>NC_137793.1:77572830-78105830 GCF_963383645.1 Muscardinus avellanarius
CCACTCACAAGGATGACCTCAGCCTTGTCTGCTGTCACATAAATCTGTCTAGGGTGAGCGAGGGGAAGCTTGGGGCCGACATCCTAGGAGCCAGCTGGACAGAGGCCGGGAGGGGAGGCAGGTCAGGGAGCACAGCGTGGTGGTTCCACAGAGGAGTTCTTCAGTCAGTACCAGCAGGCCGGTCCTCCCCACTGCCACCCTGAAGCACAAAGTGGCACGGAGTCCACACACCCCGAGGCAGCCTTGGTGTGGGGTACGGCTGTTGGTGAAACCACAGAACCGAAAACTGACAGCATCCTGCTGGGTACTCGGGTGGGCCATGACCACATTTTCAGGCCTGAATATACCCATAGGCATGAGAGTGCTAAGACTGGGCTTAATAAGCAGTAAGCTGAAAGCAAAATTTTCAGGGCTCCCAAAGCTCCCTGGCCTCCTTCCTGCTCCACTGACAAGGGGCTGTATACGGCGGCGTGCACTCACCCCCATGGACAGGTGCACCCAAGCTCAGAGTCCATGGAAGGGCTGCTAGGCGGAGGGCAACTGTGACAATAACCCTTAGTTCTCAGTGTTGGGAGGTGTCAGCCTGACATTTATAAGCTATGCAGAGACCCCAGGACCCCCTCTCTGATAGGAATGAGGTCAGATCCCCATTTAGCCTTTCTGGGAAGATCTTGAGGACCAAGGGGATGGGAGAGGGGCCTGTTCACACCTGCTGCCCTCATTCAAGGCCAGGCCTGCCCCTCCCTCAAATTCCTCACTTCCCAGGCCAGTGGGCACCACCTCACAGCTGATGGGCAGACAGCTGAAGTTGCTAGGTAAACAAGCCTTGCCTAGACAGACTGGCTCTGGAGAGGCTCCTGCCCTAGGCCCATCCTTCAAACCCTGCCCAGACAAGTTCTGGCCACAGCTCAAGGGCCAGGAGCCACAGTCTGAGGTTCCAGGGCACCATCTCCAGGCTCTGACGCCACCTCTCCCTTCTCCCTTCGGTGACTCAGAACCCCGCAGCTCCAGGAACCACAACCCCACCTGACCCGTGGAGCCTCTGGTTTACTCTGCCTGACCCTGTCTTTCCTGCTAAAGCCTGCAATTCCCTCTTGGACTCTTCAAGCATCCTGGGGGTCCCTGGGCCATGTGAAATTCCGTAAGGAGCTAACTGGGGGCCCCCATAGCCTTCCTCGCCATCTTTTCCCTAATTTCCCCTCTATCTTTCACACTGAAGAAATCTTTCTACCCTGGGGATATTTTCTTGTCTGAGATCTGAGAATGACCCCTTTGAATAAGCCCATTTGATCTCCTCAATGTGATTTACACCATGGACTCAAACTGATTCCCTATGACGTCATCAGCCAGCCTCCGTCCTCCTTCAGCTGGCGACTGGAGTCAGCTCCTCCCTGACTGGACAGGAATTCCCCTGTCCACCTCACGGCCCATCGTGAAGGGACAGCTTATCTTGAGGTAGGACTTCCTAACCTCTGAGCCCCCAAAGATCTCCAATAGGGTGAGCAGAGCCCTCTAGAGCACAAGCTGTCATTGATGACGAAGGAAGAGGGGAGTGAAAGAGGAAGGAAGGGAGAAGAAATGTGAACAGCAAAGAAAGGACGAGGGACAGAGGGAGAAAGGAGTCAGACAGGGAGAAAAAACAGGTTTCTCTTGTGTCCTCAGGGAACTGGCCCCACCAGACAAGAATCTTCTACATGGTCACTCCAGAGGCATGAGCTCTTCTCATGCTAATGTGGGCAACCAAGCCAGAAAACCACTCTCGGCCCCCTCCTACCCTCCCAGGCACCAACCAAGAGCCGTGACCCGTCAGAGATGGAGAGGACCTCACAGAGCATGTGTGCTGCTCAGGGGGGGCACTACCGGCATTCGTAGCAAAAGGCTCTTTATTGGGCAGGGTGGTTGGTCCTCGGCTTGGCAAGATAGTCACGGTCCCTGACCCCTGGAACTAATGGGGAGTGTCTTCACTTCCCACCGGATGAGGCAAAATCTCCCACTGCGAGTCTAACCCTGCTCTCCCTGAGCTGGCCCCAGCCGAGAGCCGTGCTGAGTGCCCTCAGTGAAGAGCTACGTGGGGACTGAAGCCCATAGCTGGCTGATGCTCACAGCCTTGAAACATGGACCTCAGCCGGGCGTGGTGGCGCACGCTTGTAATTCTAGAACTTGGGAGGTTGAGACAGGAGGATCGCACAGGTTCAAAGCCAGTCTCAGCTACTTAGTGAGGCTCTCAGCAACTTAGCGAGTCACTGTTTCCAAGTAAAATATAAAATAGGTCTGGGAGTATAGCCTAGAGTTAGAAAAGCCCCTGGGTTCCACCCCCAGTACCACACACACACACACACACAAAAAAAATGGACCTCATTCTCCATCTCCCTTGCTCGTGTGTGTGTGTGTGTGTGTGTGTGTGTGTGTGTGTGTGTGTGTGTGTGTCTGAGGACTGAACTCAGGCAGTCTACCTCTGAGCTAGTCCCTCAGCCTCATTTGATTTTTTTTAATTTTTTTGCTACCATACTGGGAATGTAACTCAGGGGCATTCTACTTCTGAGCCACACCCCCAGCCCTATTTTTTATTCTTTATTTTTTGAAACAGGTCCTCACTGAGTTGTAAAGGGCCTCACTAAGTAGTGGTTGAGGCTGTCTGCGAACCGCAATCCTCTGGTCTCAGCCTCCCAAATGCTGGGATTACAAGCGTGTGCCACTATGCCTGGCTAAGAAGAGGCACTTTAAACACTCTCAGGGGAGCAGAGGAGAAGGGACCTGTGGGCGGAGGGGCGGGGAGTCCTTGTCTCTCTCTGGAAACTCTCATACTGTCATTAGCGCTTCCCTTCCCACTCAGCTGTTCAGCTTCATCAACCCAGTGACACAGATCCTCCTTTCTAAAGGGATTATCCCAACAAGTGCAAAAATGGAACGGAATTCAGGGCTGAGATTAGCTCTGGATGAGATCTAAAGCCACCAAAATTACTCAGGCACAGACAGGGGCTGGGCCCTCACCGCTAATGGCCCCTCGCCTGTTATGGTCAGGTCCTGCCCTTCGGGCCACTCCCAAGCTGCCTTTTGGCACCCAACCCATTTAGAGGTGACTTGCTGGCTGTACGTAATGCTGAAATAATAGCAGCATGGTCACCAGCCCTTCATGGTGCTGGCTGGCCCACAGCAGGGCTCCCAGAGCCCGCGGAGTCACTAGGTCATAGTCACCACACTCATCCCAGTCTCAATTCCTCGCCCAAAGAAGGCGGGAGCAAGGCTTGCCTGGTGAAGACCTTGGGTAGAAGAGGAGCTGTTTTCCTCCAGCTGTAGCACTGGCAGCTGCGGTGTGCTGGGGTCTGGCTGTAGCGATGGCGGAAGCTGGCAAGTAAACAGGGAGGGCGGTCTAAGCCCTCATTCCTGTGGTCCCCACCACCTCTCCCAGCCCTTCTTTTTTCATGTCTAGCATCTCTCTTCCTTCTCCTATACCATCGCCCCACAATCCCTTCCCCAGCCCTGCAACCCAGAAGTCAAAGTTTAGGAAGAACTGGGGAGAGAATCTTCCCTCCTTGTCTACCTCAGTCCTTTTGAAATTTCACCCAAGATTATCTGCCCTCTGGGGTCTTCTCCCAACCTACAAGTGCGAGGGAAGAGAGAAGTGGCCGGGGCTGCTGTCATCATTGCTCTTAAGTGACCATCTTCCCTTGATGGTCACTCTGTCCCAAGGCCACTTGGCCCTAATTGAGGGGGAACCCCCATAATTCCATCCCACTGGGAGGAGTCTGCGGAGGAGGACTCATAGGAATCAGTGCTCTGCCTAGAAGAAAAGGCTGCGGAGCAAGAGCTAAAGTCTGAGTTGGCTGTGCCACCCTTTACCATCTTTTGAAAAGTTTATAGCTTCACTGTGTATGAGAACTCACCTCGCTGCTCCTGGGGCCTCCCCACTGCAGCTGGATGGACCTTGGCATGGGGACAGAGGAGGGTGATAAAAGAATTCCTCTTCTCACTGGTCCTCCTTCCTGACCTGCGGGGACCACTCCCTTCCCCTGGCCTTTCTCCCCATTCCCAGGCCCACTCTGTTGCCAGGCAGGCAGGAGGGAAGTGGCAGTGTGCCTACGCCACCGCCAGCACCAAAAGGTAGCACCACGTCGTAGATGCAGGGCTGGCACCACACTTCTGCTCCGCTTTCTCCCTATGACTCTCTGTTCCCATCTCCTGTTCTGGCTCTTCTTCCTCTGGTCTCCTCAGAGCCTTCATTTTTATTAAAAAAAAATCCCTTTCCCCCCTTGTTCTCTCAGTTCTTTCCTGACCAACTTGTCCAACTATCACATTCACTGCCACTTCTGAGTCAACGACGCCAATTACATCTCTACCTTCCAACTCTGGATCTGTATTTTGGGGAGTTTCTTGGACAATCCCCCTGGATGCTCCAGGAACATCTCAAATTCCACAGTCTAAATTCAAACTCACCTTCTTCCTCCACACCTCTCAAACCACCACCACTACCAATGGACTCAACATCATCCTGACTTTGGTCTCCACGACCAGTTTCTAGGATACCATCCTTGGACAATCATGGTCAAAACTTCACATGCCTCTAACCACAAAGTTCCTGTGAGTCCAGGTAAAATGGATCCAACAAGACCCTCCTTAAAACCAACAGCTGCTAAGGGTAGATGCTAGGGGTATCATGGGACCAGACTCTAGGGTGTCCACAGAATGGAGCCCCCTTTAAGGCTGCTCAAAATTTTCTGAAGATTGGGAGCACCGAGGGAATAGCTCTCTGTCTTCCTTGGGCAAAAAGAGTAATAGATAAAATAAAGGGTGCTCTCCCCTTACTTTCTGAGCAGCCTCCTGTTTTGGGGTCACTCTATGATAATAATCCCCCCAAGGGTGGACATAGTCATAGTTCTCTGAGTCAACTGTCAGTGACAGCGATTAATGGATGCTTGAATAAGGAGAGAAATAGAGATTGAGTTAGGCTCAGGGTCAAGGTCAAGGATCAAAGACAGAAGTCAACATTGGGAACAAAACTAGGATTAGGAGGCCATGTCTCAAAGGTCTGAAGCCATCTGGCTCCCTGAAAGGACAGACTTATGCTGAAACCACTCTGCCTCTCTTGCTGTAGAAGCACCTAACCACCCACTGCCTCACTCCTCCCCTTTCAAGCCCTGGACACCAGCCATTCTTTGGGTGGGGGGGATACCAAAGGTTAACTCAAGGGTGTTCTACCTCTGAGCTACACCTCTAGCCATTTATTTACTTCCTTATATTTATTTAAGTTTGAAACAGGTCTCACTAAGTTGCTAAGAATCTCACTAAATTGCTGAGGTTGATCTTGAAAGTGTGATCCTTCTATTTCAGCCTCCCAGAGTTCTGGGACACGACATTTGCTGACAAGGCCCTCCTGTCTATAAATGCTCAAGTCGGGGTTGACAGTGGGAGATGGAATAGGGGCAAGCAAAGAACATTCTTTGGAACTTAAAATACTTTGTCCTATCCTGCTTTTCTGAAAACAGACACCCCCCCACACACACACACCCTGCCACCTCCTGAGTCATGACATCTGGATTCTAGCCCCAACTCCCTCACTGGACAGTTAAAAACAACCCCTTTGGTGTTTTGGTTTCTTCATCCACAAATGAACACTGTAACACGTTCCCTGATTGTAGCATTGATGTGCTGTTAATAAGGTGCTTGTAGGAAAGCAGTTAGCCGCTCACGACTCATTTTGTCATATGATCTAGTCCAACCCTTTCAACAACCTTGTGAGGCAGGTAGAGGCAGATGCATCTGTATCTTTTCCTTCTCTTCCTTCCTTCCTTCCTTCCTTTTTTTTAAGTACTGGGGACTGAACACAGGTGTGCTACTTGAGATCCTCCTGCTTCAGCTCCTCAACTAGCTGAGATTACAGGCATGTCATACCACACCCCGCACTTTTATTCTTTTATGGGTGAAAATAAAGGCTCCATAAAGACCAAGGATCTGCCTGGTTTCACGGTGAGTATGTGGTGAAGCTGGGACTCACAGTACACAAGATGCTGTGCATCCCCAGCACGGCCAGAAGCTCATGACACAGCATGCTGCTATTATTAAGAAAAGCAGTATTTTTATCCCACTTTAATTCTGGTTCAAGTGTGTGCCAGTGACTACTCTGGGCATCCTCAGCTGCTCCGATCTGCCTTTATCTTTTCTGTGGGAGGAGGGGATACAGGAGGTTGAACCTGGAGCATTCTACCATCTGAGCCATTTTATTTGTTTTTAAACAGGGTCTTGTTCAGTTGCCGAGGTTCTTTTTAAGTTGCTAAGATTCACTTCAAACCTGCAAGCCCTCTTGTCTCATCTTCCCAAGTACTGGGATTGCAGGTGTACATCATCACACCCAGCCAATCTGCCATATTTTAAGAGAGTCTTTTTAACCAAAGAAGTGGGTGTGGAATCACTAGTGTTGGGGGTAAAACACAGGAGGCTTAGCCAAGGAAGAGGATGAGCCTGAGAGTATTTTTGATGCCAACATCCACTGAGAGCAATCACACTCTTGATGGACACAGAGGACAGGAGAATTATAGGAAACTGGTAAGTTCTAACAGTCCCACTGTATGGGTCTGAGAAAGCTTATGTCCAGAAAGGTTATAAGGCATGCCCCAGGCCACACAGTTCCGAAGCAGCCAGGCCAGTTCCAGATCCCTGTGCCTCCTGTGCTGCCTGGACTCTAGACTATTCTTCTTCTCAGACCATCTGGGCTTACAACACGGGTCAGCAGAATGACTGTGCTGGGAGTGACATGCACAGAGGATGCTTTTCTACAGGTGACCCCTGCATTGGGATGGTCCTCTTAGACACTGTTTAAATGCCAAACCTAGGATACAGCTTGTTCCCACAGGCCAGGACAATACCACAAACATGTGTGCTGGGCCTTGGATTGGGGAAGAGAAAATATTACTCACGACTTCTCTCTCCTGCCGAGCCTTCTTGGGGGACTTGCTTGCCTCCTTCGGGGAGACAGGGATTTTCCTCGGCTTCTCACTTGGGTCGGAGAGTGGGCACTTGCCGGTTTTAAGATCTGAAGGAGATATGAGGAGTTATCCACATCGTTTCCTCAAGGATCCCTACCCTCATGTCTTCCTCCAGCAAAGTGTCCCAGGCCCCAGCCCATCCATGGCCCCATGGTGTAGAAGGCACCAAGCAGAAGGACTTCCAGAGACATGCACCTTCCTCCCGCACCCTGCGCGGGCAAGAAGCATGGGATCCTGTCCCAAAAGACAGTACACATCATTACACTCGGCCCCCTTTCCCTTAGCAGAGAGGGAAACTGAGTCCAGTGCCTCGGCCTGCTGGGGCTGTGCCTGATTGCTTGGCAAGTTCCCCTCCTTCTGGGGACAAAGTCTCATCTACTTTACCAGCCTGGTCTGACTCTCCCATCCCACACACATGCACAAAGGTGTTCCAGCTTATCAAAATCCCCACTCCAGATCCTGCAGGTGAAGATGACAGGTCCCCAGGTGCTAATCACTGCCCAGCCGGAAGTCAGCATCACCCCTTCCCTGCTGCTTACTTTGTGCACAGGTTTTCCCTTAGTGACTCACTAGTCCTGGAGGGACACAGACAAGCTGGCATCACGTCACTGCAGAGGGAAGCAGGGCTTATGGGCACAGTCTAAGGCCAGCATGGTGAAGGCTCCTTTGTTTGTTATTGTGACACCAGGTTAGAATTTTATGCCAAAGGGCTTTGCAACTTATAAGGCAGAACAGAGAAAGAATGTGACCCTGGATGGTGTCTGACTCATCCTGCTTTCCTGGGGCCCTTCTTGGTTTCAGTACTGGAAACCACAGGTCCTGGGAAACCCCTCAGTTCCAGACACACTGGAACAATTGGTCACCCTATTATAGGGACAAACCAGAACAAAACTAGAGCTTAGTATAAAATAACTAGCATTTTAGATCTGATTTCAAAGAAGAAACTGCAGGCCAGGACAATGCTCTGATTATAACATCTAAGTTGGTTTTAGCTCTGATTTTTTTTTTTTTTTTTTTGCAATAAAGGGGATTGAACTCAGAGGCATTCTGCTTCTGAGCTATACCCCCAACCCTATTTTTTATTTTAAAACAGGGTCTCACTAAGTTGCAGAGGGCCTGAGTAGCTGAGGCTAGCTGCGAACCTATGATCCTCATGTCTCAGCCTCCCAAATACTGGGATTACAAGCATGCATCACTACGCCTGGCTAGCTCTGATTTTTGAAAGGCCTGAGGATTTTGAAAGTACCTGAGGATCCTAACTGGGGATCACTTCCTGGGACTCCATGGATACCAAAATCTGTGGATGCTCAAGTCATTTACATGAGATGGTGTAGTATTTGTATAGAGCATACACAAATTCTCCCATGTATTTTATCTATTTGTACTGGGAGCTTAATCCAGAGGCATTCTACTTCCAAGCTCTACCTCCAGCCCCATTTTTTTTTGAAACGGTATTGCTAGGTTGCTAAGAGTCTCAGTAAGTTGCTGAGACTGTCCTCAAACCTGCAATCCTCCTGTTTCAGCTTCTCAAGTACTAGGATTATAGGCATGTGACATTTTGCCCCCTTCCCATATACTTTAAATCATCTCTACATTGCTTATATATTTAACTTAAAATAAACACTATGAAAATAGTTGCTATACTCTACTAGTAGTTTAAAATAATGATAAGGAAAAAATCTTTACATATTCAGTACAGACAATTTTTTTCCTGAACATTTTGTTTGTTTGTTGTGATACTAGGGATTGAACCCAGGGGCATTCTACCTCTGAGCTACACCCCAACCCTATTTTTTATTTTGCAACAGGGCCTCATTAAGTTGCAGAGGGCTTCACTTAAGTAGCTGAGGCTGGATGAGAACCTGCGATCCTCCTTTCTCAGCCTCCCAAGCACTGGGACCACAAGCGTGCGCCACCACGCCCGGCTTACTGAATGTTTTCAATCCAAAGTTGGTTGAAACTGCAGATGCAGGTCCTGCAGATAAAAAGGGCTGCGTTATGTGCAAAGATTTTAGTTGTCCACATCAAATGATAAAAGACTTAGATGTTCCTTTTTTTTTTTTTTTTTTTGCAGTACTGGGGGTGGAACCCAGGGGCATTCTACCTCTGAGCTACATCCCCAGTCCAGTCCTATTTTTTTTTTTAATTCTTTACTTTGAAACAGGGTTTCACTGAGTTGCAAAGAGCCTCACTAAATAGCTGAGACTGTCTGCGAACCGTGATCCTTCTGTCTCAGCCTTCAAATGCTGGAATTATAAGCGTGCACCACCATGCCGGGCTATATATTTCTTTTAATAGCATGACCAGTAAGCAAGATAAACTCAAGAAAATTTTGGCCATCCTAGAAATATGGGGACTGGAGCAAGCGGGGGAGGGGTGGGGAGATGGGAAAAGCGCTCTTTTGCATAATTCACTTAGCTGTCTCCCCAGCACCTACCTTCATTCTCATGTCCCTGGCATACTTCTCCAACTCCTTCCTTATGTCAGCCCTCAGCATCTTTGAGACATTGAGAACCAGCTGCTTCCATTCAATGGGTTGGAAGCTATGAGGCTCATGGGGGACGTACAACCCAATCTTGACCTTCTTGACTGTGTGCAGGTATTTTTTATAGGAGTCTTCAAAGTCGAAGATAAGGTCACTCAGAGTCCGAAAGGTCAAGGGCTTGTCCATCAGCTCAGCCCTTCGGCTCATGCCCAGTGAGCCATAGCGGCCATTGCAATAAATCCCCAGCACAACATGGTGAAAGTAGTTTCCTGAGAAGTAGGTTTTAAAGCTGATGGGGAATCGCTCAATGGAAGGCTGCCCATTGGTTAAGTATCTTAGATGATCCAAGTCAAGGAAGAGACAGAGGCCTTGAAGATCCATACAGAATGGACTCTCCACATGGGAGAACAAACTCACAGGGGTCCCTCAGCCCCTGAGCAGACTCACATCTAACTTTCCCAGATGAATCCTTTCCTACTTTTTTTTTTTTTTTTTTTTTTTTGCTACTGGGAATTGAACTTAGGGGCATTCTACCTTGGAGGTACACTCCCAGCCCTTTCTATTTTTTTATTTTGAAACCGAGTCTCACTATGTTGCTGAGAGTCTCACTAAGTTGTTGAGGCTGGTCTTGAACCTGTATCCTTCTGTCTCAGGTTCCAGATTACAGACGAGTGACACCTTGCCCAGCCGACTTGATATCTTTGAATATCAACTATATGATACCAAAGCCATTAATATGGAACAAATAGGAATTGCCATTTTCTTTAGTAATTAAATGCAAAACAAAACAAAAAACAAGGCCCATGTGGATTTAGTAACAACCTCTTACCATTACCTTGGTTTTGACCCAGCAACTCCACAGGTACAGCTTCAAGTACTTTTTCCACAACTATGCACTGGAAGAATGGACAAGAGGCAGCACATTCTCAAATCCACGTTGAAATCCCACAACAGCTCTGGTTAGGCCAGTGAGACCCTGCCTGGACCCAGATTTCTGGGTGGAGGATACTGGAAATTCTTATCACTCCTATGCTAAAAAGCTTTGGTGACCCCAGATGTGCTTCCTAGGTAAATATGAACCCAAGTGATCAATACGAGACCTCGTGCATGGCCAGTGCTGGCCAGTGGGTGCAGGTCTCACCTTACAGAGACTTCTCCTTCACCATTGCTTACCCAACTCCAATTCCACACAGTGGCCAGAATGAACTTTTTAAGCCAAAATGTCATATTCACTCTCCTGCTTAAGAGCTTTCAACGTCTAAGATTCTCAGGGATTTTGTTCACATCCCTGACCAAAGTCCTGCCATGACTGAGCCCCTGCTGATAATCCTCTGTAGGGTCCATACTGTAGTAATATAAACATTTTAGGGCTTCACTCACACGTCAGGTATATAGTATGGGGAATTCCAACCTGGCCAAGACCTCTGGAGTCTCATAGGAATCGTGAGTAATAATGAAGCTGTGGCTTCCTCTCTCTGTTCCCAAGTCTCACACAGATGCACCCTGGCCAGGAATGGCCTCACTCATCTCCCCACCCGCTTCCTGAGTACCATGCCTGCTCTGATCTGCCTCAGCCTGGCTTAGACATCCCCTCCACCCCTCTCCCCATACACAAGAACTCCTATAGCACTTGGTGTTTTCCACCCTGTTTAGGAGTGTGTCTCTGGTGAGGGCAGCAGCTCTCTGGCATCCAGGCACCCTCTGGACATGGCATAGAATGTTGTTTAATGATTGCTCAAAGAATGAACCCTAGATTGTGAGAACACTCTTCCTCACACTTACAGCACTCAGCCTGGCATTGGGGGTGTACGAGTGTGATCCCAGTGCTTGAGAGGCTGAGAGGAGGCTTGCAGGTTCGAAGTCAGCCTCAAAAACTTGGCAAGGCCCTCAGCAACTTAGTGAGATCTTGTTTCCAATTTTTTACGAAAAATTGGACTGGGGGGTGGTGTTCAGAGGTAAAACACCCCTGGGTTCAATCCCCAATACAAAAACAAAAACAAAAACATGAGAACAGAACTTAGTGGGAGTGAACCCAGGTTCTCTCCAGAGGAGGCCACGGGGGGAGGTCAGCCTTAGTCTTCCGCCTCGGTTTAGTCAAGATGGTCCTCGCAAGCAGGGTCTCCAAAAGATGTTCACAGCAGCATTATTTACAGTATGCAAAGGGTGGAAATAATCCAAATGTCCATTGATGGATAACTGGATAAAATGCTTCCACTTACATAACAAAAATATTATTCAATTTTTTTTTTTTTTTTTTTGCGGGTCTGGGGATGGAGCCCCTCTCTATGAACATGTTCTCCTGTTTTCTTTGCACTTCATGTGAGATGAACCGGCTAAGAGGGAGTGAGGTCACATCTCCGAGTCCTCTCAGGTTAACTCTTTCTGGGGAAGAGTTCTCTGGGGCTGGAATGAGGGCATCCTTTGGTTGTTGAAGTCAGTGTGCCCTGTCCCCGTCATCCTGTTGGGTAAGGGCTGTGAAGCAAAGATGAAGCAGAAAGCCCTTCCGGAAGTCTGCCTCGAGACAGACGCAAAATGGACACGCGTAATTCAATACTAAAACAGAATCACCACCTGAACCAGCAATTCCATTTCTTAGTATATACCCCAAAGAATCGCAAGCAAGGTCTCCAAAAGATGTTCACAGCAGCATTATTTACAGTATGCAAAGGGTGGAAATAATCCAAATGTCCATTGATGGATAACTGGATAAAATGCTTCCACTTACATAACAAAAATATTATTCAACTTTTTTTTTTTTTTTTGCGGGTCTGGGGATGGAACCCAGGTGCATTTGACCTCTGAGCTACACCCACGCCCTATTTTTTATTCTTTATTTTGAAACTGGGTCTCACTGAATTGCAGAAGTCCTCACTAAGTAGCTGTGGCTGTCCGCAAACCGTGATCCTCCAGTCTCAGCCTCCCGAATGCTGGGATTACAAGCATGGGCCACCACGCCCAGATCTTATTCAACCTTTAAAAGAAAATCCTCGGCTGAGGTCGGATGCTTGCCTAGCATGCATGAGGTCTTGGGTTTGATCCCCAGAACCACCATAAATAAATAAATAAATAAATAAATAAATAAACAAACAAATTCCTGCAATATGCTATAACATGGATAAACCCTGAAGACATTATGCTGAGTGAAATAAGCCAGATACATAAGGAAAAGAACCATACAACTTCAATCTTACAATAGTTAAATAATTGGTAAAAAATAAAATAGAATAGAGGTTCAATACACACACACACACACACACACACACACACACACACACACACAGAGAATGGTGGTTATGGTAGCCAAAGGAGCTGGCAGTGGTAATAGAGAGCTATTGTTTAATGGATGCCACTGAATTGTACACTTAAAAATAGTTAAATGGGGAAAGTTTATGCCATGAATGTTTTACAATAACAAACAAACCGAAACATGATGTGGTATGAGCTATAAGAGGGCCGGCCCAGTCCTTTCAGAGGTGGGGCCTTGCATAGCAACCCTGGACTTTGTCTCCTGGGATGAGCAGGGTCAGCCAGATGGGGATGTGGGAGCAGGTAGGGGACAGGAGAGACCCCTGAGATCACTGCCCATCATATCACAAGTCACTGATCACCAGGACTGGGAAATCAGCAAAGGCTTGGGACCTGGATCAAGTGGGAATGGAGGAGGGGAAGAGGAGGTACCAATGAGGCAGAGAAGCAGCTTGAGTTTTTCCAGAGAACAGCAGCACCCCAAGCCCCTGGGAAATCTGCTAGCACCCAGCGTCTGGGGAAATGCCAACCCTGCCTCTCATAATGCACTGGTTACTTTAATAAACCATAGTCCTGATGGGCATGGTGGCGCATGCTTGTAATCCCCGCACTTGGGAGGCTGAGACAGGAGGATCGCACGGGTTAAAAGCCCCCCTCAGCTACTTAGTGAGGCTTTCAGCAACTTAGTGAGGCCCTGTTTCCAAAAAAGGCCTGAGAGTATAGCCCAGAGGTAGAAAGCCTCTGGGTTCCATCCCCAGTACCAAAAAAAAAAAAAAAAAAAAAAAACCATACTCCTTTAGCACCCTGAGTAAGCCTCACCATGGTCAGCAAGGACCTCCAAAATAGCTGCCATGATTCATAATCTGGAACCAAAGATCTATGTGCCTGAGCATGCATGTAAAAGTGTGCACACGTGCTTATAAGCAAAAGAAAAAAAAAAGTGACTCTTCAGGAATGAATCTTGAATTCTGGGCTAAAGTCCAAAAAGAGAACACAAGGAAGAGCAGGTCCCTGGACACAGGTCCCTGGACACAGGCTCCCAGGCCGCCAACTGAGCAGGTTCTGCGTTGTCACGGCACCGTTTCTTTCCCAGACCCAAATCATTCTGCACTATCCCCGAGGGCAAAGCAGGACACGCGGTGCTGACGCAGGGCAAAGAGAAGACAAAGATGCTGTAACTCTTAGAATGTAGGTCTGTGTTTCTTGTCTGTGTCCAAGAGTCAGATTTCCCTGAGTTCAGCAGTGTGAGCTGAATCTTTCCACCCTCCCCAATTTCCCTGTACTCTTCTGAAATGTAACACAGATAAGAACAAAGGAAAACCAGGATCACAGGCCCAGAGGCTCGTCATACATCTATTCCCTGCAGTTCCCAAAGATCACAGGTTATTCCAGTGACATGATGCTCAGATGCTCAAAACTGAGAAGGGATGAGATGACCTATATTTCTAGGTGCACTTGGATAACCAGCAGCCGTCAGAGGTTAGCTCATCCACCCAGACGAGAGCCTGGGCTTGTGTTCCCCTCCACTGATCTCCACCAGCAGATCCCTGGCCAATTGTTCGCCCCCATTAAACTTTCAAGAGGCTCTGCTAAACAGCTGTGGCTCATTCCTGCCGCTGAATCATTGGGGGCCCTGAGCCATCTGTTGCCCTGACCCATGGCTCTGGCCTCCTACTGGGTCCCCACGCACATGTTTCATCTCCTTTGAGGAGAGTAGGCATCACAGGATAGCTGAGGGAGGGCTGCAGGAAGGCTCAGGTTTTCATTTTTCAGATGTCAGCCAAGGCATCCACAGACAGTCTTGTTTCAGGTCAAGCCTGCGAATGCTCCACAGATAGCGGAGCACAGAAATTCCCCTTCCCATAAAAATGTCCGAGACCAGAAAACAGATCAGGTAATCCTATGTCTTCCTGGTTGCTCTCCTTTCTCTCCTGGTTTTCCTTCTACCTTCTACCTCTTCTTTCCTTCTTAAGTCTCTTCTAGGGATTCTTTGTGTTCAACTAAACTTAAATTCCTGACATTTTGTCCGTGATCATTTTCTCCTCTTACTTCCTGAACAGCAACCACAGACCCCCAAACATCACAGCTCCTAAATTTGCATTCCCAGCGAAGACTCACCCTTGTGAGCTGAATATCCCATCTGGACAGGGAAAATTCAATGCCTCACATTAGACTTGTTCAAATATGAACTCGTGTCCCCATAAATCTAATGCTCTCCTCTAAGTCTTGCCCTTGGGCTGTGGCATTTTTATGCAAGCCAGAAATGCGAGGTCCCTGCTTTCAGCTTTAACTCCTTACAATCCCATCCGTCCTCAGTGGTGTTGCTATGCCTCCCTCCAGCCCCTTCCCACCACCCCCACCACCACTAGTCAGGTCTACATAGAAGTTTCTCATTTCTCTGTTCTCCCTCCTCCATTCAGCTCATCCTCCACTGTCAGTCAAAAAATCAGGAAACCTGTATTTATTGATTCCCTAAAAACTCCTGTGTTCAGTTGGCCTCCAAATCCTGGACATTCTCCAACCTTGATCTCTCAAAATCACCCCCTCAAGTCCTTTCCCAGGGCCAAGGCTGTGCTCCAAGCATCCTCCCTCTACCTTCCTCTAACAACTCCCAATAGGCTTTGCAGATCCAGTCCCAGCCCTCTCCAAGATGTCCTTTGTCACTCTGTCCTTTAGAAAGCTACTCTCTGAAAGGTGCATCTGACCAATTCATGTCTCTACTTTGGACTTTCGATCTGGGCTTCCACTGCCTTTTGGGAAAAGGTCACTTATCAGCACTGCACTCAAGGACCCGACTGGTTTCACCTGGGACCCCATCTCTCAAGTTCATGTCTTGCTCGGTTTCCTTTTTGGCCATCCACCCCGGAGAACTTGGAGGTTTTCTGCTCTTCTATCTGGTCATGTTCATTGAGATCACCCCCAGAAAGCAAGTAGCATCACAGTTTTTCTGGACTACACTCTTCTCAGGCTTTAGAGCCAAGAGAGTGATGGAAAATGGAACAGAAACCATGAGAGAAATCAGACCCTTGCGTCAGCCCTATGGGAAGACACCACCATTGCTTGGTTTCCTCCACAATCTGCCCTTCCATTCTTCCTGGAGGTGAGTTTGGGTGCTAGTCCTCCTGGCTGTGTCCACTCCCCCTGGAGTGTTTTTCCTGTGCAATATCCAATCAATGCAAGCAAGAGCCACATACTCTCGTGCAATATCCAATCAATGCAAGCAAGAGCCACATACTCTCGTGCAATATCCAATCAATGCAAGCAAGAGCCACATACTCTCTCTAGATCCTCTGAGTTAGAATTTTCCTGTGACTGGTGACTCTGTAAGCTCACTGGCCTGGGAGCTGGCCTTGATGGAGGTTACAGCTAAAGGGTTACACTAATGTTGGTCCAAGAAGCCAGGTATTGATTTGGTCCTACTCCAAAAGGTAAAAGTTTTAAAGAGAAGTACCAGGGGAGTTTGCCCTTCCTCCAAGAAGACATAAGCATTGTCAGGGCCCGCTCGGCTAGACCGGGATGGGGCGGTGGCTCAAGATGGCGCCTAGGCATGTTGCCAAGTCACGAGGCTCACGAGGCTGGCGGTGCCCTGAGCCTGCGCAGTGAGCCCTATCAGGCGCCCTACGGATGATCAGTGACGCAGCGCCTCGTGCTACCACCAGCCCGCCTATGAGAGGGTTAGAAATGTGCGTGCCCTAGCTGGGGGAAGCTTAGGGTTGGTGGAGTGATGAGGGAGGGGTTATGAGACTGATATATATTTGCCTGCGGTGCACATTGAAGGGAAGCATTAAAGAGGAAGCATCATCAACAGACTCGGCGTTTGTGTGTTCTTTCCCAGGGCTCTGCAGGACGGAGCCTTAGGGACGTGACAAAGCATCATCTCTGTGAGTTTGAGATATTGAAAGCAGCATCAGCCCCCACAGTAAGGTCGCTGTCTATGCAGTAAACACAAGTACACATAACTTAAAGGATACATGCCCAGGATGACAGCTTCAAGGCATTTGATCGGCAAGGACTCCCGGGTCATTTCTTTCGCTGTTTCCATTAGCCTGTAGGACAGAGCACAGCATAAGATCTCAGCACTTATTTAGTTATGGAGTCAAAGTTTGTCTGTCTGTTAATCCTCCACATGCTCATCTCCACTCTAGGCACCATGCAGGAACAGAGAGGGAAAGGAGAGCACTTCCCTCATAGGAAGACACCAAAGCACATCTGCACTTTGCAGAACTAAAATCCTCAATTCTCCACATCTTCTCCAAAAGTTATAACCTGGAGGTCAGTGCCTGTATTGCAGAGCATCCTCCCAATGCCCCAGGACAGGGGACTTACAATGGAACAAGTAAAGAATGCCTCGGAGAGTCAGCTTTATAAGCCATCCCTTCCCAAGAATTAGACTTCACCACTAAACTTCACCATTAAATGTAGCTGTCAACCTGGCCCCGTAGGACCCTCCAACCTCCACCCCTTACAGATAAGGATACTCAAGTGCCGGGTATAGAGACAGGCACTGGGAGAGGGAGTTGGCGAATAGGAGAGAGGTCATCAAGCCCACAGATCATGCACCACTTACCCACTCAGTGGTCTCATTTTTCTAATTTCAAAGAACTGAGTCCCTGTATGATTGTATCTGTGTGAAGTGTGTAAAGGGAAAGTGAAGAAAATTCCAAAGGTCCCAATCATCCAGCAGAGGAAAATATGCTTTCTGATTTCCTGATGGGGTCAGGGAGCAGAGGCTTTTCAAGACATGGTCAGCAGCCTGAAGAAAGCCAATAGCCCCTAACTCCTTGCCGTCCTGCTCTAGAAAGCTCATTATTAACTGGGGTCGCTATCATAGCTCTTTAGTGCTCTGTATTCTGGTTAGTTGACTGTATGTCTTAATTCATCTACTAGACTACAAATTCTTTGAAAGTTGGAACTATTCTTTTATCACCCATAATGCTTGGCGGACGCCCAACTTATGCAAATTTAAACGTATTATTAAATGAATAGGCAAGATGTGAATGAATGGGTGAGTGGGTTGGTAGACGGGTGAAAACAAGGATGGATAGATAGAAAGGCAGATAGAATGAGATGGGATAGAATGGAGTAGAACAGAATAAAATGGTAGATGACTGGCAGTAAGATTTTTCAACAGCACACAGACTGCAGCAGAGCTCATGGTAGAAACAACACTTTCTTTTCATGCCTGGACTGACACGTGGCACCGATGACTAAATCTGAAGAGATGGCACCACTACCCACATCTTGAGTTCAGATGCCCACCCAGAAGTCTCAGGGGCTCGCGAGAGCCTGCCCCAGGCAATTCTGAAGGAGATCAAGGATTCCCTGATAGCGTGTTCTCTGAGACTGGCTCCTGATTTTTCTTAGGCTAAAAAAAGACAAGTTGAGGTGCCCATTTTGCTTTTCTGTCTCAAATAAAATCCTACAGAAAAAGAGCATCAGGAGGGCACTAACGAAGCAGGAAGGCCCAGGCAGGGCGTGAGATCCATGTGTCCCCCAGTGCAAGCACCAGCTGTGGAGGAGGCACCTCACGCTCTCTGAGAAGTGCCTGGGCACCTCCTGGCACCGGCACCAATATGCTTAACCTTTCAGACCAGGGCCCACATTCCACCGTCCAGGAGCAAAAGTAGATCCAGGGCACAACCCCTGGACCCCTGGAGATTCTGATTTCAGGTCATGCTTCTTAACCCTCAGCTTTTCAGAGTCACCCTACCTCAGACTATTGAATTAGAAGCTCCAGGGTGAAGAGTAGAAGAAAGTTTCTTTTCTTTTTTCTGTTGTTCCTTTCTCTCTCTTTTTTTTCCCTGTGACACTGGTGATTGAACCTAGGTGATTGAACCATTCTACCTCTGAGCTCTACCCCCTAATCCCCTTCTTAAATGTTTTTAAATTTTGAAACAGGGTTTCACTAAGTTGCTGAGGCTGGCCTTCAACCCATAATCCTCCTGTTTCAGCCTCCCAGGTACTGACTGGGAAGACAGGTATATGCTGCCGTACCCAGTTCACCAGTTTGGAAGTTATTGCCTCGGCTGTCAGAATAACCATTAACAATGCAGGCTTGCCTGGCATTCTAAAAATACAATGTACAAAACCCTATAGAGCTAAAAGAGAAAAATACTGTTCTTATTGTGAAATGATTTTTTTTTTACTTTGCCAAAGATTTTACTCCAACAATGAGGTTCCCAGTACAAATTAAAATTAAAGCAGAATTCAACTGGCAAAAATTCAGTTATATGTTCAACTTTCCCCGTTTACATACCTAACTTATACATCTACTAAGTAAAGTATGATCAACCTATAACTAAATAATGATAAGTTATCTGACTACTCTCTCTTGGTTCCAGAAACTGAGCCTCGGAGAGTAAGGAAGTGATAAAAAGTCTCTTAAAGAACTCTGTAGAGTAAGAGAACCACTGAGCCCAAGAAGGCTTCTCCCCGTTCAGCAGAGCCAGCATGGCACCTCTTTCCAGACTTCCGGCTAGCTGCCACTCAGAGGCTGTGCCAGGAGAAGGAAGGTTTGTGCTTTCTTGATCTCCCCAAATCCCCCGTAGCTAAGTACATCTGGGTCTAGACCCAACGGTTTCCTAGACCCAGACACCTGTCATTGAGTCCAGTAATAGGGGATCCCACAGAACTAAAGAGAAGTCAGGTCAGAATGCAGACGAGTCTGTGCTCTGTGTTCCTGGAGAGATGGCTCCAAGGCCAGGGGAGCTAGAGCAGGAGCCCCGTGGTCTCTTGTGGCTTTCCTCAGCCCTCTTTGCAGTCGGTGATGTAGGTCAATGGCCACTGTAGTGGATCAGAGAAAAGAAAAATTTAAATGCAGATTCATCCGGGCAACCGTGAAATCTTGGCTGCGTATGTGCTGCGGGGCTTAGGAAAGCGTGAGCAAATGCTATGTAAAGCACATGCAAATTTGCCCTTATCACTGCACTCCCAGCCCAGATCCATTCTTTTAAATCTCTGGCTCTGTGATCCTTGGGAAGACTATGTCCTAGAGAGGAGGTAGGAGCCGCTGTAATCTGTCGTCTTCTGGAATATTTGGTGAAGTGTAGGTCACATGCAGAAAGGGTCAGTTCTTGGGGTCTAGGTCTACTCTGGCAGGAGGCTGTGCCTCTGGACCACAAAGAACTCCCCAGTTTTGGGGGAAGTCCCATCACTCAACAACCTTGCCAGGGCTAGGGCTGTGGGCTTCGCTCCAGAGGCTGGAGCTACCTCTTCCCACTTATTCTACTGAACTCCATGGGGAAGATACCACCAGGGGAACTGGTGATCAAGGAAGTGGGAACTGAGAAGCTAAGCAAGTCATCCCTCTACCTACTGAGCAGAAATTAGTGTTATTCCCAATATTACTGGAGAGGGGCTGGTGTTTGATCCCTTTAGGGAAGACCCCAAAATCCATAAAGAGGAAGGAGCTCTTCTGGAACATGTGGGACATGGGCTCAGAGCTCCCTGAAATCATTTTGGCCTCAAGACTAGGCAGGAACAGACAAACAGAAAGAAAGCCTGTGTCTGGGGCCTTGGAGGACAGGTTAAGTTTTATGCCTTTATAGAGGAAGGACAGGAGTCAAGGAAGCTGAGCCTCCCAGACAATGGGCTGGCACCCGCTCCCCATCTGACATCTGTCCCTGATAAAATACCAGAGGTGGTGAGTGGCCATCTGCTACCTTTGTTCCTACACAGTTGCTCACAGGTGCCTCGGATCTGATCTAATCTTAATCATCAACACCTGAGGACACTGGAGGAGAACGGGACCAAGAGTCTAGCTGGTTTCCACCCAGCCCGAACCCACAGCGTTTCTCAACAGTTCTTCGAGCTCAGGTTCAGGGGGAGAGGAAGTCCCCATGACAAAACCATTCGTGCAGATAGAGCAAAATCACCAGCCTGGGTTGCTGGGGGAGCCAAAGGCCATGTAGGTCTCTTGAGATCATGAGTGGCCAGAGATAAAAGCAAAGGAGAAGGAGGAAAGAAAATAAAGAATAGGAAGAGCCAGGCATGGTGGCACATGCTTGTAATCCCAGCATTCGGGAGGCTGGGACCAGAGGATTGCGGTTCGCGGACAGCCTCAGCCACTTAGTGAGGACCTCTGAAACTCAGTTAGACCCGGTTTCAAAATAGAGAATAAAAAATAGGGCAGGGGGTACAGCTCAGAGGTCGAATGCCCCTGGGTTCCATCCCCAGACCTGCAATAAATAAATAAATAAATAAATAAATAAAAAGAATAGGAAGGAAGAGAAAGAAAGAAAAGAAGGAAAGGAAAGGAAAGAAAGAAAAAGTTCAGTAAAGGAAGAAGGAAACAAAGATGACCAAATGGAAAGGGAGAAACAACAAAAGAAGATCCCAAAGGTGACAGTGAAAAGACAGGGAAAGGGAGGGAAAAGGAGAAGTCAGAGGGGCCTGCCTCTCTGTCCCCTCGCTGTACCTAACCGCACCCTTCCTAAAGGGAGAAGGTCCTTACCATGGCAATGACATCTTCTGTTGTCGCTCGTGCTAGTCTCTCACCTAGGGGAATCCTCCACCAACCTTAGAGACCTTCTGATGACCAGCCAGAGACAGATATGCCACCTGGCTTGTGATCACCAAGCCTGTTCCCTGGCTGGGTCTGCTCAGACCCTGGTTGGAAGGATACTGTAGTGTCTTCATGTAGTTCTGGATTGCCTGGAGCCAGTCTGGGATCGACATCGACAGCCTGTAGTTTGGGACCTGGGGAATTGAAGGCTGCAGAGAAATAAGAGAGAAGGATCGTTTTATGAAGGAGATGCTCTGGGGGCCACCAGAGAGAGAGCTGCTCCTGAGAGCAGATGATCACCCTGGTGTGGTCACCTTACCTCCTCCTTGTGTTGTAGGTCAACACAACTTGCCTTTCTTATCAGAGTCTAAGTGCCTTCTTGAGGTCAGGAAGCTGTCTTATAGTGTCGTCCACTGAGCCCGGCCCAAGATGGGCACAGAGATGGTCCATTAACTGTATCTGCCTGACACCTTCTGCTGCATGGCTAGTGACAGCATTGCATGTATTCCACTCCAGGGCGTCATTTACACAGAATGATGCACTACAGACCTGCAACCGGTGCTATGGGCTCCATTTTTCAGTCCTGCCCCAAGTGGATAAGAAAAGACTCCTCCTCTTGCCTTGACTCTTCCCAGGGAAGGCAACTCCTCTGACTCGTGAGCCTTCTTACTCATTTGCCCCTCGTGGCAGCCTGGTCAGCTTTGTGTCCTGTCTACCTCTTGCTCAACACTCAACAAGGATTCACAAGGGAGTATAGAAGTTCTAATCCATGCTAGGAGGAGAGGGGAACAAGAGCAAGAACGGGCAGGAAAGAGGGAGGAAAGAGCCTCTTCTCAGGAATTCAGAGCTAAGACACCCACGCAGCTCTAAGAATCCCTGTCAAGGAGACCAAGAGAGAATAAACAGAGACTGTCCAACTAAACCACTCCTGGGACACAAGGAACATCAGCCAGGCCCGGTTTTGCCTTGTTGTATATGTGCAAGGTTTTTATTTTTGCTTTTGCTTTGCTTTATTCACTCCTTTATGTTTTCTCGGTTTCCTGACCTCTATCTGTCTGGTGGGGTAGGTCAGTGGTGACAGAGAAGAAACCCAGTCCCTGTGGGTCCAGGAAGGAGAGGAAGCTTTTCCAAGCATTAGCCTCTTAGGGAGAGGCAGAAAAGACTAAAGGAAAGATTAGTCCCATCCATGGGGGAAAAAAGCCCAGGGTGCTTAGCAGACAGAAGATGATGATGGTAAAAAAAAAAAAAAAAAAAGCTGATGGAGGACAATCAGAAGTAGCCAAAGAGCTGGACGCTGCCTGGCTCTCTGGAGGCATTCCTAGCTCTCTGAGCACAAGCTCCCATGAGCAGAGGCCGTGCTGCCCCAGGCAGGGGCAGCAGACTCTTTCCATACTGCTGCCCCCTTGGCTACACTGACTGCAAATATTCCGTGCTGTTCTTTCCTCTCCATGCCTCTATCTTAGTTTGAGACATATCTTCAGCTGAAAAGACACCAATGACGCTTCCTACATCACAACCAAGGCATCGTGTGTGTGTGTGTGTGTGTGTGTGTGTGTGTGTGTGTGTGTGTGTCGTGGTAAGGGGGGGGCTGCGTGGGTGCACACACAGACACAACTGTTCTGTGAGCTGCATTTTCTTTACAACACCTCAACTCAAATTAATCATTTCTATCTGGGAGAGTCACTTTGAGTAGCAAAATGTTTCCATTTGAACATATCACAGGCAGTCAAAATAAGGGATGAGCAGGGTGGAGTAGTGCATACCTATAGTCTCAGCTTCTTGAGAAGCTGAGGCTGAAGGACAGCTTAGGCAAAGGAGTTCGGGGCTAGCAAGACCTTGTCTTGAAAGAATGGGGCATTTCCATTGTTGCTCAACAAATACTATCAAGTGTCAAGCTTGTCCTTGTTTTTTGAAGTAATAGCAAATGGTCTTCTAAGTCTTGGAATTGTATGTAAGAATGTGCCTGAGATTTCACAGAGAAGTGAGGGGGGAAGGAGAAATGTGAGCAGATATTTCCTATTATCTGGAAATACATAGGAAGCTATAGGCCAGGTTCTGAGCTATAGGCCAGGTTACAGAAGGGACAGGAGGCACAGGAGTAGAGGGAGAAAGGAGGGAAATTACATGGTTCATTATGCCATGGGTATTTTCTTTTCTTGCAGTAGTGGTGGGGATGAAACTCAGGGGCATTCTACCTCCCAGCTACACTCCCAGTCCCACTTTTTAAAATTTTAAACAATGTCTCACTAAGTTGCAGAAGGCCTCATTAAGTAGCTGAGACTGTTTGCAAACCCAGATCCTCCCCTTCTCAGCCTCCCAAGTACTGGGATTACAAGCATGTACACCACATCCAGCAAGCTGTGGGTATTTCTACACACAAAAGTGCTATTTGTATCCTTTGTGGGAGCAGGTACTGGGGATTGAGCCCAGGGGGCATTCTATCTCCAAGCTACACTCTCAGCCTTTTTTATTATTTATTTGGAAACAGGGTCTCACTAGGTTGCTGAGGCTAGCCTTGAACCTGCAATCCTCCTGTCTCAACTTCCCAAGTATTGGAATTATAGGTGTGTGCCACCATGCCTGGCTTGTTTGTACCTTTTTTTTTTTTTTTTTTTTTGCAGTACTGGAGATGAAACCTAGGGGCATTCTATCTCCTAGGTACACCCCTAGTCCTATTTTTATTCTTTATTATTTTGAAACAGGGTCTCACTGAGTTTGCACAGGGTCTCACTAAGTAGCTGAGGCTGTCCACGAACCGCAATCCTCCTACCTCAGCCTTCTGAATACTGGGGTTACAAGTGTGTGCCACCACACCCAGCTATTTATTTGTACCTTCTTAACAGGAAAGTAGGTAAATGTGGGGAAATATGTAGGTGAGTCCTGCTGTGGGTAGCCATGACTTGGTGCAGAATCCACCGTGGGGCCAATCGCCAAGTTATTCCAGCCCCTCTCAAGCCTCACCTGGTGGGGGTAGGAGTCAGGCAGTAGCTGGTCCTCAGAATAGCAACCCAATGGCACCCAAGGGCTTTGAAAAACAGCTGCATGCTTACCTCAGCCCGGCTGTGAGCCGAGTGCTGGAGTTGTGGCCACATTTGCTCCCAGCTGGAGGACAAATGTATACATTCCCCAAACCCAGGCTGGGGCGCAGGGCTGTGATGGGGAGAGGAGCAGAGACTGCAGAGGGGATGATGTCACTGGCTCCAACTCAGCCGATGTCTGGAGAGAGGGTTGGGGCTCAGACCCAGGCAGCTTCCAATCAGCGCTTCAGGCTACAGTGTCTCCACAGGACCTGGACTGTAAGCCAGGTGGTCTCCTGAGGTGTTTTTAGGAGATACATACAACCAGATCAAGTCCTTGCTCTGTCCCCTACCCGCTGTGAACCCTGTTGGAGCTGCATGACCTCTCGAAGCCTCCATTTTCTTTCTGATAAGATAGGAATAATATCACCACCTAGTTTAAGCCTCCCGGGCTGGCTGTGAAGCTCACACGACCGACCTAAAGTATAAAGTAGACAGCTTAGGGTGTGGCACAAGGTGCTCGGCAAGTGTTAAGCTGTTATTATTCATCAACAACAGGTTCTCAGGGCTCTAGAATGGGGATGCCTGAATAGTCTATATTTTGCTAAAACAGGAAAACAAAGTCAGCAGGGGCCTGAGTTCCTGGAGACTCAGCTCGAGAGCTTTGAATCACCCAGATGCCTTCTCATTCTAACCAAGGAGGATGAAAACACTCATTTCCCATGTTGCATACGGTGACCATGAATCCTGAATCTGAGAAGGGGTCACACAAAGCGATGACTCTTTCGGCCTCAATGAAAAACACATGCCCTCCAAAGGTGGAAGCAACCCAAGTGTCTGTGGACGGGCCAAAGGAATAAACACAATGGGGTACACACATATGATGGAATATTTATTCAGCCTTTAAAAGGGAGAGCATTTTGGCATATGCTAGAACATGGATGAACCTGGAAGACATTTTGCTAAATAAAATAACCCAGCCGGGCGTGGTGGCGCACGCTTGTAATCCCCACGCTTGGGAGGCAGAGACAAGGAGTTTCGCGCAGGTTCAAAGTCAGCTGCGCAGGCTTAAGAGACCCTGTTTCCAAATAAAAATATAAAAAATAGGTCTGGGAGTATAGCCCGGAGGTAGAAGGGCTTCCAGGAACCCCAGTACCACCAGAAAAAATAATAATAATACGAAAAAAATAATAAAATAAAATAACCCAGTCATAAAAGTACAAATATTGTTTAATCCTATTTATTTATTTTGTGGGTCTGGTGATGGAACCCAGAGGCATTTTACCTCTGAGCTACACCCCCTGCCCAATTTTTTATTCTTTATTTTGAAACAGGGTCTTACTGAGTTGCGGAGGGCCTCACTAAGTAGCTGAGGCTGTCCGCGAACCGCGATCCTCTGGTCTCAGCCTCCCGAAAGCTGGGATTACAAGCATGCGCCACCACCCCCAGCTTCATATAAACCCTTTTAGATGGGATTCCTAGTGTTGGCAGATTCACCCAGACAAAAAGTAGAAGAAACTACTAAGGGCTGGGGGAAGGAGGAAGATAGTATTTAATGTGTACAAGTTTCAGTGGAGGAAGATGAAAAAGTTCCGAGAATGGATGGTGGCAATAGAAGCACAACAGTGTGAATGTACTTACTGCCACGGACCTGTACACTTAAAATGGTCAAAATGGTATATTATATGCTATGTATATTTTACCACAATAAAAAGTCCACAAAAGGGACAATTTACAAAAGAAAAAATGCTATGGCAAATAAACATTTGAAAGAACTCCAATAGTTTAAGAGTGGCACACTAAAGCCACTGCAAATGTTGCTTTCCACCTCCAGCTTGCAGAGGCTTCCTTCTGAAATGCAGCCAGTGCTGCCGAGGATGCTCCCGCCGCAGTGATGGGAACAGAAATTGGTGCAACCTTCTTAGGAAAAGCCCAGGGCACACGGTTTTTCTTCCCCATCTGGGGTCCTGAGAGTCTTTCTCATGCTATTTCTCTGCTAGATTTCATCAATAACTACCTGAAACTCCAATTTTTTTATTTTCCATGGCCCTTCTCCTCAAAGCCCTCACTGCCTACCACCTACATCCTGCCCGGCACAGCACAGCCCAGTTGATGAAGGCAGATTCCAGAGGGGGCAGATCAGAACTGACCTCCACGCAGAACACACACTGTGCTTACAGTCTGGGGTGGGAGCCCTGGAAGGCTGCGGGGGAGGCAGGGAAGAGGAGGCAGTGGGGTGGAAGGGAGAGAACCAGATGAGGCTCAGGCAAGACTTTTGCAGACAGACTCTCTTCCACGGCATTTTATTTTTTTTCTTTTTCGGTACTGGGGATGGAACCCAGGAGCATTCTACCTCTGAGCTACACCTCTAGCCCTATTTTTTTTTTTTTATTCTTTATTTTGGAACAGGGTCTCACTGATTTTCAGAGGGCCTCACTAAGTAGCTGAGGCTGTCGGTGAACCGCGATCCTCCAGTCTCAGCCTCCCGAATGCTAGGATTAAAAGCGTGCGCCACCACGCCCAGCTCTTCTACTCCATTCTTGCCGAACACAACTCACCTGTCAGAAGAATGCAAGTGGAAGTGATGTGGATGAGCACAGGTGTGTAAGTGGCACTGCGGCATGGGAAAGAAGGGGGAGGTCAAGAAAGAGGCCAGAGAAGCAGCAAGAGGCCCAGGCACTAGTGATCTTGGACTAGAAAGAGGAGAAAGCAAAGGGCGGGCTTTGTCATCCATGCTCTGAAAAAGGTACTGCAAGGCACCAGGCAGAACACTCTTTCTGGTAACCCAGGAGTAGCCTGGAGTGGCCATCACCCAGGAGTCCAGGATGAACCCCAGGCTCCTGCATCAGGGACAGCCAGGAATCTGTTAATGGCGGCCTGGTACATAGGTCCTGGGCTCACAACCTTTAGCAGAGCAGGATGGGCAGACAGGACAGATAATCCTGAACCCAGGACAGGGAGGAAGGGAGCTGCCCGTGTGAGCTGGCTGGGAGCAGGTGCAGAGCCCTGCCTGCAGCAGTGTCAAGTCCTGAGCCTCACACTTGTTCGCTCAGGCAAAAGCTCAGCCCTCTAAAGAGAATAGTTTCCCAATTTGGAATCAATGTGAGAACGTGGAATGAACACATGGGGGCTGAAAGAAACCAACTGATGTTTCCTGTTAAATTGTCCTGGTTGTCTGCCTGAGTCAAGAAACACCAGGGGTGTTTCCTGCTCTACCCAGCAGCCTTTTCTGGGCCAGTCACCCTCTCTGCCCCTTTCTCTTTCTTTTTGCTTTTTATTTTTTTCGGTACTGGGATTGAATCCAGAGGCATTCTTCCTCTGAGCTACACCCCCAGACCGATAATTTTTTATTCTTTATTTTGAAACAGGGTCTCACTAAGTTGCAGAGAGCCTCACTAAGCAGTTGAGGCTGGTTGCAAACCTGGGATCCTCCTGCCTCAGTCTCCCAAGTACTGGTATTACAAGCATGCGCCACCATGCCCAGCTCTCTGCCCCTTTCATCTTCTATTATCCTCCAGATAATTCTTGCTGTTATCTTATTTTTTGTCCCATCATTTCAGATGTGGAACACCTATAAAAACTTAAATTGAGCCGGGCGTGGTGGCTCACGCTTGTAATCCCAGCATTCAGGAGGCTGAGACCAGAGGATCACGGTTCACAGGCAGCCTCAGCTACTTAGTGAGGCCCTCCGTAACTTAGTGAGACCCTGTTTCAAAATGAAGAATAAAAAAATAGGGCAGGGGGTGTAGCTCAGAGGTTGAATACCCCTGGGTTCCATTCCCAGACCCACACATACACACAAAAAAAAACTTAAAATTAAGCAACAAACATACCACTTGTGGTTAACTTTGAGACAATGATTGTGTTTGCAGAGTCAACAATTTGGGACTTAATGGGTTAAATTATCCCTGGAAAACCTTGGATTACAAATGTGGTGACTCACACTTGTAATCCTAGTGTTCTGGAGGCTGAGACAAGGAGGATTGTGCTACTACCTAGTGAGGCCCTTTGTAAGTCAGTGAGACCCTGCTTCAAAATAAAGAATAAAAAATAGGGCTGATGGTACAGCTCAGAGGTAGAATTTCCCTAAATTTCATCCCTAGTACCGTAAAAATGAATGAAAGAAAGAAAGAAAGGAAGAAAGGAAGATAGAAAAGAAAGAAAAGAAAGAGGAAACCCTGGATCTGACCGATTGATATGCAACTTCAAACTCAACAACCAGCAGGCAAGAGGCCTGCAGCCACAAATTTGGGTGGAGGATTTCAGAGTAGATGAAGCCCCCCCCCTCCAGCCCTGTAGAGACATCTGGACCTTTAGGCAACCCTTAATCATGGCTGCTAACAGATGTCCTGTAGTAAAAAAACTACCCTTCATTCTTCCTTTTTAGACCCGTGAAACCTTTTCCTGTCCACTTCTTTTGCTTCTTAGCCCACACTCAACTGCCAAAAATGACTAATGTCCTTCAAACTCTCCAGCCCTTCTCCACCACCCCTCTTTTGTACAAATGTCTCAGCGAGACATTGATTTGATTGAAAGAGAAAAGACTCAACCCCAGAAGAAAGAGTCTGCCATGTCAAGCGCAGGCAGAGCCCTTGATCGGAAGCGGGGCCCCTGGACATGGAGGCTTTTGAGATCATTCCCATGTCAGGGCTGGGACAGGGGTTAGGGTTTGGGGAAAATTGGAACCAGGGAGAAGCCATGATGGGATTGGAGATGGAAAATCAACCGTTAGATTCAATGTAAAAAAGAGAAATGGTAAGTTCTCTACTTAGATTCAAAAGGTTAAGAGCCTAAATTTGGGCTGGAGTTCTGGCTTAGCGGCAGTTTTCATGTGACCTTCTGGTTACTGCTAAAGTTCAGTGTGGTGCAAGTGCAGTACATAAAAAAGAACAATCTTTTTGGAAAGCATAGAATTCTGCTACAATAATGGGAGTTCCAGGTACAGTTCTTAGGAAGGAGAAATCTATGTTCTATACTTCTAGGACAACATTTAGGATACTGTTTCCTATGTGCCTATTTTAGGGAACAGCCACTGTCCTAGAAAGAGGGTGAGAATGAGTTAGTTTGGGAGCTATGACACAGAGGGGTAAAAGGCATTACCTGCTGACAAAGATTAGGGAATGTCCTGGACACTCGGGGGTCATGACATCACGGGATTTGAGAGCTGGAAAGAATGTTACATGAAACCTGCTTCACTCCCATGTTATAGATGATCAAAGTAAGGCCAGGGATTTCAAGTGACTGACCCAGCCACAAATAGATGTGGCAGAACCAGGACTAGAATTTGGTCTCTTAATTTCTACTGTAAGTACCTCTCACCATAAGAACAACTGCCTTGTCCCACAGAAGGTTGCTGTGGGTAGCAAAGGAGGTTTGACCGGCTGTGCCCTGATGCAAAGGCAACACAGGAATCAGAGGTGAAATGTGACTGGGTGGGAGTAGGGTTTTTGTTCAGACTAAGAAGATGTTTCCCCGCAACCACATCTGGCCTGGCCTGAGATCGCTCACCCTGTGAGGTGAGGAGCCCATGTTCCTAGGAGATATTCAGAAAGAGGAAGGGGTTCAACTGAGAGGTGAGAGACTAAGATTCTATAAGTTCTACATGGAGAAGGAGTTCCCCCACACGAGGATGGGGAAGAATGAAGGCATAAAGAGAGTCAGTGTTGCGGGTGTGAGTTAGGAAGTCAGCACAGCACAGTGGCATCTGGCCACTGTTCCCTATGGCCACCTGTTCTAGGTCTAAAGGCCCTGGCTACTCATGTAAAAAGAAAAATTCTAAAGTCAGAACTGCAAACCAGAAACAGAGCTATTCATGTGCAAGGTTAATTACGACTGCCACTGAAGCAGGTGGAGCCTCGGTGGCCATCCTGAAGATCCTTGACCAACAGAGCCATAAACACTGTCACTGATGCTTTAAGGAAGCTCCGAGGCCTGGTCACTTCCCCAAGGGTACACACAGCCTTCTGGCCTACAGGTCGGATGCTCAGTTGTCTCGAGGCTGGGGACTCCGTGGGTGGGTTAGCCTTCTAGGTCTCAGCTCTGGTATCCTCCAACCAGCCTAGAAATCTTCTCAAGCCATGCCACTGTCCCCAGGGCTCAGGGAAAGCATTCCCATAGTAATCGCCAGGCTCTGCAGCATTTCTCCCCAGTTTGCATTTTGACATTTTATATAATGCAGCTACTCCCACCAGGGAACATCTCCTTCCCTCCGTAATGATATCCTTGGCCACCAAGCCCAGCCGGCTCACTGGCTTCTCTCCAAGGTAAGAAGAGAGCTTCACTCCCGAAACCAGACTAATTCATCATGTGTACTGGAAAGTCCCTTTAAGCTACAACCCAAACTCTTCCTCCTTCTCCCCAAACACCCTCTTGGAGTTCAGATAGCCTGGGATGAGACAGTTCACTGTTTTGCAAGTTTCAGAGGTGAAAGTCATCACTGTCATTATATATACACAAAAGAACTGGCAAAAAGTCTGGAAATGATTCGCACCGAGAAGTCTGACTGGTGGATTGCAAATTCATTCACAGCTTCTTTGCTAGGGGAATGGGGGAGGAGCTAGACACTCCAAAGAAGACACGCAGGGTGGGGTCCCTGGAGGTCTACGCATTCTTGGCATCGCAGGTGTTACTTGATGTCTATAGCTTTTGCTGCAGGGGGATATACATGGAATTGGGTGAATAACAGAGTTTGGCTCGAGATTCAAAGAAACCTTGGCCAGCCCGCCATATAGTTCCAGGCCCGCAACCCCTTCCTCACCCCCCCGCCCCCCCATCTCTAAGGTTTCCAAGGCAAACATGTCAATTAAGAAAGGGCTGGCCGGGAGGAATCAGAAGGGAGTTTGTGGCGGGACGATGGGTAGATTGCCTCTACTTGCTCCGGACAGGCCGAAAGGGTCCCATCGCTGCCCGTCCCGCTCCCTCCTTCGAAGCTACTGACCTTTGCCAAGAAGGCGGCGTTCCTGATGGCGCCCACCATTTCTCCCCCCTTGGGGTGCACCTTGGCCACGTGCATCCACATGCGCTCCCAGGTGTGGCTGTCGATGGGGAAGCCGCTCTTGTTAACGTGAAACAGCAGCCCACCGTCTTTGTCCTCCTCCTCCGAGCCCCCGCTGGTGGCGAGGCTCACGGGCCGCGCGTGGCTGCTCCGGGAGCGGGTGCCTTTGGCGCCCTTGGAGTGGGGGCAGCGGTGAGTGTCGGCCGCGGAGCCGGTCATGGCGGGGCGGGGCGGGGTGCGAGGTGCAGGGGGCGGCGGCGGCGGGCGGGCCGGGATCAGCGCCCCGCGGGGGTGGCCTTCTCCATGCCTCTCGCTGCGGCAGGACGCGCCAGGGGGGAGCGGCGGCCAGAGCTCCGCGGAGGCGGCCGGGCTCCCGGCTTAAGGGCCGTGCCTGCAATCAGTGGAGACAGCAGACACCGCAGCTAAGTGAACATCCAGAGGGGCCCTGCTGCCCCTCGCACGCCGGCAGCCCCCCCCCCTACACACACACACCCAAAGCGCTGAATACGAGTTTCCAGTCTTGGGATTGCCTTAGAAAGGAGGCTCGAAATGCTCCCACAAAGATGCACACACACACACCCCTAGACACCGGGCGTGGGGGGACAAGGGGTGTCGGGGAGGGGGATGCGGAGTGGACGGCGTCGGCAGAAGAAAGGCAGGCAGGAGCGAGGCGTCCCGGGGGCTCCCCGCGAGGCTCCACGCGCTCCTCGGTCCCCAGATGTGGCGGAGCGGCCGGCAGAGCCCGGAACGCGCGGGCACGTGAGCGCCCCGGGCCCGCGCGAGGCGCTGCCGCAGCCGGCGCTTTGCAAAGGCAGCCGGGTTTCCTCCAGGAAGCCCCCCGGGGAGCCAGGGGGCGCCCCCAGCCCCGGGTTCCATGGGGTCAGGGCTCCACCGGCTTCCCTCCCCCGGAGGGGCTCTGCAGGCGGGCGCGGGAGGGTCCTACCTCGGGACGGCGGGCTTCATAGCTGCGGAGCCTCTCGGGGCGGCGGGGGCGGCTGCTGCCCGGCCTGGGGCTCCGGCTGCTGCGGCCGTCGCCTCATTCCATGTCCCATTCTCGAATGTTATTCTGTGACATATAACCGAGTCACCCGGGCAGCCGCCGATGTTCCGAGTGCGTCCATTGGCCGCCGCAACAAAGAGGGGCGGGTCCCGGGCTGGGGACTCTACAACCCGGAGCTCCGCCGCGCTCTGATTGGTTCCAAAGGTTCCCGGGCGGGAGGAGACCGGAGTAAGGGAAACTGGGCGGCCACGCGAAATCCGATCGCCGTGGTGTCCTGGGAGCCCCGCGAGGCTGGAGCATTCGTCCATGGGATTTGAGATCTAGTTTCCCCAGGGGTCGTGGCAGGGTGAGGGTTTGCAACTGTGGGAAGAAGCAAAGCCACCGAGAAGTGACCCCTCATGGTTGGCTGTGGAACCGTTTTCGCTGGGGTGCTGGGCACAGTCCTGTCCCTGTTGGAGATATGCACAGAATTAAATAATTTTTTATAATGCTACAAATTCCCCCGAAATTAACAAATGGGTGTGGCCTTGGAGTCTTTGTCAGTGATGGTTAATAAAGTTCTTATGAGCCCAAGCTGATATGTGACACTAAGACTCAGAGGTCAGCCAGGTGTTTTTGTGTTGCTGTTTAAGAACGAGCAAGATGAGATGGGAAAGAGATCCAAACTTCTGACCTTTGAGCTGTCTCTAAGTCCAGGTTTGTCTGTTGCTAAGCTGTGTGACTGTCACCCCTGCTTTCCTACTCTGGGCCTTAGCTTCTGTTTCCGAAGAGAGCTGACCTCACTCTTCCCAGTGTTGCTGGTTTTCCAGTTCTGTGATTCCCTGATTTCCTATCCCCGTGGCCACTTAGGAACCTACTTTGATTACTTTCTCTGTGAACCCGGGCCAGCATGCCAGCTTTGAGTGGGTGAATCAGTCACAGTAGTTGGAAACTGAACCTGGAATTAAGAAGCTGGGCACAGGGGTGCACACTTGTAATTCCAGTACTTGGGAGGCTGAGACAGGGATCACAGGTTTAAGGCAAGCCTAGGCAACTTTGTGAGACCTTCAGCAACTTATTGAGATCCTGTTTCAAAATAAAAAGGGGCTGGGTATGTAGCTCACAGATAGAATGCCTCTGGGTTCAACATCCACTAAAAAGAAAAAAGAATAAGCTGGGTGTGGTGTCACACGCTTGTAATCCCAGCATTTGGGAGGCTGAGACAAGAGGATTGCAGTTCATGGACAGCCTCAGCTACTTAGTGAGGCCCTTTGCAACTCAGTGAGACCCTGTTTTAAAATAAAGAATAAAAAAATAGGAGTGGCTCAAAGGTAGAATGTCCATGGGTTCCATCCCAGTAATGAAAGAGAGAGAGAAAGAGAGAGAGAGCGAGAGAGAGCGAGAGAGAGCGAGAGCGAGAGAGAGAGAGAGAGAGAGAGAGAGAGAGAGAAGAAAAAGAAAAAAATACCTTGATGAAAGAACATTTAGAGGATTTGCTTGAGGATGCTTAACTCCATACATGACCAGGTGAAACCGGAACTTTCCCACAGGAGGGCATGGTGAGCAACCAGGGTCAGCAGAGGCCCCTAAGGAGTAGCTGAGAGCCAGGACCCAGGTAAGACCTGAATTTGGACCTAACTCTGCACAACCCACTGAGACAGAGACCATGCCTAGGACTTTACAGAGTTAATAATGAGAGTGATAATTTAGGTTCATACAAAGAAAGTGAAACTATCAGTTCATGAAACTCTCCAATTAATGCAAGTGGAACAAACACACCTGAAAAAAATCAAGATATTTAAAACTATCCCTTCAGCATATAATTGCCTCAATTTTCATTTCCCAATTAAACAAAAACATAAATCAGAGAGTGGTTTATTTTCTCATCTCAAACATCCTTCCTCTCTTTTTGCTCTCATTCCTCAAGCCATCCCCTCTCCGGGAGACTAGAATTTCAGGATGAGGTCCTGTGCACAGAGGATGAGAACTTGGCCTGACAATTGCTTAGGAGAAAACTGAGTTCTCACAGCTCAGCTTGAACAGAACAGTCGGTGAACACAGACAAATGGCGAGAGTCACTTTCCTCAGGCACAGTTCCTGGTATCCCCAGGAAGGCCAAGTCCCAAAAACCGTGAACACTTTGTTAAACCTGGCCCTGAATCCTGCTTTACTTGAATAAAAATCCTAGATGCCAGAGGGGTTTCTTGGTTCATCTTCTTGCCTCCAATTCCTTGGCAAATGAAGAGGAATGTGTTTGCCCTTTACCTCCAGTATTCCATCCGGTGCTTTCTTCTTTCCCAGGGGCTGGCTGGGTAGAAGGCCGAAGAACATAGCATATGCAGGCAGTTGTGAGATTTGGCCACTTTTGCACAGAGGGGGCCTGGAAACTTCTGAAGTCAGGAAGGCACTAGCTTCAGAGGACTCTTGCTCCAAATTCCTCTGAATAAATATCTGAGGGTTGTGTTGTTGGACCAGGCAACAGTGCTCTTCATCCTTGTGTATTTGGTTTACATGGCACTCTGGTGGACCCAGGCCATATACATTAGGAGTTTTGGAAGTTCCAATAGTAAGAGGGACACAGCCATATAGACACACAGTGGGAGAAGGCCAATTTGTGATTTAAACTAGACACCCAGTGACTAGATTCTTGACCTCTCTATGCCATCACTACATTCACTGGCACAGAGGCCACCAGCTCAGCAGGGAAGTGCAGGGGAAAGCTTTGGAATGAGAAGAACTGGGTTCGTCTAGGAGTTCATTCAAGAATCTGTTGCTGGAATCGCAAGGACGAAAATCCTTTAGACAAAATCCTACCCTGATGGGTACTTCCAGCTCTGCCAACTTGTTAATGATGGAATTTGGGGGTAAGTCACTTAATGTCTCTGAGCCCTATTTCCTCAAAAGTGAGTATTGAGCGGGGGGGTGGTAGTACACTCTTGTAATCCCAGTACTTGGGAGGCTAAGACAGGAAGATCACAAGTTTGAGGACAACCTCTGCAAGCAGTGAGACTCTCGGCCTAGCAAGACCTTGTTTCAAAATAAAAGTACAAAAATAGGGCTGTTAGTGTAGCTCAGGGGTAGAATGTCCCTGGGTTCAATTCCTAGTACCACAAGAAAAAAAAAAGTGGGTATCATTCTACTATAGAGAAATGTTGTGAGGACTCAGGTCAGGTAGATGAAAACTTGTGCATAAGCCAGGCATGGTAACACACACTTGTAATCCCAGCACTTGAGAGACAGGAGCATCATAGGTTTTTGACAAGACTCAGCAACTTAGTGAGACCCTCCACAATTTAGTAAGACCCTGTTTAAAATTTTTTAAATACATAAAATAAAATAAGGTTGGAGGGTATGTGTACTTTGGATGTAAAATGCTCAGTATCACAAAACAAAACAAAAACTCATACTTCGGTGCCTAGTACATGTTAACTGGGCCATACTCTGATTTTGAGGCAGTCACACAAACAGATTTGGAGACATCTGTTCCCAGCACGTTTCATTATCTCAGAGTCAAGACTGAGAAATGACTTCAGTTGCCCAGGGAAAGGGGCATACACTGAGAACAAGCCATGGATGTATGGTGGGGAAAGGCCCAGCGCCAAGGGAGCACGAGGGGGCAGCTGGCATGCAGGAACTGGCAGAGTTTCTTTCTGCCTCCATCAGCAACAAGGAAGAGAACCCAGCCAGTGAGGGGTGTTGTGTACCCCCCCACACACACACAAATCATATGTTGAAGTTCTAACCTCCAGTAACTCAGAATGTGACCTTATTTGGAAATATTGTCACTGAAGATGAGGTCATACCAGAGAGGTTGGTTTCCTAATCCAATATGATGGATGTTCTTATAAGAGGGAGAAATTTGGACGCAGAGGCAGACATGCGCACAGGGAGAACACCACATGAGGTCTGGGGTTCGGCTGCCGTGGCCAAGGAACTTCCAGATGACGGGAGACCCTCCCCAAGTGCCTTCCCAGGAGCACAGACCTGCTGATGCCTTGATCCCAGACTTGGGACCTCCAGAAACGGACATGATAAATTTCTGTTTCTACCACTCAGTTTGTGGCACTCTGTTATGGCAGCGATAGCAAACTAATACACACCCCAAATGGGACTGATGCCCATGGATTCACCCCTGGTGTTCAGGGTCTGTGATCAGCCTAGTGAAGGAAGTTACTACTCTGCTGAAGTAAGGAAGTGAAATTTTTCACTAAATACCAGCACTAATCTTCTTTAAATCATGAGACTTAACAGCCCTGATCTTATTCCAGGACGCAGAAGAAACTCCAAATGAGAGGCCCGCCTATCTCTCGGTGGTGGGAGGAACTCTGAAACGCAGATCCAGTTCTTCAGCTCTTACTTCCCTGGAGGATTTCTTCTGTATAGGCCACGATTGTCTCTGAATCAAATACGCTGTCACCCATTCATACACTGTTTTGTATCATTCCCTAGTTGTTTGGGTATAGGTCTTGTCGTGTAAATAACAAACTAAAAAGTAGCACTTACAGAGTACTTAATTTAAACCAAGCGCAGTTTAAACACTTCATGTATGTTATGTTATTTAATACTCACATAAATTAAGTTTTGGGTTTTTTTTTTTTTTTTTTTTTTGCAGTACTGGGAATGGAACCCAGGGACATTCTACCTTCAACCTACACCTCCAGCCCTATTTTTTTATTCTTTATTTTGAAACAGGGTCTCACTAAGTTGCGGAGGGCCCCACTAAGTAGTTGAGACTAGCCACAAACCATGATCCTCCTGCCTCAGCCTCCCGAATGCTGGGATTACAAGAGTGTGCCACCACGCCTGGTTTGATTTAAGTTTTAAACTGAGACTAGAAAGGATTAAGTAATTTACCCAGTGTTCAACCATCAAAAAGAAATACTCTGGTTTGGATCTTGAGTGTTCCCCACAGGCCTATGTGTGAGAGAGTTGGTCCTCAATTTGGTGTTATTAAAAGAATCGTGGTTCAGGAACAGCCTCAGCTACTTAGTGAGGCCCTCTGCAACTTAATGAGACCCTGTTTCAAAATAAAAAATAGGGCTGGGGTTATAGCTCAGAGGTAGAATGCCCCTGGGTTCCATCCCCTGTACTGCCAAAAAAAAAAAAAAAAAAAAGGTGGTAAGAGTGGTAGGAAGTGTGTGTGTGTGTGTGTGTGTGTGTGTGTGTGTGTGTGTGTTTTACTGGGATTGGACCCAGGAGCATTCTGCCTGTGAGCTACACCCACAGCACTTCTCATTTTTATTTTGAAACAGGGTCTCACTTAATTACCACACACTGGCCTCAAACCTTCAATCTTCCTGTCTCAGCCTCCCAAGGATGTACTGGCAGGAGGTGGTTATAGGTCACTGGGAGAGCATGCTCTCAAAGGGAACTCTAGGACCCCAGTCTCTTCTTTTTTCTTTTTTTGTCCCCAGCCATGAGGTGTTTGGTTTTGCTGTACTATCCATTCCCACCAGCATGTGCTGCGCCCCCACCAGAGTCCTAAAAGCAATGTATCTGCTTGATGGTGGACTGGAACCTCCCACACTGTGAACCAAGATAAACCTTTTCTCTTGATAAGTTTATTATGTCAGGTATTCGTTACAGCGATGGAAAGATGACTAACACAGGAAACCACAAAAATAATTTGTTTTTTCAATTCTGAATGGAACAAAGCATCATCATAATAAAAAAGATCCTCCAAGAATTCATAGCTACATATGTGTTTTCACACTGAGCTTATACTTTCTAGAGAGTTCAGGAAAACCCAAGCTAAAAATTTAAGGTAGTGTGGTTTCAAGTTGATAACATTCAAAGAGGCCCAGGAGCAGCAAACCTACATTTTCCTTGGAGAAATACATTCTCAACCCTGGTCTACCAGAAATCCTAAAGGGCTCAAGTGAAGAGAAATTCTTGTTTAAAAATACACTTTTAATCCTAGTGCTTGGGAGGCTGAGACAGGAGGATCTCAGGTTCACGGCCAGTCTTAGGTACTTAGGCCCTCTGAGACACTGTGAGACCCTTTTCAAAATAAAGAATAAAAAACAGGGCTGAGGATGTAGTACAGAGGTAAATGCCCCTAGGTTCAATTCCCAGTACTGAAAAAAAAAATTACCTAGGCATAAGGAAGCAAGCCACACAACCCAAAAGTCAGCACAAATAAGTAGAGCTAAAACTCTAAATACCTCAGATACTGAAATTAGATGCAGAATATTAAATGTTTGTTTAAAATTTTGTTGTTGTTGTTGTTGTTGGTACTGGGCCTTGTGTGGCAGCACACACCTCTAGGTCCAGCTACTCAAGAGACTGAGGAAAGAGGACCACTTGAGCTTAGGAGTTGGTGACTAGCTTGGGCAATATAGCAAGACCCTGGTCGAAGAAAGAAAAAAAGAATAAGAGAACAAGACAAAGAGGGAGGAAAGGGGAGGGGGAAAGAGAGAGATAAGGAGAGAAAGAAAAGGTAGAAAAGTTAGAGTCTTTTTCAAAAGTTGCTTTTGTAGCCAAGCGTGTTGACACACACCTGTAATCCTAGTACTTGAGAAGCTGAGATAAAAGGATTTCCAGTTCAAGGCCGGCCTTGGCAACTATTTCACAATTAAAAAAAAAATTAAAAGGGGCTAGAGGTGTAGCTCAGAGGTAGAATGCTCCTGGGTTCAATCCTCAGTACCAAAAAAAAGTTGCATCTGTAATTGCTTTATAATAATTCATCACAAGCCTGGCGTGGTGGTACATGCTTCTAATCCCAACATTTGGAGGCTGAGACAGAAGGATCTAGGTTCTATGACAGTCTCAACTACTTATAGTGAGGACCTTTACAATTCAGTGAGACCTTGTTTCAAAAATAAAGAATAACCAGGCATGGTAGTCCATGCTTGTAATCTCCATGCTTGGGAGGTGGAGACAGGAAGATCACACAGGTTTGAAGCCAGCCTTGCTGGCTTAAGAGACCCTGTTTCCAAATAAAAATATAAAATAGGTCTGGGAGTATAGCCTGGAGGTAGAAGGGTTTCCAGGAACCCCAGTACCACACACACACACACACAAAAAAAAAAATAAAAATAAAAAAAGAATAAAAAATAGGGCTGGAGTGTAGCTTGGAGGTAGAATGCCCCTAGGTTCCATCCCCAATATTGCAAATCATCATCATCATCATCATCATCATCATCATCATCATCATCATCATCACAAATTGGCTAGGCATGGTGGTGCTTGCCTGGAATTTCAGTACTTGGGAGTCTGAGACACGAGGATCAGAGGTTCAAAGCAAGCCTCAGCAACTTAGCAAGAGGCTCTTAGCAACCTTGTGAGACCCTGTTTCCAAATAAGAAATTTAAAAATTGAGCTGGGAGTGTATTTTAGAGGTAGAATGCTTCTGGGTTCAAATAACAAGTACCACACACCCACACAAATAAAGAATTTTGTAATCCCAGCATTCGGGAGGCTGGGACTGGAAGATTGCGGTTCGTGGACAGCCTCAGCTACTTAGTGAGGCCCTTTGCAACTCAGTGAGACCCAGTTTCAAAAGAAAAGAATGAAAAATTGGGTAGGGCGTATAGCTCGGAGGCTGAACGCCCCTGGGTTCCATCCCTAGACCCACAGGAAGAAAGAAAGAAAGAAAGAAAGAAAGAAAGAAAGAAAGAAAGAAAGAAAGAAAGAAAGAAAGAAAGGAAGGAAGGAAGGAAGGAAGGAAGGAAGGGGGAAAGAAAGAAAGAAAGAAAGAAAGAAAGAAAGAAAGAAAGAGAATTGTCATTTTGTTAGGTTTGACAGTGGCATGGTGGTTGTATACAAATTCTCAGAAATGCATAATGTAGTGAAATAATACAATAGTCAGGATTTGCTTTCCAGTGCTGAGGTAAGAAAAGTGCTCAAAAAACTTGTTGAGACAAAGATGGGTACTTGGAGTTATTAAATGATCACAGTTTATACAAATGTTTGAAATTTTCCATATAAAACCATGATTTAATAGCTTATTGAGCTGGGTATGGTGGCACACACTTGTAATCCCAGTACTTAGGGAGCTGAGACAGGAGGAGGTTCTCCGCAACTTAGTGAGAACTTGTCTCAAAATAAAGAATAAAAAATAAGGCTGGGGTTATAGCTTGGAGGTAGAATTCCCCTGGGTTGTATAGCCTTCTGAGAGATGTACCTGGCCAATCTCATGTCCCACCTCATGTTCCTTGCCTCTCTTCTGAAACCAACAGCTACTTCCATGACTCACCGAATTCGTGCCTACAGCCACCTGGGATTGACTGGGTACTTGCCCTGCTGTACCCTCCTCTTGACTGTTGCTGCACAGGCTGCCCAGCATGTGTCTACAGTCTCTCATCCTCCACCACTGCTGGGCTCAGATGAAATGCCACACTGCAGGACGAAAGGCGCCAGCTGATGCATCTAGGGAATTCACTCCCCATGGAAAGCATTGCAGCCAGTGGGAAACAGGAGATGGGAGCAGCTGGGTGGACAACGGATTTCTTCTTCCCTCTGATGGGCTATTCTGAGTGATGGTTTTACCTACTGAGCAATATGCCATGGCTCTTTGCAGCTGGCTGTGAAGTTAACTGCACAGTGCACCACAGTGTGTTGCTTCTCCTCCTTGCCAACCTCACTTCCCTTCTCTCTCTCTCTCTCTCTCTCTCTCTCTCTCTCTCTCTCTCTCTCTCTCTCCTCCCCTCCTCCTCCTCCTCCTCCTCCTCCTCCTCCTCCTCCTCCTCCTCCTCCTCCTCCTCTTCTTCTTCTTCTTCTTCTTCTTCTTCTTCTTCTTCTTCTTCTTCTTCTTCTTCTTTCTCTTTCTCTCTCTCTCTCTCTCTCTCTCTCTCTCTCTCTCTCTCTCTCTCTCTCTCTCTTCAGTGCTGGAAATGGAACCCAGGTGCATTCTACTTCCAAGAAACACCCCCAGCCCTATTTTTTTATTCTTTATTTTTAAACAGGGTCTCACAGAGTTGCAAAGGGCTTCACTAAGTAGCTGAGCCTGACTGCGAACCACGATCCTCTGGTCTCAGCCTCCCCAGTGCTGAGATTACAAGCATGTGCCACCATGCCTGTCGCTTCCCTTCTTACTTACTCTTTCTGTTTTCCCAATCTGCATTTAATCTCTGCTTCACGTTCTGTTTCTTAGGGAAACTGAGCTAAGACAACTGGTTCCACAAGTAGTTCTAGAAAGCAAATTCTCAAAATGGATTTTGTAGTGCCACTTCTATCTGAAACCAATGAGATCCCCTTACTAGTAATAAGAGAGATGATGATGACCCAGATGTGCAATAACACTGGAGATTCCACTTGAGTTTAACTGGTATACGATGGGTTGAGAGCATGCGAGATAAAGTAGCCAGTTGCACTTAACCAGTTTCAAAACAATTCTAATTATAAGGTATTTAGTTTTTCACCAAGATGGTGCCTAAAATAAAGAAGCAATCCATCTCCACCCCCAAAATAAAGCCGAAGCAAAGGCTCTGCAGGCCAAGAAGGCAGTGCTGAAAGGGTTCTGCAGCCTCACCCAAGAGAGGATAAGCACGTCATCCACCTTCTGGCAACCCAAGACACTGAAGCTCTGATGTAGCCCAAATATCTTTGAATATCCATGGCCAGGAGAGATAAGCTTGGCCACTGTGCCACCATCTAGTTTACCCTGGATACTGGGGTGTGCCATCAAGATAGAAAACAAAAACACACTTGTGTTCATTATGGATATCAAAGCCAAAAAGCACCCAAACACACAGGCTGCAAAGAAGCATCATGACAATAATATAGTCAAGGTCAGTACCCTGAGCGGGCCTGATGGAGGGAGGAAGGCATAGGTTTGGCTCCTGATTATCATACTTCAGCTATTGCCAGCAAAATTGGGACCATCTCAACTGAGTCCAGCTGGCTAATTCTAGTATCTATTTTAAGGTATTTGAGTCCTGGGAAACCGAAAATGACAGGCTCAGAACTATCATCAACTCATGAAATGATCTGAAAGTCACAGAGCCCCTATGACAACTTTAAGGGAAAGGATTATTTCCTGAAGTCATAAAATCTTAAAAATCAAGCCCAAGATCTGACCACAGGGTAGCCAAAGAATCAATTGAGCCCATGATCCTGACCAGCTGCCATGTCAAAGTCAGAGCCCAGCTGCCATGTCAAAGTCAGAGCTCTGCTAGGGAAAGAGTAGGAGCTGAGAGTGGGAGAGGGCTATCTGGGGGGATAAGCATCTTGTACCTTCGCATCCCTGAGCACTCTTGGTCTCTGAAGATCCCCTTCTCCATGGCTCATTGCCCTCAAGACCTGGGCCAAGTACCTACTATCTCCATCGATACCCAGAGTAGGGTTGAGGCACAGACTGCACTGGAAAGAAAAAGCCCTGCTCCAGGGAGGGGAGGCCTACCTGCCAAAGATATTGCAGAACTCAGCTAGTGCGTCCCTTCAGGATCTGTGGAAAGAGGGGGAGTGGGCCTTGAGCATGTTAAATAGAGGGGGGGGGCGAAACAGAAAGCTCAGTTGAGAGAATTCACAGATTTAGAGATATGCATGCAGAACTCAGATCTAATGTTTTAGCAAGGATGCCCAGAGCTCGTTCTAAGAGTTTTCTGGGATGGCAGTTTGGATCCTGGTCTCAATAATGGCCACAAGCAAAGCAGAGAAACCAGGCATTTCTGTTTTCCTCCCTCCCCCACCTCCCTCCCTTCCTTCCTCCTTTATTTCCTTCTTCCTTCTCCTTTTTAATTTAATTTAATTTTATTTTTTGCAGTACTGAGGATGGAGCCCAGGGGCATTCTACCTCTGAGCTACACCCCAGCCCTATTTTTTATTCCTTATTTTGAACCAGGATCTCATTGAGTTTCAAAGGGCCTCCCTGAGTAGCTGAGGTTGTCCCTGAACCCAGATCCTCCTGTCTCAGCCTCCTGAATGCAGTGATTACAAGCATGCGCCACCACGCCCGGCTCTTCCTTCTCCTTTTTTTTTTTTTAATAGAACTAAAAGGCCTTAGAAAACTCAGGAAGAAATACTAGAAGGGCTAATTCTGTAGAGAACAAGAACCCACCACTTGACTAGTTCCTTGGGTCACCCCAGGGTACATCCTTCACTAAAGCAATAAATAATGCACTTTTGGGGGGATTAAATTCATGAATGTTATACAACTGAACTACATCCTAGCTCTTTTTATTTTATTTTGAGACAGAATCTTGATAAGTTATCCAATTTGGCTCAGCCTCCCAAGCCTCTGGGATTGATACAGATGAGCAACACTGCACCTGACCATAGGGGATTCTTTGAGGAATTGGCAGTGGCCATCCTCATAGTCCAGAGTGATGGCATGGGGAAGGTGCTATGGAACTGAGCCCTGCTGTTAGTGGAGATGATAGAAATCCCAGAATTACACAGGCCAGGTGGGATCTCTGAACCATGATGGGTAAGGATGTCATCCTTACCACAGTGGACAGCAGGGCAAGGAGCGATCAGGGCAACTGTCTCTGCAGGAACTCAAGGTGCTGGCTGATATGCCATGGTGTTCCTAGGGAAAGGGTAACCAAATTGGGTTACACCTAAGAGTGAAGAGGGGTGCTGGGAATGATTACACTGGGGCAACAGGTAAATACCAGTACCATTATTCCCATCAAACAGATACCCGTGGCCGTCCTACCAAGGGGTGAGATAGAAACACTAGAGGTAACATAGAAACACATACATTAATAAACATAGTATAGCCAGGCGTGGTGGCGCACGCTTGTAATGCCCGCGCTTGGGAGGCGGAGACAGGAGGATCACGCAGGTTCGAAGCCAGCCGCACTGGCTTAAGAGACTCTGTTTCCAAATAAAAACATAAAATAGATCTGGGAGTGTAGCCCGGAAGTAGAAGGGCTTCCAGGAACCCCAGTACCACCAAAAAATAAAAAATAAAAATAAACATAGTATGTGTTATGTTTCCTTCCCTACCCATAGAACTTCAGCCAGTGCTACCATCTGAGAGCTTCCAGAATATTGTCTTCACTGACAGTTTCTGAGAACAAAAGGCCTATTTTATGGTGGGAAAAAGGGTGCAACAATGGGATCATGACCATGGCCTACTGGTACCATACACCCCAGAGCAGCTGATCTGACAGTGTAGTGGAAAAGCCTGTTGAAACTCAGATAAAGCAAAGCCGGGGGACAACAGCTATGGCAAAGTCCTCTAGGCTGCAATACACTTTGAACTGATGACCCATATATGGTTGTAATATGCATTAGCTAGAAAGAATGAATCCAAAAACCAAGGAATGGAAATAGAAGTATCTCCTTTTACTACAATACTTGGTGGTCCATTTGAGGAAGCCGTGCTTTTTGTTCCTGAAACTTTGGACTCTGTTATGTTAGAGATTCTGGTTTCCAGGGAGATAGCTCTGCTGGGACACAGTCCAATTCCACTGACCTGGAAGCTGTGGCTACTACCTGTTTTTTGTGAAACTTCAGGCCAGTAGACAAAGACAAGTGTTAAAGTATAATAATTTTAATTTCTTTGAGAAGCCTGGGTGATTCCTTTAACTATTTTGAAACAGGGTCTTACTAAATTGCAAAAGGCCTCACTAAGTAGCTGAGGCTGTCTGTGAACGGTGAGCTTCCTGTCTCAGCCTCCCAAATGCTGGGATTACAAGCATGCTCCACCGCCCTTGGCTTTAGAATTATTATTATTATTATTTTTATTATTATTATTATTATTATTATTATTATTATTATTATTTTGTGGTACTGGGGTTCCTGGAAACCCTTCTACCTTCGGGCTATACTCCCAGACCTATTTTTATATTTTTATTTGAAACAGGGTCTCTGAAGCCAGCGAGGCCAGCTTCAAACCTATGTGATCCTCCTGTCTCCGCCTCCCAAGTGTGGGGATTATAAGCATATGCCACCATGCCCGGCTTGGAATTATTTTTTAATGAAAAGTTTTGGGTTTGTTTGTTCGTTTGTTTATTATGGTACTGAAGATTGAACCCCCAAGGGCATTCTACCTTCAAGCTCCACCCCTAGCCAAATTTTGTATTCTTTTATTTTGAAATAGAGTCTCACTAAGTTGCGGAGGGCCTCACTAAGTAGCTGAGGCCAGCAGTGAACCTGTGATCCTCCAGTCTCAGCCTCCCAAGTACTAGGATTATGTGTGTGCACACCACACCTGACTTATGAAAAATTTTAAGAGAGGGAGTGAATAACCAGAAAATACAACAAATTTCCTCTACAGTAGCCTTGTGAGATAAATATTATTTTTATTTTACAAAAGAAGAAACTGAAGTTTTTAAAAATAGTTAGGTAAAGCCAGGCGTGGTGGCGCACGCTTGTAATCCCCATGCTTGGGAGGCGGAGACAGGAGGATCGCGCAGGTTCAAAGCCAGCCGCGCGCGCTGGCTTATGAGACCCTGTTTCCAAATAAAAAATGTAAAAATAGGTCTGGGAGTGTAGCCCAGAGGTAGAAGGGCTTCCAGGAACCCCAGTACCACCAAAAAAAAAAAAAAAAGGTAAACTATATAAGGTAAAAGGCGAGGGTTAGAACTGGAAATTAAACCTAGATTCTCTAAATCCAATGCTTGCTTCTCCCTCCCTCCCTTCCTTCTTTTATTCCTTCCTTCATTGCTTCCTTCATTTGTTCCTTTTTATCTTTTTCTTTCCCCCTCTGCTCCTTCTTGGTGGGTGAGAGGAGTACTAGGGATTGAACCCAGGGGTGCTCTATTCCAAGTTACACTTCCCAGCTCCTTTTTAAATTTGAAACAGTATTTCACTATGTTGCTGAGGCTGTCTTCAAATGCATGATCCTTTTGTTTCAGCCTCCCAAGTACTGGGTTTGTGACACCACAAAGCCCAGTTTTCTTTCTCTCTCTCTCTCTCTCTCTCTCTCTCTCTCTCTCTCTCTCTCTCTCTCTCTCTGCCTTTCTTTCTTTCTTTCTTTCTTTCTTTCTTTCTTTCTTTCTTTCTTTCTTTCTTTCTTTCTTTCTTTCTTTTTCTTCCTAAATAAGAAGAACAAGAATTTTAATGGTAGGTCACAGACACTTCCTAAACATCCTTACAATCAAAAAGTTTTACTGCCCTTTTGCTTCAAGCTTTTCCCTCTCAGGGAAGGACCTGAAAATCCAGATTGATGCATTTCTCAAACCCAGCCCAGGAGAAGGGGGAGCAGGGAAGAGAATTAGAAACTAAGTGACCAAGACCAGGGAAAGGGCAAAACGGAGGCCCACACAATCTACTGCAGCTCCTTGAGCCCTGGATAATGGTCCTTCCTGAAGGTTCAGGGTGCTGAGGTGCTTTGAGGACATCTGGCTAGAGGGAACAGAAATTTAAAACTTTCTTGGATGACAGCTCCCTTCTGCCCAGAGAAGAGAATCGTCTGCTGTAAAATGACTGCCTTGTCTTGCAATGGCAGCCTGTGAGAAGCCTGCCATCCACCTCCCGAGGGTGCACTCTCAGGCTCCCTGCCCACCTCTTACTTGGAAAGCAGCCACCTGGCAGCCACAGATCCCCACCACCACCACGACTTACAGTGGGATTAAATAGCTGTAAGCTGAAAGTGCATATAATGGGTTTAGGGAAGTAGCTCAGTGGTACAGCACTTGCCTAGCATCCACGAGACCTTGGATTTCCTCCCCTGCACCCCCTAAAAATTACTTTAAGCTGGGTGTGTTGGTGCACATCTGTGATCCCAGTTCTTGGGGGGCTGAGACAAGAAAATCACATGTACAAAGCCAACCTCAGCAACTTAGGCCCTCGACAATTTAGAGAGACTCTGTTTAAAAATTAAAAAGAAAAGAAAATAGGGTTGAGGAATAAATCAGAGATAGAATGCCCCTAGGATTAATCCCCAGAACCATACAGATAAAGCAATGAAAACCTGTCAAACACCATAGCTTATCCTAGCCTGCCTTAAAGGTGCTCAGAGGCTGGGTGTGGCGGCACACACTTGTAATACCAACATTTGGGAGGCTGAAACAGGAAGATAATGGTTCAAGGACAGCCTCAGCTACTACTTAGTGAGGCCCCTTTACTCAGTGAGACCCTGTTTCAAAATAAAGAATAAAAAATAGGGCTGAGTATGTAGCTTGGAGATAGAATGGCCCTGAGTTCCATCCCTAGTACTGAAAAAAGAAAAAAAGTGCTCAAAACACTCAACATTAGCCTACTGTGGGAAAAAATGATCTAACACAAAACCGTTTTATAATAAAGCATTGGATCTCATGTGATTTGGTGAATACTCTACTACACTGTAGAGTACTGGATGCTTGCCTTCATAATTAGCTGACTATGACTGTGGCCAGCATCAGAGAAAGTACTGGAGCACATCTGGAGCCTGGGAAAAGGTCCACATGCAAAATTCAAGGCGTGGGCTGAGCATGGTGGCCCATGCATGTCATCCCAGTACTTGAGAGTCTGAGACAGGAAGATCACAGGTTCGAGGACAGCCTCAGCAAGTAGTGAGATTCTCATCAACCGAGCAAGACCCTGTTTCAAAATAAAAATAAAATAGAGCTGAGAGTGTAACTCAAAGGTAGAATGTCTCTGGGGTTCAAAAATAATGAATAAGCTGGGCATGGTGGTGCACGCTTGTAATCCATGCACTTGGGAGGCTGAGACAGGAGGATCACACAAGTTTGAAGCCAGCCTCAGCTACTTAGTGAGGCTCTCAGCAACTTAGTGAGACCCCGTTGTCAAATAAAGTATATTAAAAAAAAAATAAGGCTGGGAGTGTAGCCCAGATGTAGAAAGCCCCTGGTTTCTACCCCCCAGTACCACCAAAGAGAGGGGGGGGACCATTGTTCAGATGCCTCAGGACAACCCAGGCTGTGCAGAGAAGCTCCCTTATGGCTTTTCAGCACTTAGGAAGACAAAAATGATGAAACTGGGGTGGTGGTGCCCGCCTGTAATTCTAGTGCTTGGGAGGCTGAGACGGGAGACTTAGAGGTTTGAGTCTAGCCTCAGCAACTTAGGGAGATCCTATCTCAAAATTAAAACAAAAATAAGTAAAAAGTACCTGGGTTAAACACCTAGTACCAAAAAAATGAAAAAAAAAAAAAAAGGAAACTGTGATCATGCTGACCCAGGCTGTCAAGTCAGGTGGACGAGACCTAAGGTGGTTACCATGGAGGCACATGATTGGGGGTGCATAGGGGAGTTTCTGAAGGTGCAGGAACCCAACTGATATGAGGGGGCCATACCTGCACAGTTTAGCAGCCTGGGCGAGGCGTGCAGCAGCCCCTATGCACTGAGTGAAGGCCAGAGGAGCTGTGTGATGGGTATTTGTGGGATTGGAGCTGAAGACTCCTCCCTGATCTGGACAGATGCATGCCCCATCATTCCTGGCCACTGAGCAGAGTTTTCTGGGTTCAGACTTTTCCACTGTTCCCCATAAAACTAGGTATAGATCAGGTTCTTCCTATATCAGTCAAGGGCCAAGCAAGAAACTGGTACAACTCTTGAAAAGGGTTTAGTGAAATGAAATATTGAGTGAAGCGGAGTGTGGTATTAAGAATTAAATCCAGGGAGTATTCTACCTCTAAGCTATACCCCAAGTGCTTTTTATTTTTATTTTTTGTGTATGTGGTACAGTCACAGCGAGACAAAAACAATTTTTATTTGGAAACAGGGTCTTGCTAGGTTGATGAGAGTCTCACTGCTTGCTAGGATGGAACCCAGGGACATTCTACCTCTGAGCTACACCCCCAACCCTATTTTTTATTCTTTATTTTTGACACAGGGTCTCACTGAGTTGGGGCCTCCCTAAGTAGCTGAGGCTATCCATGAACTGCCATCCTCCTTTCTCAGCCTCCTTCATGCTGGGATTACAAGCATGCACCACCATGCCCAGCTTCCTTTTTATTTTTGAAATAGGGTCTTGCTCAGTTTCTGAGGCTGGCCTCAAACCCGTGCTCCTCTCATCTCAGCCTCTCGAGTCCTGAGATCACAGGTGTGCACAATTGGGCCTGCCTGAAGTGATTTTTTTAAAGAAACCATTGACAGAAATATAGGCAGGATTTAGGAAACCATCAAGGATGACCAAGTAGCCGGGACTAGTAACATCTGGAAGGCGTCACCACTCTGGGCCTGTGGGACCCAGCAAAGACGGGAGCCCTGGAAGTCCAGTCCACCAAGGCAATTTTTGGAGCACAGAGCAGGAGGTGGATTTGGGGAGTAAAGACAGACTACCTCATCTATCTTCAATCTTTAGGACTTTGGCATATGCCCCCTCCTGGAGAAGTACATGGAAGGGAATGGGAAAATCAGAAGCAATGTAATGAGGACTGCAAACAAGGTGCAGAGCAAGGTGTGTGTGAGCCATTCATGGTTGCACACTCCCCTAATCCCAGTACATGGGAGGCTAAGACAAGAGGATCACAGATTCAGACCCACCTCAGCAATTTAGTGAGCCAACCTAGCAAGACCCTGTTCCAAAATAAAAAATAAAATAGGGCTAGGGATGTAGCTCAGAGGTACAATGACCCTGGGTTCAATCCCAAGTACCTCCCCCCACCCCCCCAAAAAAAGATGTGTGTGTATGTTCAGACTAACATCATAAGCACAGAGACCTGCTGTCTCTCTTGGATGAACTGAAGAGACTCCAGCCCACATTTATGTGTATAGGAAAGTGGCCCAACTTTCCTTCAGAAGCTCTCCTGAGTTTCTCATTTGAGGAAAGAGATAGGACTTGGAAACATGGCAATAGGTCTTAAACTTCATTACTGTATGACTTCCCTAGGCTTCATGAAAGATGGTAGCTGTCTGTGGAGCAGAGTGGGCATCCATGACAAACAGATCTTTGGACAGAACAAGTAGTACACAAAGCTGAAAAGGAAGCCCACAGCCTCAGTATCATCCTTGTATATTGTTGCTGGCCCTGAGCACGTCCTACAGACCAGATGTGCTCCAAGGCTAAAGCAGACATTTGTTCATCCTCATGAAGAATCCTAGGAAATGGCGCTATTATGGACTGACTGTGATCCTCTCCAGATTTATATATTAAAGCCCCAGGCTCCAATGTGACTGTGCTTGGAGATGAGTCCTCTGAGGAAGCCAAGTTAAATGAAGTCATGACCCGGGTGTGGTGGCACACACTTGTAATTCCAGTACTTGGAAGGCTGAGACAGGAGGCTCGCAGGTTCAAAGCTAGCCTCGGCAATGTAGGGAGGCTTTCAGAAACCTAATGAGACTCTGTCTCCAAATAAAGAAATAAAATTGGGGGGGGGGATAGCTTAGAGGTAGAATGCCTCTAGTTCAATCCCCAGTACCAAAACAAAATAAAACAAACAAACAAAATAAAGTCATGACAGGACTGAGATCCTTACAAGAGGTATCAGAGAGCTAGTGTTCACATGCATGCCCTTTCTCCCCAATGCACAGGCACATGCTAAGGAGAGGGCCATATGGGGACATGGCCAGAGCGTGGCTTTCTTCCTACAAGCCAGGAAGAGAGCCCTCAATGAAGCCCGGATTGTTGGCACTTTGACCACAGACTGATAGTCTGCAGAACTGTGAGAAGCTGAATGCTGTGGGAGCCCCCAGCCCAAGCAGACAAGCACAGGCACTATCGATATTCTCATTTTGTAGATGAGGACATTATGGCCCAGGAAGCTAAGCAGCTTCCTCAGGGTCACCGTTGGCCTGTGCCTGTGGTCCCCTCATTTCTCAGAGTCCTGCTTTTCTTGTTGAAATAGATGAGGGGCCATAAACTCAAGTGTCAAGAGGAGTCTGAGAGATAACAGGGACACAGGAAATGACTGAGTGGAGACTGGTGCACTGAGAAGACAGGCCCGGGAGGAAGGGGAGTCACTGTCAGCTTCCACCGATTGGTGGTCAAGTGACTAGGGTCCTCAAACTCCAATTTTTTAAAACAAACCTGAAAGACTAAATCTCTGGAGGAAACGTTCTGTTTTGTTTCAAATATTGGCAGCATCTGGGCGTGGTGGTGCATGCTTGTAATCCCTGCACATGGGGAGCAGAGACAGGAAGATTGTGCAGGTTCGAAGCCAGCTGTGTTGGCTTTAAGAGACCCTGTTTCCAAGACTGGAGGGAAGATGGCGGCGGCCGCGATTGCAGTGTGGCCACTGAAGAGGACATGCATTCCTCGGAGAAGCCTTGGACACCACCAGATTTTGACCTGATTGGGACAGCTTAAGGAGACATTTCCAGCTGTGAGTTCCTATCTAGAATACAGGAGAGAGTGGATAATGGCAGAATTAGAAGCAAGATGACAAGGAGGCACCTGCCACGCAAGAAACATGATTTTTGGAAGAACATCCCAGAAGGGATTAGAGAAAAGATCACTTCAGCCGCGCATGCTGAGGACTCTTAACAACATACCTTGTAAGAAAAATGATCCAGACGTGGTGGAGGGAGCCCAGCAGTGCCAGGCAGGAAGCTGAGCCACATGTCCCAGGGAGTTCAGAGTGCCTGGCCGCTGCACTCCTCTATGCTGCGCTGGGGTTCCTGTTGAGTTCGGAACAGCAGATCCTACTCAACGCGGTGAGGCTGTGTGCCTCCGCCCTTGGAGGGGAGATAAAATCCATTGCTGCTGAGTGCTCCATCTCACAACCTCTTCAAAACACACATACTGTCTTCTCTTATTTAAAAAAAAAATACTGGAGAGGGGCTATGATGGCAGCCAGGATCCAGGAGATGCAGACAAATCCTATCCAATTCATCTGGAACTTTTAGAAAAAAATCCCCACAAAGGGGGACTGCTCCTGCCGCACATGCTTGGAATTCTGGACATCATATCATGTAAGGAAACAGCACAGCAGAAAACCAGGAGGAAGACAGTGGTGGTGGAGGCGGCAGCAGCGGCAGTGGTGGCGATGGAGGCTAGTATTGGGAGAGGCAGAGATCTGATTCTACCCTTCCACCCCGATCTTCTGAATAAATTTCCCCAAAGGTAGAATGCTACCGCCATGCATGCTCAGGAATTCTGGACAACATGCAGTGTGGGAAAAGTGTTTGGGAGAAAATTGAAATGGTGGAAGCAGCAGCAATGGCAGCAGCCAATATTCAGGAGAGGCAGAGATCTGATTCAATCCACCTTGATCTTTTGAAGAAATCGCCCCAAAGGTAGAATGCTACCACCGCACACACTCAGGAATTTGGAACAATATGCTGTGTGAATAAGGTGCTCAGAAGAGAACTGAGATGGCTGTGGCAGTGGCAGCGGTGGTTAGTATTTGGTAGAGGCAGAGATTAAATCCAATCCACCTCATAATTTTAAAGAAATGTCCTCAAAGGTATACTGCTACTGCCGCACATGCTCGGGAATTCTGGAAAAAAAAACTGTGTGGGAAAGGTGTTCAGGATAGAACTGAGATGGCAGTGGCAGCAGCAGTGGTGGTGGTGACCAAAATTTAGAGAGGCAGACAGATCCAGTCCAGCCCACCTTGAACTTTTGAGGAAATCTCCCCAAAAGTAGACTGCTTCTGCCACACATGCTCGGGAATTCTGGACAACATGCTAAGTGGTAAAAGGGTTTGGGGGTTTTCAGAGGGAGTCCCGCATAGCCATGAAGGGCCGCCACACTGCGTGTTCTTGGAATCATCAGCCCTCATGGACACCATGCTCCTCTGCACAGAGTGGGAGACCAGGGTGCATGTGGAGCAGCAGAGCCTGCTCTCTTATAAGTGAAGCTGTGGACCTCTGCCTTTGGAGGGAAGACAAAATTCATTGCCACTAGGTATTTTTGTGTGTATGGTACTGGGGTTCCTGGAAGACCTTCTACCTCTGGGCTACACTCCCAGACCTATTTTATATTTGGAAACAGGGTCTCTTAAGCCAGCGTGGCTGGCTTCGAACATGCACGATCCTCCTGTCTCTGCCTCTCAAGCGCGGGGATTACAAGCTTGCGCCACCATGCTCAGCAGCCACTAGGTATTTGGGGTACCAGCTTTTGAAAAAGACATGTACTGCTTTCTCATATTAAAAAAAAAAATCAAAGAACACCGGGAGTGGTGGCGCACACTTGTAATCCACACACTTGGAAAGCGGAGACAGGAGGATCGCGCAGGTTCGAAGCCAGCCTCGCTGGTTTAAGAGACCCTGTTTCCAAATAAAAATATTTTTTTAAAAAATGGGTCTCCAGGAATGTAGTCCAGAGGTAGAAGGGTTTCCAGGAACCCCAGTACCACCAAAAAAAAAAAAAAGGAAGAAAAAAGGGAACATCTGTAGACGACCTGCTCATAATGACAGAGACAAGAGCCCAATGCACAGCAAGGGTGGTGTCAGGGCCTCTGAGGATAGGCGCCTCCCAGGTGGCTAGTCCAGTGCCTGGACCAGTGAGGCCAGGATCAGAGCCTGCCATGAGGTGAGGCCTGTGCTGAGCCAAGAAGGATGGGATAGTAGCCTGTCTTAAGGCAAGGCCAGTTCTGGAGCCAGCTAGGCTGGAATTGGAGCCTGCCATGAGGCAAGGCCGGTGCTGGGGCCTCCAAGGCCGGGATTAGAGCCTGCCGAGGGGTGAGGCTGGTGCCGGGGCCAGTGAGTCCAGGATCGGAGCCTGCCATGAGCCAAGGCTGGTGCTGCGGTGTCGGAGGCTGAGATCAGAACCTGCTGAGGGGTGAGGCCGGTGCTGGGGCTAGTGAGACCGGGATCGGGGCCTGCCGTGAGGCAAGGCCGGTGCTGGAGCCTCAGAGGCCGGGATCAGAGTCTGCCGAAGGGTGAGGCCGGTGCCAGGGCCAGTGAGGCTGGGATTGAAGTCTGCCGTGAGGCAAGGCCCATGCTGGGGTTGGAGCCTGCTGAGGGGTGAGGCCGGAGATGGGGTCAGGGAGGCTGGGATCAGACTTGCAATGAGGCAAGGCCTGTGCTTGGGCCTCTGAGGCCAGGATCGGAGCCTGCTGAGGTGTGAAGCCAGTGCTGGGGCCAGTGAGGCTGGGTTTGGAGACTGCCAGGAGGCAAGGCTGGTGATGGGGCCTCCGAGGCCAGGATCAGAGCCTGCCATGCAGCGAGGCTGGTGCTGGGATCAGCAAGGCTGGGATCGGTGCCTGCCATGCGGTGAGGCTGGAGCCAGAGCCAACAAGGCTGGGATAGGAGCTTGCCTTGAGGCAAGGCCGGTGCTGGGGCTTCCAAGGCCAGGATAGGAGCTTGTCTTGAGGCAAGGCTGGTGCTGGGGCCTCCAAGGCTGGGATCAGAGTCTGCCGGGTGGCCAGGCCAGTTCCGGAGCCTTCAAGAGTGGGATGGGAACTTGCAACGTGGCATACACAGAGAAATATCACAGAAAATAAAAATCAGATGCTTTTCCTAATATCCAAAAACTAGGAAAAAGTTGAAGAAAGGGCCCTATGGAGGAGCAATTAAAGTGACCAATCAGAGGGGATGGGATGGGGGAAGATGAAATCTCTTTAAAACAAATGATGTACATAGAACTTCCGGGAAGATGACGACCGAGAAAAGCGGGGCTTAAGAGCCCCGCTAACAACAAATCTCCATTACCACAAAATCAGCACCTTTCATAGCCAGAAATCACCATCACCTGAGAAAAAAAAATCACCAGGCTCCAGAAGGAAAGCGGACTGAGAACAGAGCCACAGAGGAGATCCTCAAGCCCGAGGACGCGGCAGCAGCGCCATACTGCTGGCAGCACCGGCGAATTCATGGGACGGCTACAGCAAGCCGAGGTGAGCCACTGCGGAACAGCCAGGCGGGATTTCTCCGCGCAGAGATCACCTAAAGCTCCATTGTCCGAGCTCAGCACATGCTGCAGGGATTCAGAGTGGAAATCAAAACCAAGAAGAAAAACTACAGCCCCACAGCTGAGGGCGTAGCAGCGAGCGGCGCCATATTGCCACCGGCGGCAGCAGCAGCGAATTCATCGAATTCAGTACAGCTACATCTGCGTACTCAAGAACAGTGAGTCAAATTGCGGGCCACAGAGGAGAAATCCCAGTACTGTACTCCCTGGGACTTGACCCAGTGGGAGAGGGGCGGTGGCAGAGATATCACACCATAGGAGAACGTGCAACCTGGCACCCCCCACAGTCTAAAGCAGCCTCTATCGACTCTCTGGGTCGGAGACTCTGTGATACAACCCAGTAAAGGAGTAGTGGGGTCTGAGATACTACTGACTCGAGATCCAGAACACCTTAAGTGAAGTCATAGTGACCCAAGGGAAGAACCCAGAGAAGGCACAAACTTCCTAAATCATGGGAAAGAGGAATAATACTGGAGCAATGAATGCACACAACCCCACAACATCAGAACCCGATAAAACTGAAAATCAGAGATTTCTAGAAGATCAAATCAGGAAAATAACTGTAGAAATAATAGAGGTGCTTCAAAAAGAACTCAGAGAGAGCCAAAAAGAGATAAAGGATGCAATTAATGAAGTAAAGGCCTCAATTCAAAGCACAAACAACCGATTAGAACACATGGAGAACAGAATCTCGCTCTTAGAAGATGAGCAATCCAAAAATGAACGCATAGTTTCTAATCTAGAAAAAAATATCCAACAGCAGGAATCTGATATTGAAGAAATATGGGCCCATTTTAAGAGAGCTAACCTAAGAATAATTGGAATAGAGGAGGGAAAAGAAAGTGAAACCAAAGGGATCAACAATCTCTTCAAGGAAGTAATAGCAGAAAATTTTCCAGACATAGAGCAAGAGGTCGATACACAGGTCCAGGAAACTTATAGAACTCCCTTTAGACAGGATCGGAGAAGAGGATCCCCACGCCACATAATTGTCAAAATGACCAATGTGGAGGCCAAGCAGAGAATCTTAAAGGCAACAAAAGCAAAGGGCCAAGTGACATTCAGAGGCAAACCAATTAGAATCACTCCAGACTTCCCAAACCAAGTTATGAGAGCCAGAAGGGCTTGGAGTAACATATTCCCAATTCTGAAAGAAAACAACTTCCAGCCAAAAATTTCCTACCCAGCAAAACTTTCTATCAAATTAGATGGAGAAATAAGAAGCTTCCATGACAAACAGAAACTGAAGGAATTTATGTCTTCAAAACCAGCACTAAAGAAAATACTCAAAGAGATTAACTACAAAGAAGAAATAGGTAACACACATCAGAACTAGAGAAACAAGATTTTCCATCCAACAGACAACTAAGATTGGTTATCTGTGGAGATTCATTATTTATGTTAGTCTGTTACCTATCTCTAAAGGGTATTGTTTGCCTTTATTGTTGTTAATTTTTAGGATTTCTAGTTGGAATATTAATATACCTTCAGATATAGCATTTGGAAATATTTTATCCCATTCTATTAGCAACTGTTAACTCTGTTTACATTGTCTTTGGATATACAATATTTTTTTTTATTTTTTAGGGAGTTTGTATACTCTTCTGTAGCCTGTGCCATTGAAATCATATCCAAGAAATCACTGCCAATTTCAATGTTGTGAGGTTTTATGACCCAGATTTTCTCCTAAAAGTTTATAGTCTTAAGATTTATATTTAGGTCTTTTATCTATTTTGAGTTAATATTTGTATATGGGATTAGGTAAAGGTCCAATTTTATTCTTTTCCATGTAATTATTATGTTTCAACAATATTTAGTTAAAAGATTATTATTTCCACCACCAAATGTTCGTGGAAACCTTGTCAAAAATAACTTGACAATATAGGGAAGAATTTAGCTCTAGGCTTTTATTTAACTCCAATGGTTTATATATCTGCCTTTAGAATAGTACTACACTGTTTCAATTATTGTAGCTTTATATGGTTTGAAATCAGAAAATATATATCTTCTAGCTTTGTTCTTTTTCAAGATCGTTTTGGGTACCTAGAGTCCATATTCCATATTAGGATAGATTTTTTTTCTGAAAAATAAATATATAAATATATGATAGTTTCACCTAAAAAAATAGAAAAAAATATTCTCTGGTAAGAAAGAAAGCAAAAAGAAATATTGAAAAGTTATCTTTAAGTCATCAAAAGCTTGGTATCAGACAACTGAAACTGTTATGTGAGATTATCATTTTTAATTTTGGATAAATTGCTTTAATACTAGATGTCAACCACTAAGCTAAGCATGGGAGGGAGGGATAGGAAGAGAATGGAGTGGGGATCGGGTGGGGGCTGACTGGGCATTGTGTGCATTTATGTCTACAAAAGTATGTATCCCACTATGATGTATGAATACAGTGCACCAATAAAATAAAAAAAATGATGTACATAAATGAATATATCAAAATTAATCACTAAATCAAGCATGGGATTCAGGGAAGGGGAGGGAGGGGGATGGCGATTGGATAAAAAATGCTAATTGGATGATGTGTGCTTGGATATCCTCATAAGTCCTGTATTCCATTGTGATGTTTGACTACAATACACCAATAAAAATATATTAAAAAAAGGAGACCCTGTTTCCAAATAAAAAGTATAAAATAGGTCTGGGAATATAGCCCAGAGGTAGAAAGGCTTCCAGGAACCCCAGTACCACCAATATATATATATATATGTGTGTGTGTGTGTGTGTGTGTGTGTGTGTGTGTGTGTGTGTGTTCCATCAGGAAACACTCTGCAAAACAAGTGACATATACCTATGCCCACGTCTGCCATAGCGTCAGGTCCACCTCTCTGGACTTGAAGATTTTTCTCCAGTTGGTACTCTTCCTTCTACTTCCTGGCCATGATCCTCTGTGTTGGGCAGCACTGTGTGAAGACTCTAAGTCCTTGCCCTTCAAGAAAACAAGTACCTGAAAGATCTAGAATTATTTTAAGATATAATACATGCAAAGAGTAAAGCGGACAGGTTTACAGTTACCAGGCCAGGTAACTTTGAGTCTGATTCCTCACTGTGAAAATAGCTCCAGCAATACCCACCTCAAAGAATTTCTTTTTTTTTTTTTTTGCCAGTCTGGTCTGCATTCCTAGACCTATTTTATACTTTTTATTTGGAAACAGGCTCTCCTTCTTTTTAATATATTTTTATTGGTGTATTGTAGTCAAACATCACAATGGAATACAAGACTTGTGAGGATATCCAAGCACACATCATCCAATTAGCCTTTCTTTATCCAATCACCATCCCACTCCCTCCCCCTCCCTGAATCCCATGCTTGATTTAGTGATTAATTTTGATATATTTGTTTACGTACATCCTTCGGTCTCAGCCTCCCAAATGCTGGGATTACAAGCGTGCACCACCACACCCAGCTCAAAGAATTTCTAAAAGGGTTAGCCGGGCGTGGTGGCGCAGGCTTGTAATCCCAGCATTTGGGAGAGACAGGAGGATCTGGGTTCACAGCCAGCCTCCGCTACTTAGTGAGGCCCCTTGCAACTCAGTGAGACCTGGTTTCAAAAATAAAGAATAAAAAATAGGGCTGAGGATGCAGCTCAGAGGTAGAATGCCCCTGGGTTCCATCCCCAGTACCGCAAAAAAAAAAAAAAAAAAAAAAAAGAATTTCTATAAGAATTGAAAAAGATGCATGAGAAAATGATAGGTAAATAATGAGTGTGCTTCAGAAGGTGAAGGTACATATGTTTCCGCTAATATGCCCAAACTAGGGAACCTAGAGGATACCAGTGGTACTCCAGATAATGGAGGGGAAATACCAGCAAAGCTTGAATGGAAAGATAGGAGAGGAGGAAGGCTGAACTTGATTAATGAGGGTCCACATCCGAATATATGTAAAATTATGAATATGGCATGGTTACCCAGGACAATCATTGTTGGGAGGAGGGAAGGGAAAACAGGGTCGGGGAGGGGGGAGAGGGCATCAAGTATAAATGTATACCATTTATGTTCAATAAAAAATTAAAAAAAATAATAATGAGTGTGTTTTTTTACCTGTGGTGTATTGGAGACCCTGTGCTCATACCTTCCACATATCATTAGGTGTCTCAACATTGTTTAGGCTCCTTACGTATACTTGACTGATGGTTTCATTGGCTGTCATGTGCTTGAAATAGAAATGGCAAGCAAAGTTCTAAAAGAAAGCAGAGTCCCGGGCTACAGCTGGAGGGTGGAGTATGGGTCAGGAACAAATGAGAGTAACAGTGATTTCACCCTGTAAGACAAAACAGCCTCCTCTGCTCACAAGGGATTGGGAGGCACAATCAATAAGAGCGCTTATAATGATGCCCTGAAAGGTCTACTCAGTGCTCAATAGCTATGTGTAAAAATGCCAGTGGGTCTCTTTTTAGCTGGGGCTAATGAGGGTTAAGACTCTCCAGACCGCCTAAAATACGCTCAGTGAAGTTCCCAGCGTGGGATTTTATTTACTGCACTGCTGATGAAGGGGCAGTTTATCTAGTTGGGATCATCTTTCTCTACAGCCTTTATCAGTGTGTTTTTTGGGCTGCTGGTAGTTTTTTAAATAAATGAAAGCAGATTATTTGTGTTCCAAGGCCATGACTCAAGTTTGCAGTCTGCCAACTATGAGGAAGACAGAGCAGGTCCCCTGGGGCCAGGCGTCCCTTTGCAGAGCCAGAGGGGAGTCACCAGTCAGGAGAAGGGGGAGAGATGGAGGCAAGAATGCATGTAGTAGTTCCAGAGCTTAGTGGGGAGCAGCCCAGTGGAGCAGGGGTGATTCGATTTGTGGAGGAGTGGGTGGAGGACCAGGCCGGTGGAGTCAGTAAGGCCAGAAATGAAGTGGCAAGGGACAGAGAAGTAGGACAGGGGGAGGCATCAGGCGAGGTGCATTGGAACCATCCCCAAGAGACCAACTGGGTCAATGCCCCTGTCTGTAAAAGGAGAATTGCATGGAGCAGGAGGGGCACCCGAGCGAGGCTGCCTTCCCACCTGGATCACAATGAAATCCACTCAGGGCAGATAGAGGAAACGTTGGAAGGATGTGTCTGTAGGAAGACCTTTCTGCCAAAAAAAAGCCAAGTGCCCCTCAAATACATCTTCTGAGCAGATAAGGAAGATGCTTTTTGAGTGGATAAGAGGGCTCACTGGACTTCGGGCTCAGTCCTGCCACTGTATACTCCAGATAGTCTTGTGCACTCTTCTCTCTCTGAACTTTGGTCTATAAAATGAAGGGTTAGATTAGATCCCGTGTGTGTGTGTGTGTGTGTGTGTGTGTGTGTGTGTGTGTGTTATTAGGGATTGAACTCAGGGGAATTCTACCTCTGAGCTACACCCCAGCCCTATTTTATTCTTTTATTTTGAAATAGGGTCTCACTAAATTGCTGAGGATGAGCCGGGCGTGGTGGTGCACGCTTGTAATCCCAACATTCAGGAGGCTGAGACAGGAGGATCGTGGTTCGTGGACAGCCTCGGCTACTTAGTGAGGCCCTCTGCAACTTAGTGAGACCCTGTCTCAAAATAAAGAATAAAAAATAGAGCAGGGGGTGTAGCTCAGAGGTCGAATGCCCTTGGGTTCCATCCCCAGGTACACACACACACACACACACACACACACACAATTGCTGAGGATGGCCACAAATCTGCAATCCTCCTGTCTCTGTCTCCCAAGTACTGGGATTACAAGTGCATACCACCACACCCAGTTTCTTATTTTTTATTTTGAAACAGAGTCTCACTAAGTTGCTGAGGCTGTCCTCATACTTGTGATCTTCCTGTCTCGGCCTCCCAAGTACTGAGATTACAGGCATGAACCACTCCGCCCAGACAGATTCCTAGTTCTAAACCTTAGTTGTACATTAGAACCATCAGAGGAGCTGCTGAAAACCCCGATTCCCAGGCTACATCCCAGACTCCTTAAGTCAGAATCTTTAGGAATGGGATCCCTACACTGGAGTACTGTGCACTGTCAAGTTTGAGACCCACAAGCCTAGATGGTCTCCAAAGGTCCCAATCAACCTTGACATTCACCAAGTCTGTAAGGAACGGAGAGGGTAGGTTGGCAGATAGTCCCAAGGAGAGGCAAGGCATCCACCAGATGGCCTCTTGAGAGTTCCACTGTCCATAAAGTTCAATGATTTAAAAACCCCAAATGGACAGGGTCTCGCTGCCAAGTTCCCGCCAGCTATTTGTCCCTATGAATTCATGCTACAAATATTTACTGAGCACACACACTATGTGCCTGGAACTGTTTTAGGCGCTGGAATCCAGCAGTCCATGAGTTGGACCCCCTCCAGTGCACAGCTCTCAAGACAGACCTGAAGTCAGGAGGCTAAAGAGAAGGGTGTAAGGTGGTGCAGAGTGAAGGGAAGGGGAGCCCGGTGATTCATGCAGATCCTGTCCTCGAAGCCCCGCCTTGCTGTGGCTCGGTTCCTTGGCAGCCATCCCACAGTCCTCTCCTCCTTTCTTTCAACTCTTGGGTCTTAAATATTGGTATTTAGCAAAAAAAAAAAAAAAAGAATTCTAAGGTCAGAAAATTTTTTTTCATGCTCCCAAGTGTGTGGCATGTCTTTCTAACTCAAGCGGAAGCTCCTCCCAGCTGATGACTGGCCTTGAGTCTTTGGGGGACAGATGGTGTAGTTAATCAGAGACAAGCAGCCTGGCTTTAAATTCTGCCTCTGTATTTACTAGAAACTCTCAATGTGTGGCCGTGAGCACCCTATTCACCCAGCCGCCTCAGATACATCGGCATCTACAAGATGGGGGTTCTGATGGGGCCTTCACTCATCACCTTTCAGAGTCATGAGGAGCAAATAAATTAATAAAGGCACAGCAGTTGTTAATGAAACATTCTGCGGAGACTGTTATCCTCTGGAGCAGGGCATGGTCAATGTGGCAGAGATCGCATTGAGATTAAGATCCGATGTTAAACCTGATGAAGCTGATGCAGAGGCCAGCAAGCATATGACGACCTCGGTTCTCTTTCTCATTTCCCACCAGAGTGGGTGTCGGATATGTTGGTGGAGTTGGTAGCAGATGCTGTAACAAGTAGGCCCTGAAGCTCAGGGGCTTCATTTAAAAGTTAATTCTTGAGCCAGGCATGGTGCTGCACACTTGTAATCCCAGCATTTGGGAGGCTGAAACAGGAGGATCGTGGTTTGCGGCCAGCCTCAGCTACTTAGTGAGGACCTTCACAACTCAGTGAGACCTTGTTTCAAAATAAGGAATAAAAAGCCAGGTGTGGTGGCGCACACTTGTAATCCTCGCGCTTGAGACAGGAAGATCGCACAGGTTCGAAGCCAGCCTCAGCTACTCAGTGAGGCTTTCAGCAACTTAGTGAGACCCTGTTTCCAAATAAAAAATATAAAAAAGGTCTGGGAGCATAGGCTGGAGGTAGAAAGCCTCTGGATTCCACCCCCAGTACCACCAAAAAAAGAAAGAAAGAAAGAAAGAAAGAAAGAAAGAAAGAAAGAAAGAAAAAAATAGGGCTGGGGATGTAGCTCAGAGGTTGAATGCCACTGGGTTCCACCCCTAGTACCGCAATAAATACATAAATACATAAATAATAAATAAATGTTAATTCTGTGCTCATGGAAAGTCTGCTGGGCCTAGGGAGGGAGCACTCTCCTCCATGCAAGTAGTTGAGGTGTCAGGCACCATGTCTTCAAGGTGTGACTCCCAAGGTAGCCCGGGCTTTTACATCTAAGTAGTGCATGAAAGAGCAGAGTCTCATGGGAGACTTGCAGGTCAGGCTGCAAATAGCACCATTTCCAACCTCTTTTAGAGGGCCAGAGCTCAGCTGCATATGCAGACACCTGGGGAAGGTGCCCAGGGCCAGTGCAGGAGGGGCCCACAGGTCCAGGCCTCCAGGAGACTTCCAGGCTGCTAGCCTGTGTATTCCTCCTGTAGGCACTCAAGCCCTGTGGTTGTCTGGCCGGGTACTGGGGCTCACTCCTCCAGTCCCCTTCCTCTCTAACCTTCTCCAGTTACTCATCTCTTCTTCTTCCCTCTCCAACAGTGCCTGCCCTCTATTGACCCTCTGTTGTTGGAGAAAGGCTGACTGTTTGAATTTGGAGGCCTTTGATAGAGAGTACTGTCTGGATTTAGTAACAAGGTGTTAGGAAGGGGGGTTGCTGGCAGAGGAGCCTTCCAGAGATGAGATCTGCGGCTGCCTCTTCCTCTGAGGATCGGGAGAGTACAGTGCCAGGCTACTGAGTCCTCTGGATCCTGCGAGGGACTTGCAGCTCCTGACACAGTCCCCTAAGCAGCAGAAGCCATGTTGCCTAGGAACTTGTTGGAAATGAAAATGTCAAGCCAGGTGTGGTAGTGCATGCTTGTAATCTCAGCATTTGGGAGGCTGAGACAGGAGGATCTGAGTTCGCATCCAGCCTCAGCTACTTAGTGAGGCCCTTTGAAACTTAGTGAGAACCTGTTTCAAAATAAAGAATAAAAAATAGGGCTGGGGGTATAGCTTGAAGGTAGAATGCTCCTGGGTTGTTCCATCCCCAGTAGAGTTAAAAAAAAAAAAAAAGCATATGTCCAGCCCCATCTCAGACCTGGTGAATTGAAACCCAGAAAGGTTAGTAACCTGCCCAAAGCCACACAGCTAATAAGAGCTAGGGCAAAAAGTGGTGCCCACAATCTCAGTCTCTGTAGTACAGACAGAGCCCCAGGAGGAAGGTGCAGAGATAAAGTGCCTTTCACTGCCACCTGGTGACCTTGAAGTAAACAACAGGCCAGTCTTCCTCTCTGGGACAAACTTGGGGCTGAGGAGGCAGCAACACAGGTTAAGGAGCAAGTTCTGGAGGACACTAGGAAATCCACAGGACCAGCATGGGGCTTTCCAGGATTACCTGGTGGACAGTTGTGTTTGTTTTTACTGGTGATTGAAATCAGGGACATTCTACCTTCAAGCTATGCCCCCATCCCTTTCTCTTTCAAAACAGAGTCTTGCTTAAGTTGCCAGAGGGTCTCGATAAGTTGCAGAGGTTGGCCTTGAACCTGGTATCCTCTTTTCTCAGCTTCCCAAGTGCTGGGATTATAGGTGCACACCTCTGGGCCTCACATAAAGGGCAGTTTTAAAGACTCAAACAGAAGTCGAGCCCAGAGCAAAATCCAAAGGCTATTTTCAGAACAGCAAAACCACCCGCATTTACATTCCACAGAGACCAGACACCACCAACCTAGAAGAGGTCTCTCCAATGGGATTGATGGCCCCACTGGGGCTCAGTCTCCAAAATGCTGCTACCATCCTGGGGGAACCAGGAGAAGAGTCTCCCCTGGGAGAGCACAGAACTCCAGCCAGCACCCTGCCAACTAGTCACTGGGTCCCAGGGGCTCACCCTGGCCCTTGTTGGGAGCATGGGGACCCTGGGTCAGGGAAGGAGAAAAGGAGATGCTCCCTCAGGGCATGCTACCTTCTCATCTAACATACATCTGATGTCCCACATGCGGATGCTAAGACTCAGCTCAGAGTGGCTATAACCTGCCCAAAGTCATACTGCAAGTAAGAAGGACAGTGTGCCTTTACCTCAAGACCTTCCACCAACGCCTGTGCTCTGTTCTCCACTCTCTGTTGCCCTCTTCCCCAGCACAGAACCACCCTGGGCTGGTGACTACTCCAGGAAGTTCTTGGATGCAGACACTCAGGAGATCTGACAAGAGAGAAAGCCTCCTTCTTTACCCTTCTCACTTTGTCCCCAGTCCCCTTGGTGGCTCAACAGCAGCTGTGACAAGAGAGAAGGCTCCAGCCAATAGAGGAATTAGAGACACTGGCTGTGTCCCAGTCTGCAGCATTGTAATGCCTCCCTGTCCTGGGCAAGGCTAGCATCCAGAGGGTACCTGCCTCCACCCTCAGTGCCTCCCAGCTGCAGGAGACAGTCAAACTCCTGCTCAGCTCATCCAGCAGAGAGATAGATGGGTCCTTGGAGCAGCAGGGAGAAATTCAGCTGCCAGGTGTACCAGGTACAGTGGCTCTTCTCAGGGGGTGTAGCAAAACAAAACAAAGCAAAAAACTAAACAAAGGGAGCCTGTGGTGTTTTTTTTTTTTAATTTCTTTGCAGTATTGGAGATTGAACCCAGGGACATTCTACCTCTGAGCTACATCCCTAGTCCTATTTTTTAGTCTTTTTTTTTTTTTTTTTTTTTTGGTGATACTGTGGGTGGAACCCAGAGGCTTTCTACCTCCAGGCTATGCTCCCAGATCTACTTTATATTTTATTTGGAAACAGGGTCTCACTAAGTTGCTGAGAGCCTCACTAAGTAGCTGAGGCTGGCTTCAAACTTGTGAGATCCTCCCGTCTCAGCCTCCCAAGAGTGGGGATTACAAGCGTGCACCATCACGCCCGGCTTTATTCTTTATTTTGAAACAGGGTGTCACTAAGTAGCTGAAGCTGGCCACACACCTGTGGGCCTCCTGTGTCAGCTTCCCAAGTACTGGGATTACAAGCGTGCACTACCACGCCCAGCATAAGAGAGTGTTTAAAGATCCACATACTGCCTGGCGTGGTGGCACACACTTGTCATCCCAGCATTCAGGAGGCTGAAACAGGAGGATCGCTGTTCACAGACAGTCTCAGCTACTCAGTGAGCCCTCCACAACTTAGTGAGACCCTTTTTCAAAATAAAGAATAAAAGCCGGGCGTGGTGGCACATGCTTGTAATCCCCGCGCTTGGGAGGCGGAGACAGGAGGGTCACGCAGGTTCGAAGCCAGCCATGCTGGCTTTAAGAGACCCTGTTTCCAAATAAAAATAAAAAATAGGTCTGGGAGTGTAGCCCTAAGTTAGAAGGGCTTCCAGGAACCCTAGTACCACCAAAAAAAAAAAAAAAGAATAAAAAATAGGGCAGGGGGGTTTAGCTCGGAAGTTGAATAATGTTCCTGGGTTCCATCCCCAGACCCATAAAAAGATCTACATTCTGCTGCAGACTTGAAAGTACATAACAGTCAGTCATTAAAATAAACATGGGGAAAGTAAATGGATCTATGTTTTGAACTTTATTCAACATAGAACTGTCATCAGACAGTCTGACATATCTCTTCTTTCTGGGTATCTGAGTCAGGAATAGGCAGACATAGTTCTTTGGACTTTTTGTCTTGTCAAAATATCCCATAGACTAAATTTGGGAGTCACTAATGGGGCTCATTGTCATTGTCCTGGTAATCAGAAGGCCAGGAAGGCCACCTGGCATATCTCTCCAGCCCTGTCACTGACCCAGGTCTTTGCTGTGGGGCCCTAAGGATGTGGTAGACACAGAAAGGGGTCAGCCTTGAGGAGACACAGGGCAGCTGCCCAAGCAGATTTGGTGCAAAACATCTTTTTTTAGGGGGTGTGCACAAGACCCAGAGCCGTGAAGCAATCCTGGCCTGCATCTCTTGGGTACTGGGAGGCAGAAGGGCCAGGGGCTGATCCAGGCCAGGGGAGGAGAGGCCAAGCTGGAAATCAGCACCGACACCTCTTTGAGTCACCCTCTGGGCCACAGGATGGACTGGAGTGCAGTGTCCACGCTGCCTGTGTGAGGCTGGGGCTCCTGCCCACCAGCTGTTCCTGCTCCACTTTGTTCTGAAACCCCTCCCAGGGAAGCAGCAGAGGCCTGCCCTGGGGCCCCCAAGAAAGGCCCTAATCCCAACACCATTCTTTCTTGGCAAGGCAAGCTGGGCTTGAGCTTACTCTTCAGACAGATGGTTGTAATTAAAGTGACTCTCCTACTTTCTAAGAGAAAGAGGGCCCTGGAGGAAGCCTAGGAATTTCCCCTGTTCAGATATGGGACACCTACCTTCATTGTATTTCTCTGGAGGCTGTTTCCTCACTGAAAACATTGAAAATGGAGCTAGGGAGCTGTGAAGGAGGTAAAATACCAGCCAGGTTATCAAAAGTTGCTGCTTTATTCGGACCTGGCACCCTTGGGGAGTCAGCAGGCCATGAGAGAAGGGACCAACAAGCCATGAGTTTGGAGAGTCACGAATAGTCCCAATCGGCCAGCTAGTCATGTGGCGCACATCTGTAGTCTCATGGCACCTGGATTCTTGCGATATCTCTGCTTCTGGCTTCCGGGGTCTGCCTCCTGTTCCTGCTGAGGGTCATGTAGGAGGAGGGGAGGGTGGACCTGACCTATCATTCCAGCCTTTTGATGCTAATGGGCAGAGACCGAACCCAAGCTATTTCCTGCTGTCAGGGGATATCGTAGGGGGCCCCTTGGCCGGGAGAGGTCTAGTTCTTCGGAAGTGGGCATGTGGGAGTATGGCTGTAGCGGGAGTCAGAGGTTACCCTGGACAGCTTGGTAATGTGCGTTCAAATAGACTTTAACAGATGAGGAGCTATAAAATAAAAGGCAAATCATGAGAGCGGGTCCCAGGAAAGGGAGGAGCCCATCAGCTACTGGCCATTGCCCGGAAGGGAAGGAGCCCAGCAGCTGCTGAACCTTGGGGCCTTTTCAGATATGAGGTAGATTGTAGATGTTTTAGTTGAAGTGACTTGAGGAGGACTTGATTCCCTGGCTTATGGGCTTTGACTGCCGGGTGAGGAGCCACTTGTTCAGTCCCAGTTGGGGAAGATATTGGTCAGCATGCTCTCTAAGAAGGTGCCTGAGAAAAGACAAGTAAGGGAGATAGGAAGCCAAAGGAGGGGGGTCTGAATGGAGAGCGTGATTAAGCAAAAAGGGTGACCATACAGCAGTTCAAAGGGGCTCATGAAGGTGGGGCTTCGAGGAGTAGCCCTCACATGGGCCAGAGCCAGTGGTAGGAGTTCAGGCCACGATACCCACAGCTCCTTCTGAGAGAGTTTTGTTAGATGGTTTTTAAGAATCCCATTCATTTTTTCTACCTTTTGTGATGACTGCAATCAATATGGGATGTAGAGCCTCAAAGAAATGCCAAGGGCTCGTGCCACCTATTGAGTAACCTTAGAAATAAAAGCTGGTCCATTATCAGACTGTAAGGAATTAGGGAGTCCAAACCAAGGAATGATGTTCAAACATAGAACATTGGCCACTGTGTTGGCTGTCTTGTCCTTTGACCAAAAAGCCTCTACCCAACCTGTTAGGGTGTTGACCATGGTAAGAAGATATTTTAGTTTTTTGTGAGAAGGCATATGGGTGAAGTCAGTTTGTCAGTACTGTCCTGGAAAGTGTCCTCTCATTTGGTGGGTAGGAAAGGAGGGGTGAAGGCCTCCTTGGGGAGACACAGCAGTGCAAGTAGAACAGGCGGCACTGCTTTACTAATCAGCTGTGGCAGGAGAGGAGAATAAAACAAGGGGTTTAGGAAATGTTTAAGCACTGTAGGTCCCATGTGTAGGGAATTATGTATTAGGCTAATGACCTCTTTGGCCTGAGTCTCAGGCAGGGCAATTTTATAAAAGTGAGTCTGTAGTATGTGGCAATTGACTTACCCACTACCTTGAGAGTTACCCTGGGCTAGCAAGGATGATCAAGTTTGAGGAGTCCAGGAGCCGCCAGTCTTCGGTCAGGCTGAGTAGAGCCAGCAGCAGGGCCTAGTATGAAAGAGTAGTCCCCCTGTGTTGAGGCACCTAGGGCTCACAGCTTTTCCAAGGGCACTCACTTTTCCAGTGTCCCTCCTGGCCACACACTTGGCACAGTCTGGTTGGTGGACGCGGCTGAGGGCAGCTACGGGCCCAGTGACTATTGAGTCCACATTTAAAACAGGTTCCCGGAGGTAGTTGTCATTTCTGTCCTCCACCCCAAGGGCTGAGCCTCCTCTGCTGGCCACAGGGCTGAGCCTCCTCTGCTGGCCACTTTGCCTTCTGGCACAGTTAGAGTGTACACTCCACCTCCACCTGTTCTTTTCTGGAATTAAAAATTTTAAATGCCATGTTAATCAAATCTTGGATAGGAGTTTATGTACTGTCCTCAGCCTTTTTAAATTTTTTTGGAATATCAGGGGCTGATTGCCCAATAAAATGAGTTGCCACTACCACAGATCCTGCCTCAATAGATGGATCTAAGAGGGTATAGAGGGTAAAAGCCTCCTGAGTTGGTTCTTTAAGGGAGGATAGTGGTGGGGGAGCAGGTTAGAGTGGAAGGCTGCCCTGGAATAGGATGGTGGCTGTGACAGTGAGGAGAGATTCTTTGGATCAGGGTCCTCAGAAAGTGGTGCCTGTAACCCAGCCAGGTCAGACTCCGGCACCCACGTGTAGCCACAAAATGGCAACTGTGCCTATGACTCAGCAAAATTTCAGGCTGGCGCGGGTTAGCCTGTAACTCAGAAAGACCACCAGGTGGCATCTGTATGCTGCCACGTGGAGGCCAAGATGGATACTGAGACTGGCGGGAATCCCCAGCCAGCATGGCTTGGGCAGTAGAGCGGGGTGGGGTGGGGGTGGAAAGGGAAAGTTAGGAATGCACACACAAAAAAAGCTTGAACATAAAGGACTTCTGACCATTTACTGGACCACTTACAAAAGTTGTTGAGATCGGAGATTGGTCAAGATCTTAAAATCTAAACTGCCACTCTCAGGCGACTGCAACCCATTACCTGTTCTGGGCATGACTCTCCTGTCAAAACTAGTAGCAAGATTTTGGAGGTTTGGATCCCTATAATTGGTCCGCGGACAAGAACGTAAAACAGGACACAGATGTCTCCGATAATCCTGTTAAACGTCTGGGAATGGGGGTTCTTGAACCGACAACCCAGTTGTCACTGGAGTCTTGGATGAGTGGTCCCAATGGACCAGAAGACAAGGGTCCCCAAGTGCTTGGTTTTGGGTCCCAGCAGACCAATATTGAACCCAAGTCACAGAGCCGGAACCCGCTGACCAATGGAAGAGGGAGCTTACCTACTGCCAAAGTGCAGAGCTGAGCATTGCCAGCCAGCGCCGGCACCTGTGGCCCTGGGAAGGGTTTGGGTGGCAACAGGAGTGCTGAGCTGGACCAGTGGTAGTGGGTGGATGGCTGCTGTGCACACTGCGGGGACAGAGCGCTGTGAGGTGCGCGTGGCAGGCGCTGAGGCTGGGCCACGGGACCCAAGCGGCCAGCAGCGCTGGTGCCAGTAGTGGCCAGGTAAGTGGAGGTTTTGGCAGCACCTGCATGGAGCACAGAGGAAACAGAGCCTGCATGCTGTGGTGGTGGCAGCGGTGGCAGCTGCTGCGGTAGGTGGAGACACACCTGCAGGCTGAGTGTCATCAGCGCAGGGCCTCATGGTTGAGCAACTGGCAGGTTGGAGAGTCTGGTGGTCAAAAAGAGAAATAAAAGTAAAAAAATCCTCCCAGGTTTCAGGACCAAATGAAACGTTGAAAACAGAGCTAGGGTATTGCAAAGGAGGTAAAATACCAGCCACGTTATCAAAAGCTGCTGCTTTATTCGGACCCAGCACCCTGGGGGAATCAGCAGGTCCTGGGGGAAAGGACCAACGAGTCACGCCTTTGGAGAGTCACGAGTAGTCCAAATTGGCCAGCTGAGTCACGTGGCAGAGCGGAAATACCAATGTTTTATTGGCATGCTGATTCTTTTGTGACATCTGTAGTCTCGCGACCTCTGGAGTCTGTTTCCTGATGTTTGGAGTCTTCTAACACCTGGAGTCTCGCGATATCGCCGCTTCTGGCAATCGGGGTTCTGCCTCCTGTCCTTGCTGAGAGAGGGAAGTGGGGACCTGACCTATCACCCACCACTACTGTCCTGCAGTTCCTTGATTCCTTTTCAACCCCCACCCCCACCCCCATTGTCCTTTCCTGAATCAGTCCAGAGGAAAGAAGAGGGAGATAGGGAAGAGTCCCAGAGAGCCAGAGCAGCTGCCAGCCCTCCCCGGGCTCTGCACAGGGGCTGGAGTTTGTTTCTCCTCACAGGCAGCTGCGATGGCTCATGGCTCTGCAGTGTGGGGACTCCGTAGCACCATCTGGGCTCTTCCTTCCACAGCCACAGATGCAGCACCCACCTCTTGGAACTGTTGGGGTGTCTGAGCAGCCAAATCTCTACACCATTCCCCCTCGCTGGGGAAATACAAAAAAAAAAAAAACACTCATCTGGATAAAAGAAAGAACCCTGGGTCATATCTCCAGGCAGGCCAGGGACAGTGCTTCTGGGGCAGCCAAGAGAGTGTCGGTGGGAGGGGTCCTGAACCAGTGTGGACCCATGTGAAGAGGCAGCAGCTGCCATTTGGGGAAGCAAGGCTAGGGAAAGACTGCTGGCCAGAGTTCTCAGAATGTGGTCCCCAAAGAAGCAGCATCTTCATCCCCTGGAAACATGTTACAAATGCACATCCTTGGAGCTCTGAGGTAGAGCCCTGCACTCTGCTTCCTCAAAGCCTCTGGATGATTCTGAGGCACCTGAAAATTTGAGAAGTTCTGGGCTAAGGTGTGCGCTGGGAGTTAGCCCTGGGGCAGGAGCCAGGGCCCGGTGCCTCCAGTCAGAACAGCCACATGGGTTTGCCCACATGTGTTGTACAAATAGTCTCTTCTCTGTGCAAATAGTGAGAAAGACAGGGAGAAATGCTGAAGAATGTTGTCACCTACCAAAGAGTGCATTCCGTCTTCCAGGCACAGGTAAGCATCTATGCCAACTTGGAGAGCTTGTTCTCACAGATTCCCAAGTAACCTGGCTCAGAGGCTGCATCGCAGTCAAGTCCTTTGGACAGCATGAACCTATCACGTTTTAGCATGGGCCATCCACTTCTTGGTCTTTGGTCAGCAGGGCTGAGGAGTGGAGAGAGCTGGAGGGCCCAGCAGAGCAGCGTCTGCGGAGGCACGCCCCTCGTCCTGTCACTGGACAGTGTTTGCAGCGGCAGGGCTGAAGGATGCCCAAGGAGTTTCACAGAGGATCGGCTTCCAGTGAAAAACCACACATTCTTCCATATATATATTTGCAGTACCGGGGATGGAACCCAGGGGCATTCTATCTCTGAGCTACATCACCAGCCCTGTCCTTTATTCTTTATTTTGAAACATGGTTTCACTAAGTTGTGGAGGGCCTCACTAAGTACCTGAAGGTGGTCGCAAATCTGCGATCCTCAAGTCTCAGTGCCCCAGGTGCTGGGATTACAAGTGTGTGCCACCACATTCGACTACACGCTTCCATCTTTTAGAAGTTATATCCCGTGCAAATTTCCATCTCCAGTCAGGCTCAGTCATGGGGCTGTTTGCCACACAGACCATCCCATTGTTTTACTTGGATGAAACACTAGAAAGATGAAAGGTTAGCTGGGCGTGGTGGCTCACACTGGTAATCCTAGTATTTGGGAGGCTGAGACAGTAGGATTGCAGGTTCGAAGTCAGCCTCGGTAACTTAGCAAGACCTGTTTCCAAATAAAAAATAAAACCAGGCTGGGGGTATAATTTGGAGGTAGAATGCCTCTGGGTCCAATCCCCAGTAAAACACACACACACACACACACACACACACACACACACACACACCTGAAAGGTTGTTGAGACCTAATGTTTCTACCTGCAGTATGCACTCATTCCTATAACACTGTTGTGTCTGTGTTTTAAGGTTAAAGGCAGGAATGTATTCATTAATTTCAGACATATCTCCAAACTTATGAGAGATATGGCTCACTCTAAACCTGTGCGTGCAGATACACACACACACACACATACACACACACGCGCGTGCACACGCACACATGCACACACACACACACACACACACACACACACACACACACACACATGCACGCACACAAGCACACTCCCTCTCACAGCAATCCAGTGAAATTTTGACTAGCCTGAAACAGTTCATAAAATGACCAGTAGAGGGGGAGCCTTCCCCATTTTGGTGTGGAAGTGGTTCTCTCCGGAACTTGCCCTAGGTATGGTCTAGCAGCTAGACTTTTAGTGCTTAGGAAAAGTGGAGTGTATTTGTAGGCCAATGAGGCACCAACACACCATGAAGAGGACTCTGGCCTTATCCAGTCTCTTTTTGGACAACTGAGGTGGTTTGGGCTTTATTAATTTAGCCTAGGCCAGTTTAAAATGCAAATACAAGACCAGATGTGGCGGTGTATGCCTGTAATCCTTGTAGTTGGGAGGCAGAGACAGGAGAATCACAGGTTCAAGAATAGCCTCAGCAAGTAGTGAGTCTCTCATCAACCTAGCAAAACCCTGTTTCTAAATAAGAAATTTTAGAAATCGGGCTGGGGGTGTAGCTTGAAGATAGAATGCCTCTGGGCTCAACCTCCAGTACCACACACACACACACACACACACACACACACACACACATACACACACAAAGCAAATACAGTCAGGATTACACTTAAAGTGGTTACCTGTCCTTCATATCTTATTGAGATAGTAGGAGTTGAGAAAAGCCTTTGAGAATCTGTAAGTTAAGGGTGCCTGCTGGGGGGAGTGTAAGGGCAGAAACAATGGAATTGTGGCCTCCCAAACATTTAAGTTTTATCTTCAAACCCTTGCTGGGCCCCACATGAGAGCTGAGCCTGCTCCTCCTGTGTGTCTGTGTCCTACAGGACGGAACACCACCACCGGAGCTCCCATTTCATCTGCTCATGTATCATCAACTCTGACCAAGAGCTGTAGACTAGAATGATTTGTTTTCTTTGAGCAGGAGAGAGAGAGAGAGAGAGAGAGAGAGAGAGAGAGAGAGAGAGAGAGATTTGTGACCTCTCTCTCTAGGGACAGCTTCTTAAATACTGAACTCCTAGCTGGGTATGGTGGTACACACTTGTAATCCCAGCATTTGAGAGGCTGAGATGGGAGGATCATGGATCACAGCCAGCCTCAGCTACTTAGTGAGGCCCTTTGCAACTCAGTGAGACCCTGTTTCAAAATACAAGAATAAAAAATAGAGCTGGGTGTTACAGTGAAATATGTTACAGATTGGGAGAATATGGTTTTGGGGAAACTGTCCCCGAGGACCCCTGTTAGGGTTCTGAACACAATTTCCCTCAAACTACAACAAAACCCAAAAAACAGAAAAAACGCGGTTTCTTGTCCTGAGCTAAGGGTCAATACGCTTTAGCTCAGACGCTTGCTGTAGATTTAAAGAAGTTTGTTAAAAAGATAGAAATACAGAAGATAGTTACAGCCCCATGCCAGATGGCATGGGGGGGAGGTCCAAGCCAATTCACCACCCAAAGATACAGCACGTGGACCAGACTTTTTATAAGGTACTTCCCCCAGCAAGATGTGGCAAGGTGTCTCCTTTCAGGAAGGTCGACCCCTCCTACCATCCATAGTAGCTAGCTTATCTAATCATGTAGATCTGTCTTTAGACAGAGAAAGGACTAGTTCCCCTCTCCTATTGACTTGCTAATTACTTTTAGCTAAGTCAATCTAAGTTTCAATAGCTGTCTCCAGGTCTGCCATTTTGACACAATTATTTCTGAAAAATATCTATTAATAATCAGAGCTTTCTCAAATCTTCCTAAGTCATTCCCAATACTGGTACACTGGGGGTGTAGCTTAGAGGTAGAATGCCCCTGGGGTTCCATCCCCAGTACCGCAAAAAAACAAAAAAACAAAAAACTGAACTCCTGATTGTGCAACAGGAAGCTGTCTGTCCATAAACCCAGCCACAGCTAGAATGACCCAGCACTTATCTGTTTTTGGCTCTGGGTAAAAATATGTTTTGAAAAGAGTCAGGATTTTCATTGAACTCATTCTCACTCTGATTTTAGCCTCATTTTTATGCATTGTGAAGCTTTCTGGAAATTTAATATGTTAGCTGATCACAGGGGATTCGGGGCCAGTTCCTTTGTAGCTATCCATTTTCTTCCTAGCTACATTAATAAAATGGGCAAGTTGGGCATGGTGGTGTTGGGGTGAGTTCTCGGCTCAGGAACTCGGGGTCTGTAGGGTCCTTGGCTAATGTGACGGAAAAGAATTTCAGCACGTGCCAGTTAGAGACATAGAGGTTTATTGGGGAAAAGGGAAGGAAATACACATTCAAGAGAGAATGCGGGCCACCTCAATATGAGGAAGACATTTTGGGGAGTTCAGGGTTCTCTTCTTATAGGGGACTTTTGTGAAGGGTGGGCTAGAGAAGGTATGTGAGGATGAGCTCAGTCTGGTAGTCCCAAGGCAGTTTATGGTGGGCAGGTGGTCTGGCCAGCCTTGGGGTGGATGAGCTCAGTCCAGTAGTCCCGAGGCGCTTCCTGATGGTCTGTGGTCTGGTCAGCCTTAGGGTGGATGATCTTGGGTTGATTGGGGTCCTCATTAGTTGGTTGATGGATAAGCTGGAATATCCTAAATTATAGGTTTCTCGGAAATATTGTTAACTCTAGGATCTACAGGTTTCCCAAGAATTTATGGGAGAGTCAGGCCTGGGAAAGAGAACTGGTTTGTGGACTAGAGGCCTAAGCACTTCAGCTCCAGGTTCTTATATCAAAGTTATATTTTTACTTTTCTTTCCTGTCTGTCTCCTTTCTACCTACTTATTTCTTCTATCCTACATCAGTGGTGCACGTTTGTAATCCCAGTACTTGGGAGGCTGAAACAGGAAGATCGTGCAGGTTCAGAGCCAGCCTCAGCTACTTAGTGAGGCTCTCAGCAACTTAGTGAGATTCTGTTTCCAAATAAAATGTGAAAAAGTAGGTCAGGGGTGTATCCCAGAGGTAGAAGGCCCCTGAGTTTCATCCCCAGTACCACATATATACACAAGAAAAGGCCATAATCCTTTGTTCTTTCACTGTAGATTCTTTCCCTGTCTCCAGTAACTCTCCCTATCCCATCTGGTTCCCCACTAGAGGGAATGAGGAATTACCTAATGGGGCATTAGGAATCACCTAACTCTCTTTTAATCTTCTCTCTCACTTTTTTTCTCCCAGTATCAATTGTTGGTCAATATAGACAATATCCAATCTGGTTTTTCAAAGCATGATTATCCAAGTGTGGTAGGTGGGGTTGGGTCCCTATGATCCTGTTTTCAGGGAATCCATAATCTCAGAAATTTTTCTGAGGTAGGCACAGTGGTGTATGCCTATAATCCCAGTACTCGGGAGGCTGAGAGAGTCGCAGGTTCAAGGCCAGCCTCAACAACTTAACAAGATCTTGTTTCAAGCCAGGCATGGTGGTGCATGTTTGTAATCCCAGTACTTGGAAGACTGAGACAGGAGGATCACAGGTTCACACCCAGCCTCAGGAACTTAGTGAGGCTCTCTGCATCTTAGCGAGACCCTGCTTCAAATTAAACATAAAATCAATCTGGGGTTGTAGCTCAGAGGTAGAATGTGCCACAATCCTCTGGTCTCAGCCTTTTGAATGCTGGGATTGCAAGCGTGTGCCACCAAGCCCAGCTTCCTCCTCCTGTTATTGATATCCAGTTTCCTTGTATTATGGTCAGAAGAAAATGCTCGCTATAATTTCAGTGTTCTTCAATTTGTTACAACTTGTTTAGTGGCCTAGCATATGACCTATCTTGGTAGATGTATTCTGCTGCAGTGGGATGGAATGTTCTTTGTTCATCATATCCATGCATTCTAAATGTATTTATTTATTTTTTACAGTACTGATGATGGAACCCAGGGGCATTCTACCTCTGAGCTGCACTCCCAGCCCTATTTTTTATATTTATTTATTTATTTATTTATTTATTTATTGTGGGTCTAGGGATAAAGCCCAGGGGCATTTGACCTCTGAGCTACACCCCCTGCCCTATTTTTTATTCTTTATTTTGAAACTGGGTCTCACTGAGTTGCAGAGGGCCTCACTAAGTAGCTGAGGCTATTCACGAACCTCGATCCTCCAGTCTCAGCCTCCCAAATGCTGGAATTACAAGCATGTGCCACCATGCCCAGCTCCTATGTTTTTTTTTTATTCTTTATTTTTTGAAACAGGGTCTCACTGTGTTTCAAAAGGCCTCACTCAGTAGCTGAGTCTGTCCACGAACCATGATCCTCCTGTCTCAGCCTCCCAAATGCTTGGATTACAAGCCTGTGCCACCATGCTTGGTTCATTCTAAAATTTAATACAAGTCCAATGTTTCCTTATTGGTTTTCTCTCTGGGTAACATATCTGATGTTGAATGTGGAATATTGAAATCTTCTAGTATTATTGTATTGCTATTTCTTCCTCTAGATATGTAAATATTTGCTTTATATATCTAAGTACTATAGTATTGGATACCAAAATAAATGCAGTATAATACATTGCTATGTTCTCTTGATGAGCTAACTGCTTTATAATTATTTTTTGTCCCTTGTTACAATTTTTTTACTTAAAGTCTATTTTACCTGATAGCTATCCCTGCTCTCTTTTGTTTTCCATTTGTATGAAATATTTTTTGTTGTTTTTAATCTCTTCATTTCCAGTCTTATGTGTATCCCTTATGATGAAGTGACTCAAAGGAGCATATATGCTTTGCTTTGTTTTGTTTTGTGGTACTGGGGCGTAAACCCAGGGGCATTCTACCGCTGAGCTATGGCCCCAGCCCTATTTTATTTTATTTTTTGAAACAGGTTTTCACTACATTGTGGAAGTCCTCATTACTTTGCAAAGGCTGGTTTTAACTTTCAATCCTCCTGTCCCAGCTTACCAGGTACTAGAATTACAGACATGCACCACTACACCCAGCTATTACTGTTTTGTAATCTACTCAGCCATCCTATGCCTTTTTATTTAAAAATTTAACCTATTTACATTTAAAGTAAATATTTATAGGTTAAAACTTACTATTGAGCTGGGCGTAGTGGCACATGCTTGTAATCCAAGTACTTGGGAGGCTAAGACAGGAGGATCCGAGTGCACAGCTAGCCTCAGCTTCTTAGGCCCTCCAAAACTTAGTGAGATCCTGTTTACAAATAAAGAATAAAAAATCAGGCTAGGAATGTAGCTTGGAGGTAGAATGCCCCCTGGGTTTAATCCCCAGCACACACACACACACAAAAAAACCCAACAAAAATGAAAACAAAAAACAACAAATCTAATAGTCTGATGGATATTCCCTTGTAGATGATGAGTCTTTTTCTTACTGCTTTCAAAATTCTTTTTGATGGTTAGAGTATAATGTGCCTTGGCAAAGTTTTGTTTAGGCTGAGCCTGATGGCCGATCTTTAAGCTTCATGTAGATAGATGTCTGTATCCCTTCCACATTTGGAGATTTTTTTCCACATTTTCAGATTTTTATATTTTATATTTTTAATTTTTATTTCATTTTATTTTTTGCAGTACTGGGGATTGAACCCAGTGACATTCTACCTCTGAGCCTCACCCCGCAGCCCAATTTTTTATACTTTATTTTGGAACAGGGTCTCACTAAGTTGTGGAGGGCCTCACGAAGTAACTAAGGTTAGCAGTGAACCTGTAATCCTCCTTTCTCAGCTTCTCAAGTACTGGAATTATAAGCACACACCACCATGTCAAGCTCAGAAATGCCAGGCCATTTAAAAATCTATTTCTTTAGCGTTTATTACTTGAGTATTATTGTGTTCTTTTGTGGTGTCATGTGTGCTGACTTTTCATGTTCCTTGAAGTCGTGCATTGCTGCGTTTGCATTTGAAGATGTAATCACCTCTTCTAGTCTTTACTTTCTGGCTTTTGAGAGAGAACTGCCTTTAATAAACAGCCTGGCCAGAAATCCTGAAATTCTCTCAGATCTTACCTATGGATTCACTTGCTCCATACTTTTTAGGGGTAATTATTAAGATTGTATATCTAGCCAGGCATAGTGGTACGTACCTGTAATCACAGTACGAGGGAGGCTGAGACAGGATTATAGATTTGAGGCCAGCCTCAGCAATTTAGCAAGGCTGTTTCAAAATATAAATTAGGGCTGGGAATATAGCTCAGAGGCAGAACACCCCTGGGTTCAATCCCCAGTACCGCGAGGGGGCGGGGAATGTATATCTTCCCTCAGTCCTGCAAAGCCAAATCAGTGCTCAGATCTTTTTCATTTTCCCTAGGATAAAGCCCTGAAACTTTCAAGTCTGGTGCCTCCTCCCAGCACTGCAGTTTGCATAAGACTTTTGCAGTCACTCACTACAGGGGTGTTTTCAAGGACCTGACCTCAGGAGAGTGAAGGGTGAGGTGTACAGAGTATTTGGGGAGGGAGGATTGATAGACAGGACTTTTTATAGCTCATGGACTGGCTTCCTGATGGAGTGTGTGGACTAGAGTACATTCTTAGACCTTTTTTCCTCTCCTAGTCCTTCTCAACACTCAGCCATGCTAACCACCTCAGTGTTTTGGTTGGCGCAAGAAAGAGGTGGGCATCTCAGAAAGCACTCCACATAGCTGGGGGAAGTAAGTGTGCACGCTCTCCTACTCTCCATGAGAGAAATCCAGGCGGGCAGATTCTCTCTCAGCATGTTCTTACCTTCAAGCATCTATTCTCAGATCTTTTGCTTGAACTGTGTGCTAAAACCCCTATTTAGGCTTGTGGACCCCCCAAAAGTTCTCCTGTCTGTGGGTAGTTATTGTAATTATCCTACAAGAAGATGATAGTAGTTGTTAGGTTTGCGTGGTAAAGAGACGAGAGAGACCAGGGAGTGCAGTGCCAATTTTATTGCGGTCCTCTCAGGGATGGGGGCGGGACAGTCCCTAAGACCTGCGGGGCCATCTAAGGCTAGAGAGAAAATGCCTCTCTTTTTAAGGTATGTGTCTTGGGGGCGGGACTATGTGTGGTTATACCGCTTCTCTCGCGATATCTATCGTCTGCCTCGCCATATCGCCTGCCTGCCTCGCTATATCGCCGGCCTGCCTAGCAGAGTCTCCTCCTCCTTCTCCAGAGTCCCGCCTCCTGCGGGAAGAGGGAGGGACCCCACTTGTCAGTAGTGACCTCCTATTCTGCCATCTTTTTTGACATCACTCACTGAAGACACTTATAAACAAATAAAATATTTCAGTTTCTGTTTTATTAGTGCCGACCCTGGTGGATTTTGTTTCCCTTCCTTTTTTCCTTTCCTTTCCTTTCTTCTTTCTTTCTTTCTCTTTCTTTCTGTACTGGGATGGAACCCAGGGGCATTCTACCTCTGGGCTACACCTCCACCCTTTTTTATTCTTTTTTAAAAAATATTTTTATGGTGCATTATAGTCAAACATCTCAATGGAATACAAGACTTGTGAGGATATACAAGCACACATCACCCAATTAGCCTTTATCCAGTCCCCATCCCACTCCCTCCCCCCTCGATCCCATGATTGATTTAGTGATTGACTTTGAAATGTTTGAGTACATCATGTGCTTTAAAGAGTTTCCATCTTCCCCCCTCCCATCCCCTCAGATAGGTCACCTTAATTGCTCCTCTATAGGGTCCCTTCTTCAACTGGAGTTCCTCCTTTTACCCATTTCTCCCTAGTTTTCGCATATTAGGAAAAGCATCTGATTTTTTATTTTTTTGTGACATTTCCCTGTGGATGCTACCCTGCAGGCTCTGTCTGGGCCTCAAAAGCCCCGGGACCAGCCTTGCCATATGGCAGGCTCCAATTCCGGCCTCACTAGCCCTGCCACTGGCCTCGCCACACGGCAGGCTCTGATCCCAGCCTCGCTGGCCTCGGCCTCACTGCCCAGCAGGCTCCAATCCCGGCCTCGGAGGCCCCAGCATTGACCTCACCTCACTGGCCCCGGCACTGGCCTTATTCTTTATTTTGAAACAGGGTTTCACTGAGTTGCAAAGGACCTAAGTAGCTGAGGCTGTCCGCAAACTCTGATCCTCCTATCTCAGCCTCCTGAATGCTGGGATTACAAGTGTGCACCACCATGCCTGGCTCTCCTTGTGTTTCATTAACTACCTTTTCTCTCCTTAATTCATTCTGAAGTCTTAATAATCCTTGTTACTCCCTCAAATACTAGAGTACCAGAACACTTTTTTTTTTTTAGTACTAGGAATTAAACCCAGGGGCATTCTACCTCTGAGCTACACCCCAGCCCTATTTTTTTTTATTCTCTATTTTGAAACAGGGTCTCACTAAGTTGCAGTGTGCCTCACTAAGTAGCTGAGGCTGTCCACAAAACTGCGATCCTGTTTAAGCCTTCTAAGTACTGGGATTACAAGCGTGTGCCATCACACCCAGCTACCAGAATACTTTTTTAAAAAGGCAAACAAATTAACATTAAAAAAATAAAATTTATTATGAGTCTAAAACAATGAAGAACAAGCATACAGATAAATTGTAAAAAGAGCAAAATTAGAACATGGATAATGATAAGAAACAAGACACAGGCATTCTTCCAACTATTATACACAAACATTTTTACATACAAACATTTTTTAAAGACACTTCTCCAATATCCTGATAAGGCAAAGGCTATATTTGCAACATTTACAAATACAATAGCTTTTGAAAGCATCCAATCTTTTTCCTAAATCATTTGATTAAAATTTATACAAGAGATGTTTACCTGCTCCATTTTCCCAAAGTTATACAAATTTGTTTGACGTATTCTATTTCCATACAAAATGCAGAAAAGAAGTTATTAATTCATTTTTCATTTTTCACACCATACTTTACCTCTTTCCATTGCAAAGAAAAATACAACATTATTCCCACTTTTGTTCAAAACTCTAGAACTCAACAAATACACGATTTTTTTTTTTTTTTTTTTTTTTTTGGTGGTATTGAGGATGGAACCAAGGGCTTTCTACCTCTGGGCTACACTCCCAGACCTATTTTATATTTTATTTGGAAACAGGGTCTCACTAAGTTGCTGCGAGCCTCACTAAGCAGCTGAGGCTGGCTTTGAACCTGTGTGATTCTCCTGTTTCAGCCTCCCAAGCGCGGGGATTACAAGTGTGTGCCACCACACCCGGCTTACAAATACATGAATATTTTAAACACTTACAATCTAAAAACAAAAACAATTATTTAGGAGAGGGACCTTAAAATACATTTTTGGGAATTTTTTTTTTTTTTTTTTTCGGGTCTGGGGATGGAACCCAGGGGCATTTGACCTCTGAGCTACATCCCCTGCCCTATTTTTTATTCTTTCTTTTTGAAACTGGGTCTCACTGAGCTGCAGAGGGCCTCACTAAGTAGCTGAGGCTGTCCACAAACTGTGATCCTCCAGGTCTCAGCCTCCCGAATGCTGGGATTACAAGCGTGCGCCACCACGCCCAGCTCATTTTTGGCAATTTTAACCTGTGATATAAATATCAAAAGAAGCTAGGGATTGCATATGTTCTGCCTGAGAACTGCAGATTGACTAAAAAGGCTAAACAGAGATATGAAGTCCCTTGTTTCCACAAGGTAACAATCACAATCATTTTTCCAATTGCCCAGAACATTTTTCTCTAGCTATAAATAAGTTCCTTTGATACAATGCTTTAGTCTACGCCATGATGACTGATATCTAATTTTTTTAAAAGATCTTTGCGATCAAAATGGGCACATTCATTTCATGATTCAGGAAACTACTGCCCAGAGAGATGAAGTTACTTGTCTACAGTTATAGCGCCAGACAGAAATGACCCAGGACATGGGACCACACAGTTCTTGATTCTTAGCTATGTTCTTTGACAATATATTTGCCAGCATCAGAATTTCATACATAGTCATTTGATTACAGAGAACACTATCATTTCAATATAAATCAATGCGTACATTCTGCCTAAATCAAAATGGCTACTCACTTCAAGGGTATTTATTACCTGATTGGCTTTTTTGTGTGCGCACATGGACATAATATAAATATTGTGATTATCAAATATCATTACTGTAGAGACAGTCCCCTATATAAGTTAGAATCAGGACGTGAACAACACTTATTTATATTTTTGTAGAACCAGGGATTGTACCCAGGAATATTCTACCTCCAAGCTACACCCCCAGCCCTATTTTATTTTTATTTTAAGACAGGGTCTTGCTAGGTTGATGAGAGTCTCCCCACTTGCTGAGGCTGTCCTGGAACCTCCGATCCTCCTTTCTCAGCCTGCCAAGTATTGGGATTACAGGCATGGGCTACCATGCCCGGCTCATCAACATTTCTATTCTCACTGTAAACAAAACACAGTGGTAGGCACTGTGGAAATACATTTGGTCCTATTCTCCTTACCCTGAGTGTATCAAAGAGCAGACTGTTCAACAGAGTGTTGGGGAGAAGCGGCCACCACCACCCCCAGCACACTAACAGAACATGTACTTGGGCACAGTGTTCCTCCAAGGAGAACGGTCACAAATTGACACTGCCAAACCAGATCAGCTGGCATTTCATGAGCTCCACTAAATGTGGCCACTTGTGCTACCGGAAGTTATTAAAGATTTTCTTACCTCAGGAATCTTCAAGGCAAAATATAGGATGCTGTACAAGAATTCATGAAATAACCAGTAATACATATAATGAAATTTTCTTGCTAGAAAATTACATACTGAAAAAAGATGACAGCAAAAAGAGACAATGGGTATAAAACTGCTCTACTTCAAGTGGGACTGAAAAAATATAGTGTTAGCATTTGTCTATGATAAGAAGGTGTCACAGAAAAGAACTCAATGTATCTGCGTCTGAGCTCCTTAGCTTAATTAGAACATAATTCTAAGATGAAAGCCATGATAGAATCTGTACACAGAACATTTTCTGTGGCCATTTATAGTAACTGTTACAATGTACTTTACAGCAAGAGTAAAAGAAATGGGAAAAAACCTTAGATGCTGTCTGGAAGCCCGATCCCAATGCTCTCTGCGGGTGAGTTAGTAGGATCATGTCGGTCGATGTCTCATACTCACTCTGAGGTGGCCTGGACAGTAGGTCAGTACTGTAGGAACCTAGCTAATTAGGAATATACTGGACACATGATCCTACTGAATATTTATATATATAAACTACATGTACTTTTATGTGTCTTATGAGGACTGGACTCCTGTATTATCATTTTAGAAAGTCCTCTAAGCTTCCATATTTTACAAAAAGAAAAAATAAAGAGAAAACCTTATTTTCTGAAAAACAAAAGCTGAGCGAGGCAGCATACACTTTTAATTCCAGTACTTGGGAGGCTGAGACAGGTTCATGGCCAGCCTCAGCTACTTAAGTGAGGCCCTCCACAACTTCGTGAGACTCTGTTTCAAAATAAAGACTAAAAATAGGGCTGGGAATATAGCTCAGAGGTAGAATGTCCCTGGGTTCAATCCCCAGTACCAGAAAAAGAAAAAGAAATATCAAGAAGGTTACTTTCAGACACAATATATGCCCCAAACGGGACACTAATTATATAAATGGTAGTGTTAACATGATGAAAGACAAAGTGTTTAAAGCAAAAGATTGTTTAAATGAACAATTAAGCAAAATAATAACTGTTTACAGTTCACATAGTGATTTTCAAGTAAATGTTAATCTCTAACACCTATAAACCCAGCCTACTGTTCCTAACAGTAAAAGTCATCATGCTCTATTCCAATTGCTGAAAGACAGTAACCTTTCCTTTCACTTCAAATTGATGATGATTCTGACTGCTTGGATAATGCAACCATTTCTGGTTTCTGATCAGTGGGACTATCAACTGGTACCTGTAAAAAATAAATCAGCATATAAAAATATATTATCACCTAGCAAATGATATATATACTGAGGGTGGAACCCAGGGGCTTTTCTACCTCTGGGCTATACTCCCAGACCTATTTTTATACTTTATTTGGAAACAGGGTCTCACTAAGTTGCTGAGAGCCTCACTAAGTAGCTGGGGATGGCTTCGAACATGTGTGATCCTCCCGTCTCAGCCTCCCAAGCGCGGGGATTACAAGTGTGCGTAACTACACCTGGCTATGCTTGGCTATTTTAACATGTTAAAAGTTGATAGCCGGGCATGGTGACGCACGCTTGTAATCCCCGCGCTTGGGAGGCTGAGACAGGAGGATCGCACAGGTTTGAAGCCAGCCTCAGCTACTTAGTGAGGCTCTCAGCAACTTAGTGAGACCCTGTTTCCAAATAAAATATAAAAAAAGGTCTGGGAGTATAGCCCGGAGGTAGAAAGCCTCTGGGATCCACCCCCAGTACTACCAAAAAAAAAAAAAAAGTTGACTCAGAGCCAGGTGTGGTGGCGCAGCTTGTAATCCCGGTGCTTGGGAGGCAGAGACAGGAGGATCGCGTAGGTTCGAAGCCAGCCTTGCTGGCTTAAGAGACCCTGTTTCCAAATAAAAGTATAAAAAGATAGGTCTGGGAGTGTAGCCTGGAGGTAGAAGGACTTCCAGGAACCCCAGTACTACCAAAAAAAAAAAAAGTTTAAAAATTGACTCAGAAAAAAATATCTAGCTAAATCAGAATGATTTCATACTTATTCTCTATAAACTTTTCTCAATAGTATAATCCTAAAAGTATTCATTACTTACAGCTTTAATTTCAGTGTTTGCAATTCCTATATTTATGTTGTGTCTTCTCAGATCTGACTTGATTAATGCTGAAACAAAGAGTCAGTGAAGTTACCATAAATTATGAATATTTTTCTTTGTGTAACACAAAGTCTTTTCTGGCATTATCAAACATAACACACCACAGTGCAATAATATTCAATAGTGTCTCCGTAGCCTGAAAAAAAAATTGCCTTGCTAAGCCTTTAACTTAATTAGAAATTAGTGAACAAATATGAGATTCAAGGATAAAAAGCCCTAAAAGATTCTCTAAGGAAATATTCACATGTAAACAATTATTATATTGCATGGTAACTGATAGTGCTGATATAACAGGGTACAGTGGGAGCACGGGAGAAAAAATACCCATGTCAGCCAAAGGAAACTACAGAAGGAGTGCCAGAGGAGATGCACCTGAATAGAAACCTAAGCCATAAAACAGTATATAAGAAAGCAAGGCAGGAAGAATTTAGCCTATTCTTCACACTAGAGGTGGTTTGGGATGGTTGGAGAATCAAGCACAGGGCGAGGCTGCAGGATGACAGGTGCTGTACAACATGGAAAGAGTTTGCCTTCACTGTCCGGCACCATGGCTCTACACTTCAGGAAGCCCTACCTGACAGCAGTGTGGAGGCTGATCATCAGTGACAGGACACAGGAAGCCCGCCAAGGGGCTGTCCTGCTAAGAGACAGTAAATGCCTGCGTGTGTAAAGACGCCTGTGATCTCAGCACCTGGGAGGCTACTTGTTGAGGACAATCTCAGCAAGCGGTGAGTCTCTCACCAACCTAGTGAGACCTGTTTCAAAATATCCGAGAGAGAGAAGAGAGAGAGAGAGAAGAGAGAAGAGAGGAGAGAGGGAGAGGGAGGGAGAGGGAGGGACAGGGAGAGAGAGAATATGAATAATATGAAATAATGACATTAGAGACAGGTTTCAGAGATATTTTAGAATAAAACCGGTAAGATTTGGAGACTTGATAGTATAAAAAAATATGGGGAAGAGAAGAAAGAAGATTATGAGCTTCCTTGCTTGGGCAACAGAACAAATTGGAGCCCTTTTTACTGAAACTGAAAATACAGGAGGAATACAGGTGAGGAGAAGGAGGTAATTCAGTTCTGGACAGTTTGAACATAAAATGCCCATGGAACATCCAGCTCAGAAGATATGATTGGCCTGAAATATAACAGAGGTCAGTGTCTAGAGATAATTTGTAGGTCACTAGTGTTAAAGAGATAACAAAAATTATAGACTAATAAAAAAGATTACAGAATAAGGAAAGGATAAAGCCAGCTGTGGTGGCGCACGCTTGTAATCCCAGCATTCGGGAGGCTGAGACCAGAGGATCGCGGTCCGCGGACAGCCTCAGCTACTTAGTGAGGCCCTCTGCAATTTAGTGAGACCCTGTTTCAAAATGAAGTATACAAAATGGGGCAGGGGGTGTAGCTCAGAGGTCAAATGCCCCAGAACCCCCCCCCATATACACACACACAAAAGAATAAGGAAAGGATGTTTGTGGACAGTTAGGTAATTTAATTAGTCATAAACCAAAGTAGAAATGAAAGATGAAAGTAAAATTATTTTACTTTCAGCATTCTAAAACTTAGCCTGATGCTTCCATTGCTGTGTTCTGCATCCATTTACTTTTCACCTATATGTATTTTTATATTAAAATGGGTTTCTTGTGGATAACATATAGCTGGGTCTTTTGTTTTGGTCAACACTGACAGTCTTTTAATTGGTACATTTAAGTTCTGATGTTCAAAGTAATTATTTATAAATTTGAATTAATATCTACTATATTTGTTACTATTTTCTATTTGTTGCCCTTGTTGTTTATCCCTATTTTTATCTTCCATATTTTGTCTGCCTTTTATAGGTTTGATTGAATATTTTGTGTTATTCCATTTTCTCTCCTTTTTTAGCATATTACTTTAGTGGTACTGAGGATGGAACCCTGGGGCATTCTACCTCTGAGCTACACCCCCAGCCCTATTTTTTATTCTTTATTTTGAAACGGGGTCTCTCTGACTTGCAAAGGGCCTCACTAGGTAGCTGAGGCTGTCTGTGAACCGCGATTCTACTATCTCAGTCTCCCGAAAGCTGGGATTACAAGTGTTCACCATCACGCCCGGCTTTTTAATTCTTTATTTTGAAAGAGGTTCTCACTAAGTTGTGGAGGGCCTCACAAGTTGCTAAGGCTGGCTATGAACCTGTGATCCTCCTGTCTCAGCCTCCCAAGTACTGGGATTACAAAGGTGTGCCCCCATGTTTGCCTTAACTCCATTTTATTCTTTATTTTGAAACAGAGTCTCACTGAGTTGCGGAGGGCCTAAGTTGCTGAGGCTACCTGTGAACCGGTGTTCCTCCTGTATCAGCCTCCCAAGTACTGGGAATACAGGCCTGCGACACCGTATCTGGCTTTAATTTTTTTTTTTTTTTTTAACTTTTTAAAGTGGTTACTCATGCTGCGTGTGGTGGCACATGCCTGTAATCCCAATACTTTGGGAGGCTGAAACAGGAGGATCACAGGTTTAAGGACAACCTCAGCAAGTAGTGAGACTTTCATCAACCAAGTGAGACACTCAAAATAAAAAATAAAGTAAGGCTGAGGTGTAATAGTTTGGAGGTAGAGTGCACCCAGGTTCAATATTCAGTACCAAAATAAAATAAAATAAAGTGGTTACTCTAGAGTTTACAATACATATTTATAGCTAATCCAAGTCCTCTTTCAAATAACATATTGTTTTACAAATAAAAGGAATTCCTTATATAATTAAAGAATCCTAATTTTTCTGACCTATCCCTTAAGGTGAATGCTGCCATCCATTTAGCTTATAAGTAAGCATAAATAACACATATAATCAAATACAATGTTATTATTTTCTGAACTGGTATCTGTTAACCCATTAAGTCTAATGTTTCCAATCTTGAAACTATTTCTTTTATTTTTTGTGCAGGTCTGGGGATGGAACCCAGGGGCATTTGACCTCCAAGCTATCCCTCCTGCCCTATTTTTTATTCTTTATTTTGAAACAGGGTCTCAATGAGTTGTGAAGGGCCTCACTAAGTAGCTGAGGCTGTCTGCGAACCGTGATCCTCTGGTCTGAGCCTCCCAAATGCTGAGATTACAAGCGTGGGCCACCACATCCGGCTCTTGAAAATATTTCAACAAAACTGATACGGTGTCTTAAAATAGTTGGAAATCACAATCTAAAGCTTACATATTTTCAATATACTTTCTCATATTCAAATGCTCTAATCTTTCTTCATCTTATTCTTTCTTTTCCATGGTACTAAGGATCAACCTTAGTACTCAGGTCCTTGTGCAGGCTAGGCAAACATTCTACCACTTACCTCGATTCCCAATCCTTTCTTTCAATTTTCTCTCTCTCATCTCTCTTTTTTTTCTTGTAGTACTGGGGCTTGAACCCCACCCCCCCCGGGGGGGGCATTCTACCTCCAAGCTACACCCCCAACCCTATTTTTTGGTCTCACTAAGTCATGGAGGGCCTTACTCAGTAGCTGAGCTGGCTGTGAACCTGCCATACTCCTGTCTCAGCCTCCCAAGCACTGGGATTACAGGCGTGCACCACCATGTCCAGCTCCTTTCATTTCTGAAAGGATAGCTTTATGGGACATAGTACTCTTGACTGAGAGCTTTGTTCTTTTACTCCTCATTATCATCTTATTCTCTCCTGTCCTACGAGTTTTCTGCTAAGACATCTTCCATTAGTCTAATGGGAATTCTGTTATATGCGATTTGAGATTTTTCTTTTCCTGCTTTGAGATTTCTCTTTGACTTTTCCAGTTTCATTATAATGTGTCTTGGAGAAGATCTCTCTGAGTTGAGTCTAACTGGAGTTGATTTGGATATCCGTATTTCTCCCTCAGACTTTGTAAATTATTAGCTATTATGATTATTATTTTTTTTTCGGCACTGGGGATTGAACCCAAGGGCATTCTTCCTCCAAGCTACATCCCTAGCCCTATTTTTTATTCTTTATTTTGAAACAGGGTCTCACTTAGTTGTGGAGGGCTTCCCTAAGTAGCTGGGACTGGCCTCAAACATGTGATCCTCCTGTCTCAGCCTCCCAAGTCCTGGGATTATAAGCATATGCCATTATGCCCAGCTTATTATTTTCTTAAATATGTTTTCTCTGGCTTTCACCATCTCCTCACCCTCTGGAGCTTTCTTCACCCTCTTTCATTTTTTTTTTTTTCTTCTGAATAGGTTAATTTAAAAGGCCTGTCTTTTTTTTTTTTTTTTTTTTGGAAATTCTTTCTTCTAATCCATTAGTCTATTGCTGTAGCTATCAACTATATTTTTAAATTTCATTCATTGAATTATTCAGCTATACAATCCTGTTTTTTTTTTTATGGTGGATTTCTTCTTCAGAATATGTTTCTTAGCCAGGCGTGGTGGCGCATGCTTGTAATCCCAGCATTCAGGAGGCTGAGACTGGAAGAGCTACTTAGTGAGGCCCTCCGTAATTTAGTGAGACCCTGTTTCAAAATAATTAAAAATAGGGCAGGGGGTGTAGCTCGGAGGTTGAATGCCCTGGGTTCCATCCCCAGACATGGTGGCACACACCTGTAATCCCAGTGCTTGGGAGGCTGAGACAGAAAGATGGCAGGTTCACAGCCAGCCTCTGCAACTTGGTGAGGCCCTCCACAACTTAATGAGAATCTGTCTCCAACTAAAAATCAAGATAGGCCTGGGGATGTAGCTTGGAGATAGAATGCCCCCAAGTTCAACCCCTCAGTCACACACACACACACACACACACACTTCTTGATTTCATTGTTTGATTATATTATCTTGGGTCTCACTGAGCTTCCTTCAGATTATTTCCAATTCCTTTTCTGATATTTCATAAAATTCCTTTCCTTTAGGGTCAATTACTAGGGAATTATTGTGCAATCTTAAGAGCTGTGTGTTTCCCTGCTTTTCCACATTTCCTATGTCCGTGTGTGTGTGTGTGTGTGTGTGTGTGTGTGTGTGTGTGTGTGTGGTACTGGGGATGGAATCCAGTGGCATTCTACCTTCAAGCTACACCCCCTGGTCCTATTTTTTAGTCTTTTTAAATTTATGATGATGATGATGATGATGATTACTACTACTACTACTACTACTATTATTTTGCGGGTCTGGGGATGGAACCCATGGGCATTCTACCTCTGAGATACACCCTCTACCCTATTTTTTATTTTGAAACAGGGTCTCACTAAGTTGAGGAGGGCCTCACTAAGGAGCTGAGGCTGTCTGTGAACCGCAATCCTCCAGTTTCAGCCTCCCGAATGCTGGGATTACAAGTGTGGGCACCACACCCGGCTAGCTGTTTATTAATTATTGTAGTCCCTTTTTGTGAAGGGGATGAGCAACCATCAACTGAGCCATTTTGCTGGCACAATGACACAGGTATAAACAAATGGACACAAGAAACATGGAAAAGCAAAAAACATGAAACCTTTGCCAGGAGACAGTAATTTTCTAGTAATTGACTCCAAAGGAAGCTTGTAAAAAAAAAAAAAATTGTTTTTTGGTACTAGGGGTGGGGCCCAGGGGCTTTTCTACCTCTGGGCTATACTCCCAGACTTATTTTATATTTTATTTGGAAACAGGGTCTCACTAAGTTGCTGAGAGCCTCACTAAACAGCTGGGGCTGGCTTTGGACCTGTGCAATCCTCCTGTCTCAGCCTCCCGAGTGCTGGGATTACAAGCGTTCATTTTATTTTCTTATTTTGAAACAGTGTCTAAGTTGTGAGGGCCTTGCTAGGTTGCTGAGTCAGCCTCTCAAGTACTATGAATACAGGCCTGCACCACCATGCCCGGCCTGCCCGTTCATTCTTGCATGCTGTCCACTTTACCCATTATGGCACTAACCATGTTAATCAGAGTTGTTTTAATACAGCAGCCTGATAATTCCAGCATCCATACTATATCACACTGTGGTTATGAAGTTTGCTTTACTTTTTCAAATTGTGTTTTTTGCCTTGTTATGTATCCTTCAATTCTTTTCTTCATGGCCAGATATGATATACAGGATTAAAAATACTGCTTTAAAAAAGCCTGTAGTAATGTGGTGGTAAGGCACGGAGTCCTCTAAGTAGGCCCACGCCTCTGACTGTGAACTTTACATGTGCTTCCTGTCTCTCGCTCACCTGCCATCATCTTAGATGGGACAGGATGGCTAGAAGGGCCTGGACTTGCACACATTTTTCCTTCTCCCATGTGGATGGCTAGAGTGAGCTGGACTAGGGTATTTCCCTTGCCCCAGGTTAGTTTGACTCTGATAAATCCCAGCAGGTTAGATGCTGGTTAAACAGTTTCTTCTGAGGACACATCTATTAAGAGTAGAGTGTTCTGATATATTCCAAAATGGTTTGTTTGTTTGTTTGTTTGTTCCCCTCCTTCCAGAAGTAGGAGGTAAGGAGGTAAGAGTCGCAGAAACCTGAGGGCCCTCATGGGTGGGCTTCCCCTGGGCTTTTATTTCTCCTGGCTCCAGAATTGAGCCTCCAGCAATTCATCAGTTACAGTCTAGCCTTGGTTCCCATTGGTTTCAGCTCCTGGGTCTCTGTTCCAGTAAATTGTGATTCTTCATTTTTATTAGTCTCACCAATTTTGGAGGCAATGGTAGAGACTATGACCTCATTTCCTGTATGGATCTAACAAGAGAACTAGCTAACCATTCCACATGTTATCTCCATGTAACTTCCACCACAGCTATCACATTATAGTTACAAGTAGCTAGTAAGGCCCTTTGCAACTCAGTGAGACCCTGTTTCAAAATAAAAAATAAAAAACAGGGTTGAGTGTAGCTTGGAGGTAGAATGCCCCTGGGTTCCATCTCAAGTACCAAAAAATAAATAAAAATAAAAATAAAGAAAAGAAAAGAAAGGCTTTTTAATACCCTATTACTATTTTAGTGAGGGAAACAGGAGTTCAGAGGTTGTGATAATATATATATTTTTAAATTTTGATGACAGTTCCTGATTCCTACTTCCTTCCCAGTACATAGAAACTAGAACTTTTCTTCCCTAAGATCGAGGAGAGAAACTCTAATCTTCTCCTACCTTCTCTGACCTTCCCTTGATAGTAGGGCATAAGGCTCCCCCACATTCCAGAGGGTTCCTGTTCCCTACGCTGGAGAGAGGACTGCTTCATAGAAGATTCCAAGAAGAATCTGAGCAGACAGGCCTTGCTGGGTTCTCGACCTGGTTCCCCCACAACTGTGCCTCTGCAATGACATCTCAATAAAACCCCGAAGCACGAGGTCTGGGGAGCTCCAGGGCACTAAACACATGGGGAGTCACTGGGAGGTGAATGAGAACTCACACATGTGCCGGGAGGGTGGCCCACCCAACTCCACAGGGACAGGAGCTCCAGCACACGGGTCTCTTCTAGACCTAGCCCTGTCTTCCTCTCCATCTGGCTCTAGACATGTGTCACTGATAATAAACTAGTAATGCAAGTATAGTGTTTCCCCGAGTTCTGTAAACTGAAATTAACTATATCTGAGAAGGCTGTCATGGGAACCCCAACTTGTAGCCCATCTGTCAGAAGTTCTACAGACCCAGACTCAAGACTAGTTCTGAGGTGAGAACAGTGTGGGACCTGAACTCTCCAATTGTGGGATCTGATGTGATCCCCAGTAATCAGGGGATTCTCAGCTGGCGTTCACTGCAGAATTGCCTCCTGGCTGGTGGGAAGAAATCCTCACACATTTCGAGTTCACAGCAATTATGTATGTTGTGGAGGTATGGTAGGAGAAACAGTACTTGAGTTGATTTTTCCTTCTGTATTCTTGGAGAGGTGAGTAACTTGTCTACAGTCACACAGCTAATGAGCAACAGAACCAGAATTCAAGGTTCTTCCTAATGTCAAGTCTTTACTACTCTTGTTAAACTGGTTTTGTTTCCTATGCAGAGTAACTGTATTGAATTTGAAACCTCTAAAATGAATTAAGAGATTTAATATCCCTAGAAGAAAACAATATGCTGCTTCTCCCCTCATTTGTAAACCTTGAGTTCTATAAAACCATTAGAAGGAATACACATCAATATAACACACATACTTTTGCAAGGTAAATACCTGTTATTTACCTGTTAAGATGATGCCTAGAAACATCCAGACACAAAGGAAAATGTTTCCTGCCTTGGACCCATAGTCTGATATGAGCTTTCCTTGAGCCAATGTGAACAAAATTCCAAATATCTAAAATAACATGAGAGAAATAATTTTTATTGTTTGCCTCTTTAAAACAAGTGTACATTATTATCCCAGAATGTTTCTCAACTAATGTTCCTCATATGATTAGGGTTTTAGAGACATTCATTGAAAACTGAGATTGTTAAAACAAAAACTCTGATCAAAGTCATTATTCACTAGACTATTTAGTCAGATACTCATCTCAAGGTTTAAAAGAAATCAAAGATTTACCTGTGCAGCAGCATTGAGAAGACCAGATGAAGTGCCCTCAGATTCAGGGTAAGTGATCTCAACAGCAAATTCAAAACCCAAGGGAAGGTAGCCAGTCATGAAGAAACTAGGAAAACAAACCAGAATTACAGAAAGAGTTACTGGGACAATATCACCCACTGAAGCAATCATTTTTATACATTGGGCTTATGCTGATGATTAACCAAACAGGTGAATATCTTGAGGTTGCTACGTGAAAGTAAGGAATTATTATTATTGACCAACCAGCTGAAAATCACCAGAACTAAGAAGCAAAACAAGCCAGGTGTGGTGGTGCAGGCCTGCGATCCCAGCACTTGGGAGGCCGAGACAGGAGGATCACAGGTTCACATCCAGGCTCAGCTACTTAATGAGTCTCTCCAAAACTTAGTGAGACCCTCTTTCCAAATTTAAAAAAAAAAAAAAAAAATAGAGCTGGGGGTGTGGCTCAGAGGTAGAATGCACCTGGGTTCAATCTCTAGTACCACAAAAAAAAAAAAAAAAAAAAGATACAAAGCAATTCCTAAGTTTTTTGTTTTGTTTTGTTTTTTGTTTTTTCTGAGAAAAAAATTACCTCTAGTTTTCTAGGTCAATTATCTTTAAAATTAAATGAAGTTTCTTGGACTACGTATGTTTTATCTTCTTTTTTTTCTTTGTACTGGGGATGGAACCCAAGGGCCTTCTACCTCTGGGCCATACCCCAAGACCTATTTTGTTTGGAAAACGAGTCTCACTAAGTTGTTGAGAGCCTCACTAAGCTGCTGAGGCTGCCTTTGAACCTGCAATCTTCCTGTCTCAGCCTCCCCAGTACTGGGATTACAAATGTGTGTCACCACTGGCTTATCCATTTTTTTCTTTTTACAAACAATATGCCAAAAACCAATTTTAAGCTATTTTTATAGTTCTGAAGAATTATATAGCCAGGCATGGTGGCGCACACTTGTAATCCCCAGGCTTGGGAGGCTGAGACAGGAGGATTGCACAGGTTCGAAGCCAGCCTTAGCTACTTAGTGAGGCTTTCAGCAACTTAGTGAGACCCTGTTTCCAAATAAAATATAAAAAAGGTCTGGAAGTATAGCCTGGAGGTAGAAAGCCTCTGGGTTCCACCCCTAGTACCACCAAAAAAAGAGAGAATTATACATTGATATGTACAGATTTTTTTTTTTTTTTGGTAGGTTTGGGGATGGAACCCAGGGACATTTGACCTCCAAGTTATACCTCCTGCCCTATTTTTTTATTCTTTATTTTGAAACATGGTCTCACTAAGTTACAGAGGGCCTCACTAAGTAGCTGAGGCTGTCTGTGAACCACGATCCTCCTGTCTCAGCCTCCTGAATGCTAGGATTATAACTTGTGATTCTTTTTTTTTTTTTTTGGTGGTACTGGGGTTTCTGGAAGCCCTTCTACCTCCAGGCTACACTCCCAGACCTATTTTATACTTTGTATTTGGAAACAGGGTCTCTTAAGCCAGTGGGGCTAGCTTCAAACCTGCACGATCCTCCTGTCTCTACCTCCCAAGCGCGGGGATTAAAAGTGTGCGCCACCATGGCCGGCACGAATGCTAAGATTATAAGTGTGTGCCACCACGCCCAGCTCAGAATTATCTATTTTTTTAATTTACTTTTTTCTATATGACTGTGTCTGCATGTGTGGTACCTGGGACTGAACCCAGGGTTATCTTACCTCTGAGCTACACTCCCAGCCCTTTTCATTGTTTTTAATTTTGAAACAGGGTCTTTTTTGTTTTATTTTTATCTATTTATTTTGGTGCTGGAGATTGAACCCAGGAGCATTCTACCTTTGAACTACACTCTCATCCTTATTTTATTCTTTATTTTGAAACAAGAGCTTAAGCCGGGCGTGGTGGCGCACACTTGTAATCCCCACGCTTGGGAGACTGAGATAGGAGGATCACATGGGTCTGAAGCCAGCCTCAGCTACTTAGTGAGGCTTTTGGCAACTTAGTGAGACCCTGTTTCCAAATAAAATATTTTTAAAAAGGTCTGGGAGTATAGCCCGGAGGTAGAAAGCCTCTGAGATCCACTCCTAGTACCACCAAAAAAAAAAAGATACAAGAGCTTACTACATTGTGGAGGACCTCACTAAGCTGATAGGCTGGCTACAAACCTATGATTCTCCAGTCTTAGCTTCCCAAGTACTAGGATTATAAGCATGCTCCACCATGCCTGACTTGAAACATGTTCTTACTAGGTTGCTGAGAATCTTGTTACTTGCTAAGGCTTGAACCTCTTAAGTACTGGGATTATAGTTGTACACTACCACATCCAGCTCAAAATGAATCTTTTAGAGTCTAAAATATTAAAGAATCATTGTATGAGTTTTAAAAGTTAAAAACCAGAGTAATAATATTCAGAATTATATAGCATGCTTTCATTTCTGCTCAGGCATTTTATACTTACCCCAGTATCCCTCCAGTAACAAACACAATGATAATGTATCCAAGGTCCAATGTGAAAGTAAATATAACCATTCCAATAAAAGACAAAATGTAAACTATCAGAATAGTCTGTCTAAAACAACAACAAAAAAATGGTTAGTATTTTTGCTAATTATCCTACATAAATAAAAATCATGTAAAATCATGGGTAAAGCAAACTAATTGCTTTACCCATACAGTAATCAATGTTTTTCAGAATATCATTCATTCTTCTTATCTGCGGAAAATGTATCCACCAAATCATGGATTTTAAGAAATAAATTTGATAGCAGTAGGCAACATAGGAGTATCCAACGCCCACATAGGAGGGGATATTCCTATGGATAAAATTATTTTTATGCCACAACTCCTATTTCAAGATTCAGATCAAATTCCACCACTTTTAAATGCCTTTCCTGGCTACTACAGCTTATAAGAGTCTCTCCTCCAAATTTCTTATCATTTATACCTGCACAATCAGCACTTACGACATTAGTTTTAGTCAGTTATATTACTATTTAACCTTTCATATGCGAGTGCCTTATTTTTCCCATTTAGGCCACAAGTATCTTAAGAACAAATATCACACATTCTTACCACAATTCCTAGCCAAGAGGGATCCACATGACAGGAGTCAGCAGTTACCCCGGAGAAGAACACATTTCTATGCCCACCAACTTTTCTAAGTATATAGTGGGACAAAGGCTATCATGAAATTTAATTATTTACATGTGGCCTTTTCATTCATGAACTGAATGAATTTCACCCTAAGATATAATTAATAATAATGGATCTATAGCAAGTATTAAATTATGGAAGAGATATCTTGAAGAATTTCTAGTTTTTGTAAAGGTTTAAAATAATAGTATATGCCAGGCGTGGTGGCACATGCTTGTCATCCCTGCACTTGGGAGGCAGAGACAGGAGGATCGTGCAGGTTCGAAGCCAGCTGTGCTGGCTTAAGAGACCCTGTTTCCAAATAAAAATAATATAAAATAGATCAGTGTAGCCCAGAGGTACAATGAATAAATAAATAAATAAATAAATAAATAAAGTATAAATATACTGGGCCTGAAGAGGTGTATGTAACACAGTTCTACATTTAATTTTTTTTTTTTGGTATATTTCATTCCATACACTCACAGTTGCACCCATTTTTATTTTCCCAAGCAGTTGAAGAAAGTTCTAGCCTATTAAAATACATGGCAACTGGGCGTGATGGCGCACGCCTGTAATCCCAGTACTTGGGAAGCTGAGACAGGATGATTATGGTTTCCAGCCAGCCTCAGCTACTTAGTGAGGCCCTCTGCAACTTAGTGAGACCCTGTTTCAAAATAAAGAATAAAAAATAGGGCTGGCGGTGACACTCAGAGGTAGAATGCCCCTAGGTTCCATCCCCAGTACCGGAAAAAAAAAGTATCCAAATTCTCAAAGTTGAAATAAATAACCAATAAAATAAAGGAATATGTAGATTATTTAAACATTTACCAAGTGAAAGAAACTTAAAAGTATTTAGATTAATTAATAATATTTTTTACTTTTTATTTTTATTTATTTTTGAAGTAATGGGGATTGAACTCAGGGGCATTTTACCTACAAGATATTCCCTGCCCTATTTTATTTTTATTTTACAGACTCTCACTTTCATCACTTGCTGAGGTTGTCCTTGAATCTGTGATCCTTCTGTCTAAGCCTCTCAAGTACTGAGGTTACAGGCATGAGCCACCATGCCCAAATCATAGTAATACTTTTTAAATCCCTTAAAATAAAAAAGTTTGGTTTTAATCAAAATGCCTTTGGTTACATACCATACATACATCTACTTTCACCTACTTGTATGTTTTGGTATAATCCAGCCATAAGCCACAAAGAATGGAGCCCACCATCCCAGCGACTACCAGTGTTAGCCCAATCCGCCCGGCATTTACTTCTTCTCCCTGAAAACAATTTTCAGAAGAAGCTAATTAGGTACTTCTAATTCAAACAGATCCTTCATATTCCCATACCTTTACACAGTTAATAGAAATAATCACATAAAAGTAGGCACACGAAGGAAGATTCAGAACATAAGTTAGATTTGGGGGATGTGACAGGTAAATCATGTTTTTATTCTAAAAATCATATTTTTATTCTTAAATCATATTTTAAAGCTAGAAACAGCATCTAAAATAATAGAAGAAATAAAAAGGAAGTTTTCCTTGTTCCTTCATGATTAAAGGGCAATAATTTTTGGTGTGAGACTTAATTTATAAATGTCTGAAAAGAGGTTAAGCGCATAATTTTTACATAGTTCAACTGTTTTAAAAGCAGGCCAATCAGAACTTCATATTTACTTCTCTGTATTTATTTTGACTTCCCTTAAAATGTTTTATATTTTTCCATATAATTGATTTTTTAAACTAAGGTTTTTTACAGTGTTATTTTCTGCTTTTGATAGTGTATGCTTTATAAGTTGGATTAAATGCATTTGATACAAATTATGAGAGATCACTGTTTTAGACTGAACTCCTACACTGTGCAAACAGATCAGACCACAGCAGAATGAAGTCACTCATTCCTGTGCCCTGTAGTCAAAATGAACTTTACAGTGCACAAGGAGAGTCACAGCATCCCAGTTCTAACCCTATGAGAAAGTAACTATAGCAGGACCAATCTGCTCTTTGTTCCTTGTTTCTGCTTTCTTCAGCCTTTGTCTACCTATAACGACTACCTCCTCTGCTCAGCTCATCTAGATCTGTCCATGGGATGCTGCCTGATTCGATTAGCTTTTTAAATTTGTTAAATTGATTTTTTTAAAATGTGTTCTCAGTCAAAATAAGTAAATATTTTACAGCAACTACATAATAATTCTTAATCTTATAATCATGCTAATGAGTACTATGTTGTTATAGAAAATTTCTTTGCCAGGCATGTAATATGATGAAAGTGGAGGCTTACCGGATAATGTTTCAATATAATTTGATTTAATAATGTTGAGACTGAATAAAATGCTCCTGTCATTATACCTAAAATAAAGAAAAAAAAAAGTCAAGTATGGTGTCACTTGCCTGTAATCCTAGAACTTGGAGGCTGAGGATCCCAGCCTTAGCAACTTAGGCCCTATTAAAAAAAAAAAAAAAAAAAGGTGGAGCACACTTGTAATCCCAGTACTTAGGTTGATACAGGAGGATTGCAGGTTCAGGGCTGGCTTCAGCTAGTTAGTGAGGCTCTGTTTCAAAATAAAGAACACAAAAAATAGGGCTAAGGGTGTAGCTCCAAGGTAGAATGCCTCAGGGTTCAATCCCTAGTACTGAAAAAAAAAAAGGTAAGAAAGAAAGAAAGAAAATTGTAGCCATGCATGGTGGCACACATCTGTAATCCTAGTACATGAAAGGCTGAGGAGGATCACAGTTGGCAGCCAGCCTCGGGAATTTAGTGAGGCCCTCTGCAACTTAGTGAGATCTTACTTCAAAATTAAAAAAAATAGGGCGAAGGTGTAGCTGAGAGGCTGAATGCACCCTGGGTTCAATCCCTGTATTACCAAAAATTAAAAAGAGACAAAAAAATAAATTTGCTTTAATAGATAGTAGTCAACAACTGCATTTTCTCTACTTCTTAGTTTAAACCTAGTTTAAAATATTAGTTTTTGCCGGGCATGGTGGCACATGCTTGTAATCCCTGCTGTAATTCCCGTGTTTGGGAGGTGGAGACAGGAGGATTGTGCAGGTTTGAAGCCAAATGCGCTGGTTTAAGAGACCCTGTTTCCAAATAAAAAAATTATAAAAATAGGTCTGGGAGTGTAGCCCAGAGTTAGAAGGGTTTCCAGGAACCCAAGTACCACAAAAAAAAAAAAAATTAGTTTTAACCTAAATGGCGGTTACCAGAAAAATTAAGAAAAGGAACTAGGGCATGCTTAAAAATGTAAAGATGAAGCTGGGCATGGTGGCCCACGCTTGTAATCCCAGCATTCGGGAGTCTGAGACCAGAGGATCGCGGTTCGTGGTCAGCCTCAGCTACTTAGTGAGGCCCTCTGCAACTCAGGGAGACCCTATTTCAAATTAAAGAATAAATAGGGCAGGGGGTATAGCTTGGAGGTAGAATGCCCCTGGGTTCCATCCCCAGACCCGCAAAAAAAAAAAAAAATGTTAAAGATGACATGATATAACACCTGAAATTTGTTTTAAAATGCTCCAGTAGAGCCGGGAGTGGTGGCACATGCTTGTAATCCCAGGATTTGGGAGGCTGAGACAGGAAGGATCACAGGTTCGAAGCCAGCCTCAGCAGCTTAGTGAGGCTCTCAACAACTTTGTGAGACTGTTTCAAAATAAAGAATAAAAAATAGGGCTGAGGGTGTCGCTCGGAGGTAGAAAGCCCCTGGGTTCCAATCCCAATAACTAACACACACACACACACACACACACACACACACACAAAATGCTCCAGGAAAAATGTAGAAAAGTAGATAATGCATGAATGTTAAGTTTTGGTCACTGTTGAAGCTGGCTGATGGTACACCAAAGTGGCAGGTCCAGAGGATTTGATTAGGTTAAATGTTCCACATCAGGTATAATTCCATTAAAAAATGAGAAACTAATTCTGGTAAAAAGGTAAGCGTTCAAGTCATGACACAATACAAGATATTAAAAAGAGAAAGAAAGAGAAGTAGAGAGTGACTTCTAAAGATAAAATAGAATCAAGGATTGTTAGTGGTTAATGTATAATGTAAACACTGTTCATGTTAGAAATAAAAGCAACTATCAGAAAATTCTAAAAAGAAGCCTGAAGTCAAATCTACAATGTTGGAGCTGGGCGTGATGGCACAACTTGTAATCCTAGCATTTGGGAGGCTGAGACAGAAGGATTGCAGCTTGAGGACAGCCTCAGCTACTTAGTGAGGCCTTTTGCAAACTCAGTGAGACCCTGTTTCAGAATAAAGAAAAAAAATAGGGCTGGGGGTGTAGCTTGGAGGTAGAAGTCCCCTGGGTTCAATCCCCTGTATTGAAGAGTTGGGGGTGCGCTACAATGTTGGGATAAGTATCCATCAGCCATTCTGAAAAATCTGGAAGGATCAGAATTATTTTTTAAAGCTAGAATTGGCAAAGCTGACTTTCTTAATATTTAGTTTTGACTGAATAGTCAAAACAGATGCCAGTCTGTACGGGATGAGAAACAGGAATTGTTGACAGCACTTCTGACATGCCCACAGTACTTACAACTACAGTCCCTAAAAGACCTCAAACACTCCATGAGAACTCACAAAAGAAGACAGCACTGTTCTGAGGTCTATTTTTCTTTTTCTTTGAAAACATGTAAAAAGATCATTTTAGCTTTTTTAAGGTTTAGTTCACCATTTAAGTCCATAATTATGCTATAGAGTAAACCAATCAATCTCATTCATTAAGGGTAAATTTTTTGTGTACGTGGTGGTACTGGGGATATAATCCAGAGGCATTCTACCTTTGAGCTACACCCTTAGCCTGCTTTTGCTTCTTATTTGGAAACAAGGTCTGACTAGGTTAATGAGTCTTACTACTTGCTCAGGCTGTCCTTGAACTTGCAATCCTGTCTCAGCCTCCAAAGTACTGGGATTACAGGTATGCATCACGATGCCGGGCTACAGGGTAAATTAAAAGAATCCACATTGCTCAAAGATTATACAGACATCAAAGAAAATACAAGACAACCACTTACCATAAGTGATCAAGAGAAGGACAAAAGGGAGATTTTTAAACAGGTTTCTTATTGACTTCTTGTAGGAGTACTCTTCAGGGACACTGTCCTGAAGGGCTGCTTGAGCCTGACTTGGTGGGTATGGAGGTTTTTCTTTAAATGCTGAGAATGCACATAAAAAGGATTATAAAATTAATGGCTATAATATAATGCCACATATAACAGAATTAATTATGTTTATCTTTCTTAGAACAGATAAAATTCGGTTTTAGTTTAAATAGGTAGTGAAAGTCTTTTATGGTGTAGTTTTTCAGTTTCACTGATTTCTAAGTGGAGACCTGTTTGGCATTACCATTTCAGCCCCCTGAAAGTGAACACAACTCTGAGATCTGGCCACTGCACATAACTGAGCTATAGAACCATCAGCAAGCAGAGCATGGTGGTGCCCACCTGTAACACCAGGACTTAGGAGCCTGACATAGGAGCTTGGCAGGCTGGAGAATACGTTCAGCAAGTAGTGAGACTCTCATCAACCTACTGAGACCCTGCTTCAAAGTAATACTAAAAATAGGACTGGGGTGTAGCCTGGAGGTAGAATGCTCCTGGATTCTACCCCAGTACACACACACACACACACACACACACACACACACACACACACACATCAGTAATGTGCCACCATGTTGCCCACTAATCATTTCCATTGTTAGTTAATCAAGGTTAATTTTTATTACACCAAGGATTCTTGTGTATGTGTGTGTGCGTGTGTGCGTGTGTGTGTGTGTTACTGAGGAATGAACCCAGAGGCAATCTACCTTGAGCTACACCCCAGCCCCTTCTTCTTTCTTTTGCTTCCTCACTCATGAGGATAAGCACTTTGCTGTACCACACTTTCTGCCACTGTCATCCTGCACTCCCATCAGAGGCCCAAAGCAATGAGTCTGCCCCATCATAAACTAGAGCCTCCAAAACGGAGTCAAAATAACCTTCTTCACTTGCAACAAGGGAGGCCTATTTTTTACTTTGAAAGTGGGTTAGATCAAGTGGGTTAGATCTTATGAACCTGGCTATCAACTAGAATCATTTGAAAATTTAAAAACAATATAGACTTTGAGATTCTACCCATGGTCTAATAATTTAGAACCTCCAGGATGGAACCTGAAAATCTATATTAAATATAAAATTCCCCAAATGCTCTCAATATAGCCAGCCAGGTTTGAGAACCACTGGGAAAGGAAGAAATCTTTCTTTCATAAAATACTGTAATTCTCCAATTCTCTCATTGCTTAACACACACACACACACACACACACACACACACACACACACACACTTAACGTTCTTTGCTGGCCATAAATATGTCATAATTAAAGCTTATAAAGCCGGGCGTGGTGGCGCACGCTTGTAATCCCCGCGCTTGGGAGGCGGAGACAGGAGGATCGCGCAGGTTCGAAGCCAGCCGTGCTGGCGTAAGAGACCCTGTTTCAAAAATATAAAATAGGACTGGGAGTGTAGCCCGGAGGAAGAAGGGCTTCCAGTAACCCCAGTACCACCAAAAAAAAAAAAAGCTTATAAAATGAAAACATATTCCTATTTTTACAGATTTCTGCATCTAATCAAGATGAGATACAACTCATATACTTATTACTTAGTATCCTTCCATTGGAGGGCCGATAGATTTCAAATATTTTAGTTGTTGCAATTCCTCCTCTTCTTTTCACCCTATCTTATCCTTACACTCTACAGGTCTCTGGGATCTTTTCCTGAATGTTTTTGTATCCTAGATCAACAGGAGACACCTCTTTATTAACATTGGTGATTCCTAACTCTCACAGTTTAAAACAAAGTTTCAGACTTTTAACAATTATGCTTACATGGTTGCATGAATAATTCAGTGAGTCAAGTCTCTTGCTTAGGTTTTCATCTATGATAAAATAAGTCTAATTTTAAGCAATGATGAAAAAAAGTCTTTAACCCTACTAAATTTATTTTCTGAATGTAAGTATTATCTTTTAGTTTTAGTCAGTCAAACTGTCTTTTAGCAAAATCAAGCCTGCATTTACCAGCTACACACTTTAATGAAGTCAGACTTAAGCTCATATAGAGAAATAAAGGAACAAAAAGCAATTTGTTTAAGACCTTCTTTACACTTTTTTTTTTTTTGCAGGTCTGGAGATGGAACTTCCCAGGGACATTCTACCTCCGAGCTACACCCCTAGCCCTGTTTTTTGTTTTGTTTTTGTTTTTGTTTTTGTTTTTTTTGGTGGTACGGGGTTCCTGGAAGCCCTTCTACCTTCGGGCTACACTCCCAGACCTATTTTATGTTTTTTTATTTTTGAAACAGGGTCTCCTAAGCCAGCGCGGCTGGCTTAGAATCTGGGCGATCCTCCTGTCTCCGCCTCCCAAGCACGGGTATTACAAGCCTGTGCCACCACGCCTGCCGTGACTTGCTATTTTTAAGGATGAAATATGAGTTTTCCTTTCTCCTAAACTGAAAATCAATAGCCTTCTATTTTTTCCCCATCAAAAATTTATAAAAATAAAATAACTGACTATTGAAGCAATTTATCTCCACTTTGGTATTAGGCATATAAAGTAACTAAAGAGCCAGGCATGGTAATACACGTGTGTAATCCTAGTACTTAGGAAGCTGAGACAACAGTATCAAAAGTTTTCAGCTACTTAGTGAGACCCTGTTTTAAAATAAAGAATAAAAATAGGGCAGGGGGTGTAGCTTGGAGGTCAAATTCCCCTGGGTTCCATCCCCAGACCCAAAAAATAGGAAGGAAGGGAGGGAGGGAGGGAGGGAAGAAATAAGGCTGGGGGTGTAACTCGAAGATAGAATGCCCCTGGATTTAATTCCCAGAACTACAAAAAATAAAAATAAAAAATAAAAAAATTAATAAAACATTGGTTGGAGGCAGAATGCCCCTAGGTTCAATCCCCAGTATTGCAAAATAGAAAAATAATAAATAAAGTAAGAAAGTAACCAAAGGATTCCTGGGCATCACACTAAATCTTTCCTCCTACGATAAGTAATGAAGCCATTGCCCTTTAGTGCAACTTGTACTTTTTGAACCCAGATTATAATATTATCTCTCAATTTTATTATTTGTCCCTATGTGCTTCAAACAGATATCATACATATTACCTTATTTTAAGACAAGTATAGACTTGAATCCTGGCTCTGCCCCATCTCACTGTATGACTTTGAGGGAGTCAGTTCCTCTGTCTCGGCTTTAGTTTTCTCATCCATAAAAGTGAATTAATAATGACAAACTGATATGAGGATTACATGATATAAAATATATATGAAAGAATTTTGTAATTATCAGTGCTACACTAAATATATTATCTTTCTTGCCTCTGTTTAAGAACATTAGCATTATTTTTTGGCATTAGTTTTGGTTTCTATCATCCACTCAATTTACTGAATCAGGAAAGAATTTCAACTTGTTGGAATTAAATGTAAATTTACTGCTTTGCTTCACAAGAACATATTTAAAGACAACAACATTACCACTAATACAAGAGAAATTTTTTTTGGGGGGGGGGTCTGGAACCCAGGGGCATTTGACCTCTGAGCTACACCCCCTGCCCTATTCTTTTATTCTTTATTTTGAAGCAGGGTCTCACTAAGTTGCAGAGGACCTCACTAAGTACCTGAGGCTGTCTGCAAACCGCGCTCCTCCTGTCTCAGCCTCCCGAATGCTGGGATTCCAAGCGTGTGCCACCACGCCCAGCCAAGAGAAATTTTAAATTGCAACAAAAGTTAAGGCCAAGTAAAACTTAAAGTGATCTGTGTGTCTGTGTGTGTGTGTGTGTGTGTGTGTGTGTGTGTGTGTGTGTGTGTGTATACATACACCATTTCATAAATGGAATTAGGCCATGCAGGCTTAAATTGTGACTTCAGGTCAATTAAATTTATTTAAGTTCTGTGACCCAGTTTCCTTTCTGTAAAATGGGAATGACAATGATAGCACCTTCTCAAAGGGTTATGGGGATTTAATGGAATCCAGCATGTAGTGTGTCTTTAATCACGTTTAACAGGTATCAACCAACCCAAGTATGAGAAGCTAATGCGGGGGTCTCTCAGTAAGAATGGGGTATTAGTGTGAAATTCAGTAGAAGACTTGGGTTAATTCCTAGAAATGTTAGATCAAAGACCCTCATATACAGGCTTCAAGAGGGAGGGGAGTAGGGCTCCATATTCTGAACTTTCAAAACCATATTTTAAGAATACTGGTACATACCAAATCAGTACATGTCATGTTGCCAAAAGACTTCAGCTAAACTAAGTTATTTTATAAGAAATTTGTTGGATTTCCAAAGTAATTACGGATGAAATTTCAAAGGATATACGGTCATAGAGTCATCTCTTAGTAATTAAGGAAATTCAAGTAAAGATTTTAAAAACAATCTATTTTTTCTCAATAGCAAATACTTAGGTATAAGGAAAACAGTAGAGTCCCCATTTAAAGGTCACAAATTTTAATATAAGGCTTTCATAATCATAACTATCTTATTTTTATACTATGCTTGGTATCATAAAATTATAGGTTACTAAGACACTTGACAATAAAACTTTAAAATTCCATTTTCCATCCTCCCCTCTCCCGTTTCTATTTCCACTCTCTACTCATAAGAAATGAGTACATAAATAACTAATTAAGAATATAAATAGCTCACTCTTTTAGTTTCTCAAATAACAGAGTAATGTGCCAATAGTCACACTAATTATTACTGTTCTTTGTTACCTTTCTCCAACAGATAAACATCTTATATTAACAATAGTTCAAGCATATACACATACATATTCTATATATAATTTCATACCTATAGATATATATAATTTACCACTCTTTCTTCCAAAGGGACAACTAATTTGAGATGATATAAAAAAAGGAAAGCTGAAATTTATGTGATGATTCATAGCAATCAAAGGAAAGAATTTTATACTTTAAAAACCCTTACTAGCCGGGCATGGTGGGCTACACTCATAATCCCAGTGCTCGGGAGGATGAGATAGGAGGATCACAGGTTAGTATCAGCAAGAAGTGAGACTCTCATTAGCCTAGTTGGGACCCTGTTTTGAAATAAAAATAGAATAGAGATGGAGGTGTAGCTCAGAGGTAGAATGCCCCTGGGTTCAGTCTCCAATACCACAAAAACAAAACAAAAACAAAAACAAAACACATCTTTATTGCTAATGGAAGGTTCATTTGTGAAAAAAACGCACACAAATAGTATTTCCTGTTTTATGTAGCAAATAAAATATGGCTAACAGAAAAGCAGATTTAAAGCACATACCAGCTGGGCATGGTGGAACACTCATGTAATCCCAGCATTCGGGAGGCTGAATCAGAAGAATCACAGGTTCACAGTCAGCCTCAGCAACTTAGTGAAGCCCTTTGCAATTTAGTGAGACCCTGTTTCAAAATAAAGAATTAAAAATAGGGCTGGGGGTGTAGCTCAGGTGTAGAATACCCCTGAGTTAAATCCCTAGTACTGCAAAAAATAAAAAATAGTTCCCCCCCACCATATAGATTTCTTTTAGATTTTTGTCAAATGACTAAAAACAGTACAGAAAAGCCAGGCATGGTGGCACAGGCTTGTAATCCCAGTACTTAAGAGGCTGAGACAGGAGGATCACAGGTTTGTGGCCAACCTCAGCTTACTGAGGCCTTCTGTAATCTAGTGAGACTCTTTTTCAAAATAAAGAGTCAAAAATCATACTTTGAAAGCCAGGCGTGGTGGCACACGCTTGTAATCCCAGGGCTTGGGAGGCTGAGACAGGAGGATTGCGCAAGTTTGAAGCCAGCCTCGGTACTTAGTGAGGCTCTCAGCAACTTAGTGAGACCCTGTTTCCAAATAAAATACAAAATAGGTCTGGGAGCTGGGATTCGCGGACAGCCTCTGCTACTCAGTGAGGCCTTCCGCAACTTAGTGAGACCCTATTTCAAAATAAAGAATAAAAAATAGGGCAGGGGGTGTAGCTTGGAGGTTGAACGCCTCTGGGTTCCATCCCCAGACCTGCAAAAAAAAAAAAAAAAAAAAAAAAAAAAAAATCAGGCTTTGAGCCAGGTGCAGCGGCTCATACTTGTAATTCCAGTACTTGGGAGGCTGAGACAGAAGGATTGCAAGTTCATGGCCAGCCTCAGCTACTTAGGGAGGCCCTCCGCAACTTAGTGAGATCCTTTTTCAAAATAAAGGGTATATCTCAGAGGCGGAATGCCCCTGAGTTCAATCCCCAGTATACATATAAAAAAAAAAATTAGAACAGTACAAAAATAATGTTTTTTTTTTCAGTAGTCTGTACTCTCCAAATATACCACTCCCTAGCTAAAAACTATGAACTAACCAGTTGCAGATCAGATATGTAAGAATATTTCACATGCCACCATGAGAGCATTTGTTCATTATCTTAAAGAAGAGAAGTAAGCACGTGGGCTGGGCTTCCTATACCTGGATCCTGCAGTGCATCTACCAAGACAGTCTCTATTGGAACACTCTAGACTCTTCAGCATACATTTCTCTGAAAAGTGAAGATTTCACATCTGGAGATCATAAAATATGAGTTTTTGATTACTATGATAGCCATGGTAAAAGTTAGTATATAAATTCAAGACCTCAAGCTATAATGCTAATTATCTATCTATCTATCGTGTGTGTGTGTGTGTGTGTGTGTGTGTGTGTGTGTGTGTGTGTGTGTAGTACTGGGGATTTAATTCAGGAGCATTCTACCTCAGCGCTACATCCCCAGTCCTATTTTTTTATGTTTTGTTTTCAAATAGGATCTCATTATGTTGAGGAGGGCCTCATGAGGTTGCTGAGGCTCACCATGAACCTGTGATCCTCCTGTCTCAGCCTCCAAGTACAGGGATTACAAACATACCACCATATCTGGCTTAATTATAAATATTTTTTTTTCTGGTACTGGGGATGGAACCCAAGAGCATTCTACCTCTGAGCTACCCCTCTAGTCCTATTTTTTATTCTTTATTTTGAAACAGGGTCTCACTTGGACCTTGCTACTTAGTAGCTGAGGCTGTCCAACCGCACTGTCTCAGCCTCCCAAATGCTGGGATTATAAGCGTGTGCCACCACCCCTGGCTTACTTAATTTTAATGACTAAAAATGGCTTTTCATCCAAGCATGGTGGCACACACCTGAAATCCCAGTACTTGGGAGGCTGGGACAGGAGGAATGCAAGATGGAAGCCAGCCTCAGCAAATTAGGAAGACTCACAGCAAGTCGGTGAGAACTTGTTTCAAAAGGGGGTGGGATGCTAGTGGTATAGCCCACAGGTAGAATTCCCCTTGGTTCTTTCCATTCTATCCCCACCCCCCAAAAAACATGGCTTTTTCAATTTTATAGTTCCTTTCTTCTTCGAATCCATTTACTATAAACTAAGTGCTAACGGGCATTATTATAGTTATGTTAGCAATGGTATTACTTACATCCACCTTACCTATCCCTGAAATCAAAACTGCTTCTCATTATAAATAAACTTTAAAAAGCAGACCTTCCCAAAGCTTCTTCCAAACTGGTGATGGCTGCTTGCAGCTGATTCTGACTGACTGCTTCAAGAGACAGGCCCAGGCGAGAGGACTCAGTGGCGAGTGGTGGCAGCCGTGCTTTGCTGGAGGGGCCTAGCAAGCAGACAGTTGCCACAGTTTGAAATTTTGCTGAAAAGCTTGCTGCCACCCAGGATCATTCACTGGTCAACATTTTCAGATCTAGTTAATTTTAAAATTGGGATCCTTGGGAGGATTTGTCATTAAAAGGAAGATGGGAGACTAGTTGCTTTATTTTAGAGCATGACAAGAACTTGTTCCTAGCTGCATAGGCCAACATGTAGGCTATGTAGACAAATATGGGGAAAAGAGGCAGATAATATGTTTGAAATCAACAATTATCAAGAAGAAAAGTTAGTAAGGAGATAAATGAGGCGGATTAGTCTTCAAGCCCTCTACAATATTACAACTTATAGTGGACTGAAACATGCCCCTGGAGTTGTACCATTCATTATCTCAGCAAGAGAGGATCCAGCGAGAACACACAAGCAAATGGCTTTTGCAACAGTATCAATAAAACTTTTCAGGGTTAGTTATTTTCGGCTCTTTATCATGCAATTTATCTAAAACTTAGAGGAAATAATTCACTTACCAATTACTGTTAATATAAATAAAAGTGTGGCTATAGCTGATGTTCCATAAAACATGGTGCTGATATTATAAGCCAAGAGATCTGTGTTATTTTGTGTGTTGGGCACCAAAACGGGTGGCAGTAAAAAGCCAACTGCAGTTCCAAGCTGTAAAAATGAATAAATGAATAATCCTGTTAACAGCTGGTATCATGATTGAAATCGGTAAATACTGGACTCTAATAGAATAGCTAATGTTTATAGAGGTGCATTGTAATTTGTGTGTGTGTGGGGCTACTGGGGATTGAACCCAGAGGCATTCTATTTTCAAGCTACACCCCCCAGCCCTATTTTATCTTCATTTTAAAACAGGGTCTCTGTTGATAAGAATCTTACTACTTGTTGAGGCTGTCCTTGAACCTGTGATCCTTCTATCTCAGCCTTTCAAGTACTGAGATGATAGGTAAGCACCACCACACTCAGCTTAGATGCACTGTAAATTCCAAAACTATGCCGACACTTTTGTTACTACAGTATTATTAAAAGTAAGTTGCTAGCTGGGCATGATGGCGCACCCTTGTAATCCCAACATTCATTGGGAGGCTGAGAATGAAGGATAGCTGTTCACCAGTGGCCTCCGCTACATAGTGAGGCTCTTTGCAATTCAGTGAGACCCTGTTTCAAAATAAAAAGAATAAAAAATAGGGTAGGGGGTGTAGCTTGGAGGTCAAATGCCCCTGGGTTCCATCCCCAGACCTCCCCCAAGAAAAAGGAAGTTGGTGACAGACATATATTTGTAATCCCAACATTTGGGAGGCTGAGATAGGAGACAGGAAGATCACAGTTCACAGCCAGCTTCAACTACTTAGTGAGGCCTTTTGCAACTCAGTGAGACCCTGTTGCAAAATAAAGAATAAAAAATAGGGGTAGGGGTGTAGTTCAGAGGTAGAATGCCCCTGGGTTCCATCCCCAGTACCCCCCCACACACACAATACAGCAGGGAAAAGGCAATCTACATATGAGAGAGAAAATATTTGTAAGCTACATCTCTGATAAGAGACTAGCATCCAGAATAAAGAATGCTTACAACTCAATAACAAAAAGGCAAACATCTCATTTAAAAAACTGGGCACATGACTAGACAGGCATTTCTCCAAAAGAGATATACAAATGCCAACAAGCATATTAAAAAAAATTCTATTTATACCATTAGTCATGAGGGACATGCAAGTCAAAACCACAGTGAGATTCCACCTCACACCCACTAGGATAGCTGCAATAATAATAACAGCAGCAGAAAATAGTAACTGTTGGCAAAGAATGTAGAGAAAGAAGAACTTTTGTACAATGCTGTTGGGATTATAATGGTGTAGCCAGTGTGGCTAACCATTTGGAAAATCCTTTAAAAGTTTAACACATAGCCGGGTATGTTGGTGCATGCCTTTAATACTAGTACTTGGGAGGCTGAGACAGGAGGATTGCAGGTTCAGAGACAATCTCAAATAGACTCTCATTAACATAATGAGACTGTTTCCAACCAAAAAATAAAGGAGGGCTGATAATGTACCTCTGGGTTCCATCCCAAGTACCAAAAAAAAAAAAAAAAAGGCTTGAGCTAGGCATGGTGGTGCCCTGCGCTTGGGAGGCTGAGACAGAATTGTACAGATTCAAAGCCAGCCTCAGCTACTGAGTAAGGCTCTCAGCAACTTAGTGAGAACCTGTTTCCAAATAAAATATAAAATAGGTCTGGGAGTATAGCCTGGAGGTAGAAATCCCTGGGGTTCCACCCCCAGTACCACCAAAAGGAAGGAAGGAAGGAAGGAAGGAAGGAAGGAAGGAAGGAAGGACAGACTTAACAGAGAATATATAATCCAACAATTCTACTACATAGAATTAGGTGCATAACCCCAAAACTAAAAACAAATTGTTAAAAAATCATGCTACAAATATGAGTATTTGCCCCTGGCCCCGACCCTGGGCGGGTGGGCAGGCGCTGGTGGGGCACCCTTCGGCGACCCCCTCTCCACCCGTCGGGGCCTCTGGCCCCGACCCTGGGCGGGTAGGCAGGTATTGGTAGGGCACCCCTAGGCGAACCCCTTTCCACCCAGAAGGACCCTGTAAAAAAGGAAAAGAAAAAGAAAAAAGGAAAATATTGGAGAGGGGTCAAGGAGGTGGCGGATGCCAGGATACTGGAGATGCAGACAAAACTTATCCAAATGAACTGGAATTATTGGAAAAATTCCCTGCTAAGGAGGACTGCTTCTTCTCTACATTGTTAAGAATCTTGGACATCACCTGTAAGGAGAGAGACTTTAGCTTAGACCAAGAAGAAAGACGGTGGAGACTTGTATTCAAGAGAAGCGGAAATCGGAGCCTACCAACCTTATTTTTTTTTTTTTGGAGAAATTACACCAAAGGTTGAATGTTACCGTCACGCATGCTTAGGAAAACTGGACAACATTCAGAGTGGAAAAAGAGCTTGGGAAAGATTTGAAATGGTGGAGGCAGTGGCAATGGCAGTGGCCAGTACTCAAGGGAGGCAGAGATCTGATGCATTACACCTGGAACCTTTGAAATAATGACCCCAGAGGCAGAATGCTACCACCACGCACCCTCGAGAACGTGGGACAAATGGTTGGGCGAAGAGGGTGCTCAGATTAGAGCCTGCCGAGGGGTGAGGCCAGCGAGGGACACAGCAAAGCTGGGATTGGAGCCTGTCATGAGGCAAGGCTGGTGCTGGAGCCTCTGAGGCCGGGATCGGAGCCTGCCAAGTGATTAGGCCAGTGCTGGGCCAGTGAAGCTGGGATTGGATCATGCCGTGAGGCAAGGCCGGTGTTGGGGCCTTCGAGGCCGGGATCGGAGCCTGCCAAGGGGTTAGGCCAGTGCCGGGGCCAACAGGGCCGGGATCGGAGCCTGCTGTGAGGCAAGGCCAGTGCTGGGGCCTCCAAGGCCAGGATCGGAGCCTGCCAAGGGGTTAGGCCGGTACCAGGGCCAATGGCCGGCATTGGAGCCAGCTGTGAGGCAAGGCCACTACTCGGGCCTCCAAGGCCAGGATCAGAGCCTGCTGAAGGGTTAGGGCGGTGCCGGGGCCAACAGGGCCGGGATCGGAGCCAGCCGTGAGGCAAGGCCAGTGCTGGGGCCTACGAGGCCAGGATCGGAGCCTGCCGAGGGGTTAGGCTGGTGCCAGGGCCAACAGCTGGCATCGGAGCCTTCCGTGAGGCAAGGCCGCTATTGAGGCCTCCGAGGCTGGGACCGGATCCTGCCGAGGGGTTAGGCTGGTGCTGGGGCCAGCGAGGCCGGGATCGGAGCCTGCCATGACACAAGGCCGGTACTGGGGCCTCCAAGGCCGGGATCAGAGCCTGCAGAGGGGTTAGGCCAGTGCCGGGGCCACTGGCCGGCATCGGAGCCTTCCATGAGGTAAGGCCACTACTGAGGCCTCAGAGGCCGGGATCGGAGCCTGCCGAGGGGTTAGGCCAGTACCGGGGCCAGCGAGGCTGGGATCGGAGCCCGCCATGAGGCAAGGCCGGTGCTGGGGCCTCCGAGGCCAGGATCGGAGCCTGCAGAGGGGTTAGGCCGGTGCCAGGGCCAACGGCCGGCATCGGAGCCTTCCGTGAGGCAAGGCCGCTATTGAGGCCTCCAAGGCTGGGATCGGAGCCTGCCGAGGGGTTAGGCCGGTGTTGGAGGTAGCGAGGCCGGCATTGGAGCCTGCCGTGAGACAAGGCAGGTGCTGAGGCCTCCGAGGCCGGGACTGGAGCCTGCTGAGGGGTTAGGCCGGTGCCAGGAACAGCGTCCTGCATTGGAGCCTGCCGCGAGGCAAGGCCGATGCCGGGGCCTCCGAGGCTGGGATTGGAGTCTGCCAAGGGGTTAGGCCGGTGCCAGGACCAGCGGCCGGCATTGGAGCCTTCCTTGAGGCAAGGCCACTATTAAGGCCTCCGAGGCCAGGACTGGAGCCTGCCGAGGGGTTAGGCCGGTGCTGGGGCCAGCGAGGCCGGGATCAGAGCCTGCCGAGGGGTTAGGCCGATGCTGGGGCCACTGGCTGGCATCGGAGCCTGCCGTGAGGAAGGCCGGTGCTGGGGCCTCCAAGGCCGGGATTGGAGCCAGCTGAGGGGTTAGGCCAGTGTCAGGGCCAGCAAGACCAGAATCGGGGCCTCCCACAAGGCAAGGCCGCTGCTTGAGCCAGCGAGGTCTGGATCAGTCCACCAGGTAGCCAGGCCACAACTGGGGCCGTCAAGAGTGGGATTGGTATTTGCAACGCGGCACGCACAAAGAAATATCGCATAAAATTAAAACCAGATGCTTCCCCTAATCAGCAATAACTAGGAGGAAAGGGGCAACAGGAAGTGGTTGAGCTATAGAAAGGGCCCTATAGTGAAGCTTGGAAGTAGAATGCCCATTCATTCCCCAGCACCGCACCACACACACACACACACACACACACATACACACACACACACACACACACACACAATAGTTAAGCTGGGTGTGGTGGCATATGCTTGTAATCCCAGTATTTGGGAGACTGAGATGGAGGATCACAGGTTTTCAGCAGGCCTCAGCAACTTAGACTATGTTTCAAAAATAAAAATAAAAAATAGAGCTGGGCATGGCGGCGCATGCTTGTAATCCCAGCATTTGGGAAGCTGAGTCAGGAGGATCGTGGTTCACAGTCAGCCTCAGTTACTTAGTGAGACCCTGTTTCAAAATAAAGAATAAAAAATAGGGCTGGGAGTGTGGCTTGGAGGTAGAATGCTCCTGGGTCCCATACCCAGTACCACGAAAGAAAAGAAAAGAAAAGAAAAGAAAAGAAAAGAAAAGAAAAGAAAAGAAAGAAAGAAAGAAAGAAAGAAAGAAGAAAGGAAAGGAAAGAAAAGAAAGAAAATAATTACAATAACAACAACAACAATAATAAATAAAAGAATTGATTTTATGTTACATGTATTTCACCTCAATGAAGAAAATAAGGCTAAATTTGATAATTGTGGCAAAAGAAATATAACTGAAATAACTTTAGTAGTAGGAGATGAGTCTGGAGAACATGGAGGTGAGAAGGAACAGCCCAAGAAAGGCTTCAGGGAGGCTGGGGCAGGAATAGTAACTTTTACCAAATCTTTCTATTTATTTATTTAGTGGTACTGGGGACTGAACCCAGGGGCTACATCCTCAGCCCTATTTTTTTTAATTTTTATTTAGAAACAAGGTCTCCCTAAATTGATGAGTCTCACTACTTGCTGAAGCTGTCCTGTCAGTACTGGGATTACAGGCCTGTGCCACCATACCCAGCTTTACCAAATATTTCACTTGCTCCTTTTCAAAAAGCTAGACAGAAACCATCAGATATAAAATTATAAGAGAGTGCGTTCATACAATACCATACAATACCGTGATGGAGAATTAGAGTTCAAAGTCTAGGGAGATCATGTAACTTATCACCAAACCGGAACACTCTTCAGAGTGAAAAGGACTCCAATAGTAATTGTACCAGACAACAGATGTACACCCAGACTGATCCAGGTAAAATTATCCAGGCCTAATCTGTTTAAAAAGGTTCTTTCTGGTTAGAGACCCACAATATAGATGCAAAATTAAAAACTAAGAATTCAGGAACAAGACTTTGAGTGTGAATGTCACTGCTAACTATCTGTGTGACCTTTGGGAAATAATTTCACTCCTTCAAGTCTCAGTTTCTATATCTAACCAAAGGGGAAACTAATAATATTAAGTATTATTACCTTATAATATTAAGTGACACAATACATGTAAAGCACTTAGCATGTTGCCAGGCTTAGTGAGGGCTCAATAATGCTGAATATTATTATAAATGTCACTCCATAAACTAGGTTGAAAATGCAACTTGGTAATAATAAGCAACTATATACCTACTGGAGCCAAGAAAGAGATAAGAATACAAAGCAGAATGTAGGAAGAGCCGGAAGTGTGCTCTTAAAGGGCAGTCTGCCTATAAGCAAATATTTCTATTTATTATCCATAAAATTAGTAATCCGGAAATGGAGTTGACCAATATTTTTGTTATGCTTAATGAAGTATTCATCTTGAAGTAATTTTATAAATGTAAAAACTTGAAAGAAAATAGCTCCTATCCAAACATGTAAAAGCAACCATCTAAAGTATCAGTCATAAAGTATTTTGTATATATAGTAACTACATCCAAGCTACCCTTTCTTCTGTACTGTTAGAGAAAGGAAATAAAACAAGAATTAGTCTTCCTGTATTTTAACTCTTAGTGTGACTTTCAAACAAGTTTGAGACTTGAACACACACACACACACACACCCCCCAAAAAACCATTTTACTTAGTAACATTTGTGGAATGCTAAGGTCATTTGAATCTGTAGTGTTAGGAAAGATAGGTCATTTCTTAGAAGAGATTTGGCAAATTAAGCAATCCTATTCCAGAATCAGTGGTTTCTCTTGCACTGTCTTACTGTTAAAAATTAGTACTTGGAGGTCAGGAATGGTGGTGGCAAGCTATTGTATTCCCAGTACTTGGAAGGCTGAGATAGGAAGAATTTGCAGGTTCGAGGGTAGTCTCAGCAAGTAGTGAGATTCTCATCAACCTAGAGAAACTCTGTTTCAAAATAAAAATTAAAAAATAGGGGTAGGGGTGTACATCAGACAGAGATAGAATGCCTTGGATTCAATCTCCAGTGTCATATAAATAAATAAATAAATAAATAAATAAATAAATGCAGTCATTGATAAGTGCCAAGCTCCGTGTTGACTAATAGATAAAATTAAACAAGGGGTCAGATGTGGTGGCACATAATCCCAGTCCTTAGGAAGCTGAGACAGGAAGGTCTCAGGTTTGAGGCCAGCCTCAGCAACTTAGTGAGACATTGTTTCTAAGTAAGTAAAGAAATATAAATAAAAAGGACTAGAAGTGTAGCTTGGAGGTAGAATGCCTCAGGGTTCAGTCCCTGGTAATAAAGAGAGGCTGTTCACAATGACCGCTCAATATGGAAACAAACTTCCCGGAATCCAACACTTCTTTTGCTAAAGAACACAGAGGAAACAATAATACCTATGCAAGTCTAATTCACTGTTTTGACAATTGTGTATGTTGTTAGATGCTTACAGGCCAATAGTTGATAGACCTTTTTTTTTTTTTTCTTGTCCTGTAAAGATTCGATTTCCCCCCTCACACCAATCCTTACCTGATTGCCCAGAACTGCGGTGGCACATGCTGTGGACACCTCTTTGGGCCCGAACCATACTGAGGCGATGCGGGAGGGCAAGCCCAGGATGAAGACCTGGGCCACGGAGCACAGGCACTGTCCCAGCATGGTGACCCAGAAGAGATGCTGCTGCACGCTGCCGCACTTGACCCACGCACCCAGAGAGTTGAGGCCCGAGCCCAGCAGGGCGGTGAGTCGCAGGCCTCGGGTGTCCAGCAGCCAGGTGGCCGGGAAGATGAGGGGCACGTAGGCCAGCATGTACACCATGGACAGCCAGTCGATGTGCAGCGAGGAGACGCCGTAGAAGCCCTCGAACACGTTGCTGATGATGCTGTACTGGATCCACTGAAAGGCGTTCACCAGCGAGTACAGGCTGAAGATCAGCAGCACCACAAAGCGCCGCTTCGAGAGCGCGGTGCGGGGCAACGGGGTGCCCTCCACCCCCGGGGTCTCTTCTCCAGAGCCCGCGGGCAGCAGCCGGGCCTGGGTCTCCTCTTCCGGGGCCAGCAGAGTCTGCGGCCCGCCTCGGGCTCCCGAGCCGGCGGGGGGGCTGTCCCGGGGAGCCCCATTCAGCAGCAGGCAGCCAGCCTTGGGCCCATTCTGCGGCTCCGCGCTCGCCTCCTGCTCCGCGGCGCCCCTCGGCACCGGAAGGTATCCTTTCGAGAGCGGGTGGCCAGGTGCCACTGTGGCCCCCTCCTCATCGTCTGGCCGCGCCATTTCACTGGGCTCCCGGCCGCCGCTTCGCGCCCCAGCCCTCCTCCCCGGCTCGTACTCCAACCCCTCCGGTCACCCAGCCCCACCACCCCTTCGCCCCACCACTCCAGCTACCCGCGACCCAGGGGCGCGCGTCCCGCCCAGCCAGGGCTCAGGTGAAGGTGTCCTCTCCAGGCGCCGCCGGCCGCTCCCGGTCAGGCCCCGCCCCAGAGCGTCGCGTCTGGTGCTGTGACGGCCCACCGGCCAATCAGAGGGCGCTTCACTGATATGGGAGCCAATCAGAGAGCTACTGGTAAGGGCGGAGCTGGAGCAAATGAGCAAAAGTATCAACTGGCTAGAGAGGAAGACCGGATGGTTTCCACTCCTAGGAACTATGGAGGGTCCCACCTCCGTCCCCAGCGGTGGCGGGTGGGTGGGGGTCCGAGAATGGGGCTTCTTGGACCTGGGAAAGAGGGATGAAAGGGCGATGAGTCTTTCCCTCCAGGGGAGTTTTCCAAGGTTAGAGAACTTCCCAAGGTCTCGCGCCCTAGCACAACTGACTGACCCAAAGGGACCCTGGTTCTAGAACAGACAGACGATGTTTCATAAATTCGTGCAGAGGTGTTCCAGTCCAACTAAAGAAAACGATGCCGTCCGAAATCTGCCTTTGAAGTTTGAATCCCCCCCCACCACCTCCATCACTTGAATAAGGCGACTGAGACGTGCTGCGCCTGGGTAGTCTTGGACCACGATCTGTAGTTAATAGAAAGACTCGCACATTCATTGTGTTCAGTGACATCCAGGTACCAAATCTATTTTGAAGGGTGTGTGCCAGATACTGTTACGGGCTGTAGGAAATTTAAAAAAAAATTTTTTTTTAAACAAGCCATAGTCCCTGTATTCCAGAGTGCGCAATAGCCTGGGATCTTTCTGTACTAGAGAAAAAGTCGTCTCTGATATTCCTTGGGAAATTATATATATATATATATATATATATATATATATATATATATATATATATATATATATATATATGAAGTCCCAGCTGGGCGTGGTGGCCCACACTTTTAATCCCAATACTTGGGAGGCTGAAACTGGAGAATCGCAGGTTCACGGCCAGCCTCAGCTACTTAGTGAGACCCTCGCAACTTAGTGAGACCCTGTTTCAAAATAGTTAAAAATAGGGTTGGGGGGTATAGCTCGGAGGTAGAATGCCCCTGGGTTCAAACCTCAATTCTGCAAAAAATAAAATAAAATAAGTCCCCAAGTATTCATTACTAAAATGAAATTAAAATGCTGATATCTAGAACCCTAAAACCTTTATACCTTTTTATTGCCTCTTACATTATTATTGTCCAGCCTCAGCTACTTAGTAGACTATCCACAACTTAATGAGACTCTGTTTTAAGATAAATTTAAAAAATAGGGCTGAGTGTGTACCTCAGAGGAAGAATGCCTCTGGGTTATATCCCTAGTACCAAAAAAAAAAAGGAAAAGAAAAAAAAGTTTATCAGAGCTGGTGCAAGCCTGTAGGTTGGAGACCAGCCTCAGAAATTTAGTGAGACTCTCAGCTGTAATTTACCAAGACTTTGTTTCAAAACAAAACAAAACAAAACAAAAAGCTGGGTGTGGCTTGTAATGCCAGCACTTTGAAAACGGAGACAGGAGGATCACAGGATTGAGGACAGCCTCAGCAAGTAGTAAGGCTCTCATCAACCTAGTGAGACCCTGTTTCAAAGTAAAAATATAATAGGGCTGAGGATGTAGCTCGGAAGTAGAATGCCCCTGTGTTTAATCCCCCCCACACATGAAATCTTAAAAAACAGCCCCCCCCAGCATGATTTTCTAAACGTTGATTTGGCAATTATTTTAGACTACTGAGTTTTCTGCATGAATTAAAAAAGGAAAGATCCAAAGGACCTCACTCTCAGATGTTTATTTTATGGATTTCTGGAAAACTCTAATTGCATTGCTTCATGTTCAGGACAATTTATAGTCAATATTCACATATATTTTATTAATACATTTATATACCATGAAACTTTTTTTCTGTACTGGGGATGGAATCCAGGGACATTCTACCTCTGAGTTATACCCCCAGCCCTATTTTTTATTCTTTATTTTGAAACAGAGTTTCATTGAGTTACAAAGGGCTAAGGCTGTCCGTGATCCTCCTGTCTCAGCTTCCCAAATGCTGGGATTACAAGCGTGCACCACCACATCCAGCTTTCCATGAAACCTTTTATGTAGCTTTAAAAAAACAAAAACTGTTCAAGCTGAAAGTAGTGGCACCTGCTTATGAGTCCCAGCTACTCAGGGGCTAAGGAGGAGGATTACTTGAACATAGGGCTTGGAGGACAGCCTGGGCAACAGAACAAGACCCTGACTCAAACAGACAAACAGAAAGCTGTTCTGAAAGGGAATCCAGCAGATTGAATTTTCTTTGCTTGACCAGTCATAGTAAACATTCAGATATTTGCAAACTTTTCATCCTACCCACTTCCTGGAGCCAGAAACTGGCAAATTATATTTGATCTCATTTTCCCATCATCCCTTGGGAGTTGAAGATCATCTTTTGCCAGATCTGTGTGGGGCAGCTTCCGGAATGTACTCCTACAGGGAGGCCATTCTTGCTGATTGGTTAGGCTCCTTGTAATTAGAGGTTATTTTCTTCTCTCTGTCCTTAGTAAGAAGAATTGGATTGGGAGGGAGTTCCTTGGGTGTCCTACACAGCTAAGCTAGCCAGCTTCTAATTTTCCTTCATATTCTTACCAGCTGGCATCTACCCTACTTTCTAATTTTTATTTATTTATTTAGGTCCTAGAGATGGAACTCAGGGGCATTCTACTATTTTATTATTTTTATTTGGAAGCAGGTTCTCACTAGGCTGAGTCTCAGTACTTGCTGAGGCTGTCCTTGAACCTGCAACCGTCCTGTCTCAGCTTCTCAAATACTGGTATTGCAAGCTCATCCATCTTACTCTTGTTTACCTTATCTTGTGCCTTCCCTGCACATGACACAGGTATCTTCCTGGAACCTACCACTAGGGCTATAGCAGTGGGGGATGGGCAACAGATCTAAAGAGCAGCTACCTGGATCTGCAGCCCAACTTTAGTACTCACTATGTGACCTTGGGTAAGTCACTTAGCTGTTGATAATAGGGTAATGGAATCCTGCTTTGTAGGACTGCAACGAAGATGAAAAGATTGAACAATGCGGGGCACGTGGTAGGCATTCTCAGTTATAGTTAGTAAAGTGGTCTACTGTGCTGGTTAAAGATCCACACTCCAAAGCCAAATGGCCTGGGTTAAAAATCTTAGCTCTTTCACCTTCTAGCTGTGCAACCTTGGACTAGCCACTCGTGTGTGTGTGTGTGTGTGTGTGTGTGTGTGTGTGCACGTGCACACACACAACTATAAAATAAGGTCAATGTTCTACATAAGATCATTGTGAGAAATAAATGGCTGACAAATGCACTTAAACAGGGCCTGACTTCTTATCTAAATGAATACTCAGTAAATATTACTCATCACCATGATTAGCTCATGTCTTTGATTTCTTTCAGTGATACCTCATTGATTATCCATTCTCACTGTATTAACTTGGTTTTGACTCCATCTTGTCTATCTGAGCCTACTTCATTGTCCTGCAGTTGTTCACTCCAAGCTTTTTCATACTAAATGTATGATTGCAGCGTCCATCCCTAGAGGATGCTCTCAGGGTGGTCCCAAGGGCCACACACAATGGCTTACCCTAATAGCCCCTGGTCTAGCAAGAGGTCGTTTTCATATCAGCGAGGTCAGAGGTAGAATTCCCCTGGGTTCAATCCCTAATATCACACACACACACACACACACACACACACACACACACACACACACAAATTGTCTTCTTTCTCTTGAAGCGTCAGAAATAACTGACTTAGGCATGAATCATGCGTTATATCATATGTTTGGATGTGAACAGCATGAACCTTTATATGTCAGGAATAACACTACTGGGAGAATCAGTTGGCTAGGAGTCAGGATGAAGTTGAGCTATATTATAAGTAAGGAATGCCAATTTGGAAAGATCTGAATAAGTAACAGTTCAGCGATAAGAGAGCTGAACAGCATCTATGAGGCAAAGTCCAAGATACCATTACTCATGATGTGGCTATTCCCGAGCAAAGGTTTCTTATGGTCTAAATAAGAGCTCTGGAGGATATGATGCAAGCCAGCACAATGGTATCAGATATACACAATCCAGCAGTGGATAGATTTTGGCAACCTTCGGTCTCTTTGTGCCACTATCACTATGCTCTGTCCACCTGAGCAACAGATGATATGCGGCTCTACTCTGTGAGAAGATGGAGTGAAGAATGGAGAGGTGGAGCCCGGTGTGGTGGTGCACACTTGTAATCCCAGCGTTTGGGAGGCTGAGACAGGAGGATCAGGATTCTCGGAAAGCTTCAGCCCTTTGCCACTCAGTGAGACCCTGTTTCAAAATAAAGAATAAAAAATAGGACGCAGCTGAGCCAGGCATGGTGGCACACGCTTATAATCCCAGCATTTGGGAGGCTGAGATGGGAGGATCGCAGTTTGAGGACCGCCTCAGCTACTTAGTGAGCCCTTTGCAATTCAATGAGACCCTGTTTCAAAATAAAGACTAACGCTGGGCGTGGTGGCACACACGCTTGTAATCCCCGAGCTTGGGAGGTGGAGACAGGAGGATTGTGCAAGTTCGAAGCCAGCCACGCGCGGCTTAAGAGACCCTGTTTCAAAAATATAAAATAGGTCTGGGAGTGTAGCCCAGAGGTAGAAGGGCTTCCAGGAACCCCAGTACCACCAAATAATAAAATAAATAAATAAATACTAATAAACAGGGCTGGGGGTTTAGCTCGGAGGTAGAATGTCCCTGTGTTCCATCCCCAATACTACAAAAAAAGAAAGAAGAAAAAAGAATAGAAAGTTAAACATTGAAAATAAGAGTTTGGGGAAATTTCAAAGGAGGGAATCACCAACCAGGTTATTAACGGCTTTAATCAGCAACCCGGCACCTTCGCTGGCTGTGGGGTAGTCCTGGAAGAGTCATGGGTAGTCCTGATGGCCCGCTGAGTCACCAAGGCGGGGAAGGGGGTAGAAAGTCCCGAGTTTTTAAGGGGGGTTGGGGGTGGGGCTAAGTGTGGGAACACTGATTCTTTAGCACTCTGGAGCCTCGTGATGCTTGGGATCTGCTTCGTGATGCCTGGGATCTCACAATGCCTGGGATCTTGCAGCACCTGGATTCTCACGATATCTCCACTTCTAGTTTCCAGGGTTCTGCCTCCTATCCTCCGTTCAGGGCCATGTGAGGGGAGGGGGGACTCAACCTAATGTACTGGTATTGGGAAGAGGGTTTAAAATGTATTAATGTGTCAATACTGGGAAAGATGTCCAATCTTGAAATATGTCTTCTTTACTAAGAAAGCCAGGGTTAGCTAACATGTCCTTGCATTCCTAAGAACAATTTAACATATTTTGGGGGAGAAGACGAAAGGTAAAAGCCTGTGTCTGGAGACAGAGATGCCTCCCCCTCCGGCCATAAATCTGGGCCTGTGTTTGGAGACAGAGATGTCTCCCCCTTTAGGCCATAAATTCGGCTGGAGAGATAACAGAAGCAGAGCCGGGGTTGGAGATAAGGAGTAACATGATCTCCAAAATCAGAGAGACCTGCTGGACTTAGACAGGTTAAAAACTCAGTAAACTGGAGTTCATTGGTATTTTCATTCGAATTGCCCCCCTGTGCCCCGCTCCGGCACAGGGCTGTAACTATTGAAAGGGTCCAAGAATTGCCCACCAACCCAAATACCGAAGGACTCACAAGAGATGTAAAAATGCAAGCGAGGTTTATTGTCCCGGCTAGCCAGGGGTCGAAACCTCTCCCTCCTCCACACTCTGAATTTTATAACCTTATGAGGGAGTGGTTACACGCAAGGGAGTGGTTACACACGTCAGAGCCCGCCAAAAGTTTGAGCCCGCCAACCTTAGAATACAACCAATCAGATACAAGGACAAACAAGTACAACCAATAATTTTAAAACATGCATCCACATATGTCAGAGCCTGCTAAGGACTGCTTATCTCCCTTATGGTATATGTTCGTTCCCTAGGGCTGTCTTTCCCACCCACCTAGGCTGGGCCAGGCTTATCTCTGCACTGGAGATTCTGCCTGGAGAGCAGATTAGCCTGGCCTTGTTTGCTGATCTAGCTCAGAGATATGGGGATGGGGTCCCATTTACAAAGACCTTGGTCGGCAAGCTGGAGATTAGAGACTTTGACCTTGTGGGTCCTACCCTCGTCCTTGAATCCTGCAACCTGGGCCACTGGGCTTATGGATCTTCACTCTATTTCCAATCCTACCTTACTTCTATATCTTGACTTTATATTTTAATATCTTATTTCTAATCCTAATATGGAAGAAGACTTCTCTAGTTAACTTCTCATATTGGGGGGAAAGTGCTTCTTCCAGCCTGCTTTCCAGCACCCCTACACTATCTCTATATTTCTATCTTTTTAATAAACTTTTTTAAATCTTCAGCAGCTGTCCAAGCGATGAATACTTATTCTTAGCTTAGGACAAGAATCCACGGTTTTTCTGTTTGTCTGTCTGGGTGGTGGTGGGGGGGTACTTTTCCACACACACACCACGCACCTTTCCCCCCCAACCTATCCCCCGCAACACTATCAGAGAGGTGTAGCTGGGCATGGTGGCACATGCTTGTAACCCCAGTACTTGAGAGACTGAGACAGCAGGATCATGGGGTTGAGGCCAGCCTCAGCTACTTAGTGAGGACATCTGCAACTTAGTGAGAACATGTTTCAAAATAAAGGATAAAAAATAGGGCTGGGTGTTGCAGGGGATAGGTTGGGGGGGGGGGAAGGTGTGTGGTGTGAAATAATCCCCCCCACCACCAGACACACAGAGACAAACAGAAAAACCGTGGATTCTTGTCCTAAGCTAAGAATAAGTATTCATCGCTTGGACAGCTGCTGCAGATTTAAAGAAGTTTATTAAAAAGATAGAAATATAGAAATAGTTACAGCCCTGTGCCGGAGCAAGGCACAAGGGGGCAATTCGAACGAAAATGCCAACAAACTCCAGTTTCCTGAATTTTTATCCTGTCTAAGTCCAGCAGGTCCCTTTGATTTTTGGAGATCATGTTACACCTTATCGCCAGCCCCGGCTCTGCTTCTGTTATCTCTCCAGCCGAATTTATGGCCTAAAGGGGGAGACATCTCTGTCTCCAAACACAGGCCCAGATTTATGGCCTGAGAGGGAGGCATCTCTGTCTCCAGACACAGGCTTTTACCTTTCATCTTCTCCCCCAAAATGTGTTAAATTGTTCTTAGGAATGCAAGGACATGTTAGCTTAACCCTGGCTTTCTTAGTAAAGAAGACATATTTCAAGATTGGACATCTTTCCCAGTATTGACACATTAATACATTTTAAACTCTCTTCCCAATACCAGTACATTCCCCCCTCTGTCTAGTAACTTCCTGACATCTGTCAGGCCAATGATAGATACAGAAAATATAGTGTGACATCTATAATTTTACAAACATTTAACATGAGCCCAGTTTTCATCTATGTCACCCCATTATGATTACATACATACATGTACCCCTAGCAAAGGAATCAGGGCGATGACTCATCGAGCTGCTTCGAGCTGAACAGGGGCGATGTAATGGGGCCCCGGTTTAGGGTACATATGTATGAAATTGGCATGGGGAGATCAGATGGGTCCATGTCGCGTGTGTCTATGACGAGTCAAAGGCCTCGGTAGATGTCTGCCAGGTTTTGTCTGTCAGAAAGCTTTGATTCTATGAGATAATATTTATGATACAGGTTAATAACATAGCATTTAAATGAGAAATTAAAACTGCTTTGTTGACTTATCACACACCTTTTGCAATGTGCTTTAATCTTTTTGTTTTATCCTGTTTTTTACTTTTCCCATCTGAGACAATTTTGGGATAAAACTTATAACCAAACAAATTCCATCCATGCTTTATACCTTGCTTTAACCCTCTAACCTTTTATCTGGTCCTTTGTTTCCCTTAGGGACAACCTTAGGACAAGCCTCACAACATGCTTTTTTAGTTTCACAAAACCTTCTTTTTCTGTATTTACCAACATATAAAGAAATATATAGACTTTTTAAATCTGTCTTTTGTTGTTACATACAAGCAAACCCAAAAAGAGCATATATTTAATGTTGTTCACATACCAGCAATCAAAAAAAAAACATTTAAAAGACTTAAGTGTTACTTTAAACCTCATGAAGTTAAGAGCCTTTTAAAGCATTGCATTTAACATTTTTTTAACTCAATTGAAGTATAGATTACATGGAAAAATAAGACAGTAGATAAATATCACTACCACCTTAAAACCGTAATTTTGCAAAAGGAGTAATATTAAAGACACTGTATATTTTATTTGACCACACACCTTAAAACTGTTGTAAATTACCACAGAAATTTATGACATCATAAAAGCATCCCTAGTGTCTTAAAACATTGATTGTGTTAAAGAAAATAACTTTATTTAATCACCTTTTACAGGAGTCTAATTGGACAACTTTCTGAAGTAACCATTTTAGCTAAGACTGATTGAGATAAAAATATCTTTGAGCAATAACTTTAGTGTAACCAGCAAAAGAAAAAAATTTTTTTTTTTTTTTTTTTTTTTTTTTTTGTTATCAGAGGAGCTGAATTTCCTGGTGTGGCTAAGAACGTAGAATGGAAGGTCATTCTAAACACCTCTGCAGGCTGAGTAAACAGATGGCTCAGGGCTGGTCTGTAAAGACTCCCACCCTGGCTAAGCTTTTGGTCCTTGGGCCAGGAAAGAAGGACACTGCCTCAGATCTGGCCTCCGGGATTTCACTGCGTGATCGCCTAGGGCTCTTTTTGTTAACTCAGGTGGTTGTAAGCGGGAGGACTCACTGGGAACGTAGGTCTGAGGACCCCAATTCCCTCCGGAACTGGGGGCGCTCAGCCGTTTAATGGTCCCCCTTTGCACTGTGAGCCAGGCCTCAGAGGGCCCTTATGGCCTCCTGGTTGAGAGCATTTTTTACAGAGTTGCGCTTGCTTTTCCACCTTAAACAGACTTGAGCCTAGGCTTTTGTGAGCAGCCAGAATCCTTAAATGGCTTTTGTCCATCTATCTTTTCCTTTTCAAGTCTCTGTTAAACCAAATTGGCAACCTGAAGTATTAGTCTGTCTGAGGATGGCCTTCCCTTCTACTGGGAATTGACTAATAACGTTAGCATCTATTCTTTTGAGTAGGTGTTATAGCCTTATATTTAATCCTCATGAAAGAACTGCATGTGGACAGATCGAACTGTGAACTTTCCTCTTCTCCAGGCCCGCAGGCAAAACCGATTGGAAACTAATCTGGCAGCACTAGGACCCTGCGGATCCCAGGCTGCTAAAGCTGCACCTGCAATGCACTGGCTTTACCTTGGTTAGGCTCAAGAATTTTTGCCTTTTGCGAGTTGTTCCTTTCTAGCAAGGGGCTGGGGTCTACAAGTGGCACTGCCAGTTCCCCTGTAGGAATATTCCGTCTATCCTCTGATTCCCATTTGTGAAGGCCGCAAAATAATCATCCCCTACTGCTTTAGCCTCTTTATATATCCTATCTCTTTCTATAGACGTCAGAGTTTGTTCAAGAAGTAATCTAACATTTCTCCAAGTAAGATCATACAACGAACTGAGTAACTTGAATGCCTTTATGTAATGGTCAGGGTCAGTAGTATAATTTCCCAAGTCCTTTTTAATTTCTTTCAATTCTGCTAGCGAGAAAGGCTGATGGACTCGCTTGGACCTGTTTTTCCCCCCTCCTACCTTTACAAGAGGAAACATTCCTCCTTGCCCCTGAGCCTCGGGCACCCCCTGGGTCTCCCGCATATCAGAGTTGCTACCCTGAGGTGGAGGGGCCTTCGTCTGGTTTGATCCCTTGGGCATGAGAGGGGGTCCTGTGGCTCCTATAAGGCCCTCTTCATGATTGTTCTGTCCCATTTGTGCTTTAGATTCTGTTTTAGCCAAAGCTGCCACAATAGCCTCAACCTTGCACCTTTTAAGTAACTCTGGGTGTTCCCGTAAGTAGAAAAACAATTGAAGATAAGCTATCTCTGTCCATTTACCCTCTTTTCTACAGAATAGGTCCAATTGCCTTAAAGTATTGTAATTGAGACTTCCCTGTGGGGGCCACGTGTCTTCGTCCCCTAGCGCATACTGCGGCCATACTTGGGTGCAAAAAAATATGAGAGCTTTCTTCTTTAGCATCTTAGGGTCACACTTCTCCCAATTTTGGAGAACACATGCGAGTGGAGATCCGGATTTCACCTTGGAGTGCTGGGAACCCATCTGAGAGGGAAAAGGGTGTGGTTTAGTGTCCTGTCTGAGCGGAGGTCGTCCCCTCCTCCCCCAGAGCTGTGCACTCAAACCGAAACATCCCGGCGTTTAGGACATGCTTGGAATCTCATTTTACGACAGAGAAGCATACGGTGCGCAGAAGGTTGTCCTTCTGACCCTGCACCCTGTGAAAGTGGGGGCCTAGAGGGTGGCCTCATTTCCCACGCTTTGCTGCCCACCGGGAGGGTCTTAAATGGGAAGAGGCTTTGCCACCCTTTCCCCTTGCCCATATTCCCCTGTCCGATCGAGCTGCTTGGCCCGTTCTCTGTCCGATGAGACTTCCTGTCCTAAAGCCATGGGTACAGCTGTGGACGTCCAGCTGTCCCATCCGTGGAGAAGCACGGGGCAGTACCTTCCACCAACCGAAATGGATATGGAGATTTAGCCCCCTTACTCCTGTTCCATTTCCCGCACTTTCACAGTGCCCCCCTTTTCCCAATGGGGTGTCTACTGCCATTTTTCACCAAAAAAAATGGTCTTCCTACTGTGTTTTCCTGTATTCACTTCACTCATTCAAGGCCTAAAATCCCCACGCCGGCCAGCGGCTGGGCGTTGCCTTTCTTTGATCTGCCTCCTCAGAGGGCTTTTCCATGCAAATTGAGCTTTCCCTGCCTGTTGAATGTCAAACAATTCCTGCTGAGTGCTGCAGTCACCTCGCAGACTTGCCTGACTGAAACTTTTCTTTTTGACCTCTTGAAAAAACTTAACCCTCCATGCTCTGAAATTTAGAACTATTACACGTGGCTCCAGTTGCCAATGGCAACGTTATCTAGATGTCGACGCTTAACCCTCCATGCTCTGAAATTTAGAACTATTACAGGTGGCTCCAGTTGCCAATGGCAACGTTATCTAGATGTCGACGCGCTAGCTTATCTCCCTAGAATCTGTTTCAAACTACAGAAAAAAAAAACTACCATTCACTAGCTTGAGTCTCCTGGTTGGAGAGCTTTCTCAGGGTGGGCCATGGGCATTTTAGATTTAACTTTGTATAGGGATTTTAACCGTGTCCCATCCATGATGTGGGCCTAATAGATGGGCACTCATTGGGCCTGACAAGACAATAGCGGTTTCCGAGAAGCCTCAATAAGGACCAAGCACTGGCCCTGCACCCCCTACGTGGGCATAGGCAGCAAAGATCTTACCCCCGTAGGGTGCGGATCTCAGATCGCGTACTGGCCGCCACTAAGCCTTGTAGTAGGCCGGGAGGAGGTTCTCAGTCCTCTATCGTCCCCTACACTATTTAATGGGAAATTTTCCCTTCCCCTGGAGATTCTGCCGTAGCTAGGCCGTGGCAGGGGGGTCTCCATGGTTCCAGAGAGTTCATTGGCGCCGGCAATCCAGTCATCCTCTGAGATCTGGTCCCATTTTAGGGAAGGTTACTGACCTTCAAGATGCAGTGGCTTTAGAACCACCATCGGCTGGAGTCACCTGCAGCTGTAGATATCCCCACGTTGGGCGCCAAATATGTTGCAGGGGATAGGTTGGGGGTGAAAGGTGTGTGGTGTGAAATAATCCCCCCCACCACCAGACACACAGAGACAAACAGAAAAACCGTGGATTCTTGTCCTAAGCTAAGAATAAGTATTCATCGCTTGGACAGCTGCTGCAGATTTAAAGAAGTTTATTAAAAAGATAGAAATATAGAAATAGTTACAGCCCTGTGCCGGAGCAAGGCACAAGGGGGCAATTCGAACGAAAATGCCAACAAACTCCAGTTTCCTGAATTTTTATCCTGTCTAAGTCCAGCAGGTCCCTTTGATTTTTGGAGATCATGTTACACCTTATCGCCAGCCCCGGCTCTGCTTCTGTTATCTCTCCAGCCGAATTTATGGCCTAAAGGGGGAGACATCTCTGTCTCCAAACACAGGCCCAGATTTATGGCCTGAGAGGGAGGCATCTCTGTCTCCAGACACAGGCTTTTACCTTTCGTCTTCTCCCCCAAAATGTGTTAAATTGTTCTTAGGAATGCAAGGACATGTTAGCTTAACCCTGGCTTTCTTAGTAAAGAAGACATATTTCAAGATTGGACATCTTTCCCAGTATTGACACATTAATACATTTTAAACTCTCTTCCCAATACCAGTACACTGGGGGTGTAGCTTGGAGATAGAATGCTCCTGGGGTTCAATCCCCAGGGTCATGGGAAAACACAATAACTTCTTGGTTCTTGGCTTCTGTAGAAAAGTAATTTCAGCATGCGCCAGTCAGAGATAAAGGCAGAGGTTTCAATTAAAGTAAAGATACATGTTCAGGGGAAATTCTGGCCATCTTGAAAAGCATGAAAGTTTCAAGGGCATGAGAGAGGCAGGCTTGAAAGGACCTAGAGTGCGGGCTGGGCTGAGTGGAGGTTTGGACTTTCACCTCTGGGAATCAATGGGTAGTGGCTGGGTAGTATCAGATGTAGTCCCTCCTAAGGATCTTTTGTTGACGAAGCGTCTTAAGAATCTCAGGTGAAAAGCCGGACATGGTGGCACATGCTTATAATCCAGTATTTGGGAGGCTTAGACAAGAGGATTGCAGGTTCTCTGCCAGCCTCAGCTACTTAGGCCCTTTGCAACTTAGTAAGACCTTGTTTCAAAATAAAGAAAAAATAGGGCTGAGGGTAGCTAAATAAAAAAATCGCTCAGAGGTAGAATGCCCCTGGGTTCCATTCCCAGTACTAAAACAAACAAACAAAAAAACTCAGGTGGGAAAAAGGGCCATTGTGATTAAGGATGTGGGCTCACCGAGACTTCTGCCTAAGGTACACCCTCTAGGAGTTAGACATTATGACCGTTCCAGATTTTAAAACTATTTTCCTTTCTAATTTGTCCCCTTTCTACCTAAAAATTTATTTTTCTATCCTACCTCACTAATACCGCAGGGGGCGGGGAGTGGAGGAGAAGGCTGGAGGAGAAGGCTGGAAATCAGATTCCTCCCATCTATTCTTTTTCCCCCATTGGGATATTTCATCTGTATGTATTTATTGCTTTTTTTGGAAGCAAAATCTCAGGATTTTTCCTCTTTTTTTTTTTTTTTTTTTTTTTTTTTGCAGTACTGGGGATGGAACCCAGGGGCATTCTACTTCTGAGCTACATCCCCAGCCCTATTTTTTATTCTTTATTTTGAAACAGGATTCACTGAGTTGCACGGGTCCTCACTAAGTGGTAGCTGAGGCTGTCCTCAAATTGTGATCCTCCTGTCTCGGCCTTCCAAATACTGGGATTACAAGCATGTGCCACCACGCCTGGCTAGTATAATAATTTTAAAAGAGTAGATGTAGGTCTCAAATTGATTCTGAAATAACTTTATGCAGCTTATAAAGAAACATGAAAACTAATTGTGTGTCTCCCCTCTCTGCTCTCTTCCATATTTTCAATATACAATATACTGCCCTCTCCCAGTATTTATAATACTGTTTTTAGCCTTAACCATATGCATTTGTCTTCCCAAACAACTATAAGTTTCTTTCTTTTTTTTTTTTTTTTTTTTTTTTTTTTTGCGGTACTGGGGATTGAACTCAGGAGCATTCTACCTCGGATCTACACCCCCAACCCTATTTTTTATTCTTTATTTCAAAACGATCTCACTGAGTTACAAAGGGCCTCACTAAATAGCTGAGGCTGTCTGCAAACCACAATCCTCCAGTCTCAGCCTCCCAAATACTGGGCTTACAAACGTGTGTCACCATGTGAGTTTTAACAACTAAGTTTCTTGGGACACCAACTGTCTAAGTCATCTTTTAATCTCCTGCCTCTAGCATCATATCTGGAAAATAAAGATCAATGACTATTCAATAATACTACTGGAATTGTAGTCTGACCCAAGTGTGGTGGCTCATGCTTGTAATCCCAGTATGTGGGAGGCTGAAACTGGATAATCACTGATTCTCAGCCAACCTCAGCAACTTAGTGAGGCTCTCTGCAACTTAGTGAAACCTTATTTCAAAATAAAATAGGGCTGGGATTATAGGTCAGAGGTAGAATACCCCTCCAAACTTAGTACCACAAAAAGAAAGGATAAAAGAAAGAAGAAAAAAAAGAGTGTTCTGTATTTATTAGCTGCTATAGCAAAACTAATTCCTGATCTCCAAGCCTGGAAGTATGAGGTTGCTAATATACTATCCCTTTAGTCTCAGAATGGTTAAGGAGCTGGTTGTGTTTGTTATGCAGTCTTCCTTGAATGCCCTGCTAGCAAATGCTCACCTATCTCCTCTCAATTAGCCAAATCCTACCCATCCTTTATGGTTCAAGTCAGCTTAATTCTTACCTTTTCCCACAGTCTTTCTCCAGGACTGGAGCCCAAGAGACCTCTCCTTCTTCAAGACCACTCACTGAATTCCCAGCAGTGTGACATCACATTTCCTTTACATGTTTTATCCCTTGTTGAGATCTTAACTTCTCAGATTTTGTTGCTAGAAACTGGATCTTATAACACACACACACACACACACACACACACACACACACACGATTAAACCCAGGGACCATCTATCTACAATCCACACCCCAGCCCTTTTTCGTTTGTCTGTGAGTGGTGCTAGGCATTGAAATATGCAGGGGTACTTTCCCAGGCAGCTGTCGAAGATGGCAGAGGGGCAGGTCCTGGTGCAGGATGGCCGAGGCCATCTCCTGGGCCACCTGGCGGCCATCGTGGCCAAGCAGGTACTTCTGGGCCGGAAGGTGGTGGTGCGTTGTGAAGGCACCAACATTTCTGGCAATTTCTACAGAAACAAGTTAAAGTATCTGGCCTTCCTCCACAAGCAGATGAACACCAACCCATCCTGGGGGCCGTACCACTTCTGAGCTCCCAGCCGCATCTTCTGGCAGACTGTACGAGGCATGTTGCCCCACAGACCAAGCGAGGCCAGGCTGCTCTGGACCACCTCAAAGTGTTTGATGGGATCCCACCTCCCTACGACAAGAAAAAGCGGAGGGTGGTTCCTGCTGCCCTCAAGGTTGTGCGTCTGAAGCCTACAAGAAAGTTTGCCTATCTTGGGGGTCTGGCTTATGAAGTTGGCTGGAAGTACCAGACAGTCACAGCCACTCTGAAGGAGAAGAGGAAGGAGAAAGCCAAGATCCATTACCAGAAAAAAAAAAAAATGAGGCTATGGAAGCAGGTAGAAAAGAACATAGAGAAGAAAATTAGCAAGTTCACAGAGGTCCTGAGGACCAACGGACTCTTGGTCTGAGCCTAATAGACTGTTTATGCCTCAAAAAGAAAAAAAAAAAGAGAGAAAATAAAAAAAGAAAAATCCAGGGGTATTCTACCCCTGAGCTACACCTCTATCCCTATTTCATTTCATTTTGTTTGTTTATTGGAAACAGTGTCTCACTGAGCTGCTGAGGAGAACCTGGGTAAATTGCTGAAGCTGGCTTCAAAGCTGCAATCCTCCTATCTTATTTTTTATTTTGAAACAGGGGCTCACAAAATTGCTGAGAGCCTTGCTAAACTCCTGAGGCTGGCCTTGAACCTGTGATCCTCCTGTCTCACCCTCCCAAATTACTAGGATTGCAGTTATGAGTCACCACATCCAGCTTATACCTTTTTAAACACCCCTCAGGACCTTTCCACTCAGCAGTTCATACCATACAAAGTCACTTACACTTAATAAATGTGTTTAGAGGGCAGCAACTAAGTTTAAAAAAAAAAAAAAAAGGCCAGCCACAGCAGGTGCTAGGGTTGTGTTTAAGGGATGAAGTCTCAATAATTTTTGCATTGTCTGGAGAACTTTGTTAAAAAAACAAAAAAGGCCAGGCATGGTGGCGCACGCTTGTAATCCCCGCGCTTGGGAGGCAGAGACAGGAGGATCACGCAGGTTCGAAGCCAACCATGCGCGCTGGCTTAGGAGACCCTGTTTCCAAAATGAAAATGTAAAAAATAGGTCTGGGAGTGTAGCCCGGAGGTAGAAGGGCTTCCAGGAACCCCAGTACCACCAAAACAAACAAAAAAAAAAAAAAAAAAAGAACAATGAGAAAAATTTCCTTGCATCCTTCACACTGCCCGCCTTGGTCTCTGTGGTTACTGCATGAGGCTCATCAGAGATGGCTGGCTTGGTGTGCTGTTGCTGAGCTATCAGGCATTTCTCTGGGTATTGATTTGAAACAGGGTCTCACTAAGTTGCAGAGGGTATGACTAAGTAGTTGAGGCTGTCTACAAACCGTGATCCTCTTGTCTCAGCCTCCCAAATGCTGGGATTACAAGTGTACGCTACTATGCCTGGCATTTGTTTTATTTTACTTTATTTTTTTTGTGGGTCTGAGGATGAAACCCAGGGGCATTCGACTTCCGAGCCACATTCCAGCCTTATATTTTACTCTTTATTTTGAAACAGGGTCTTACTGAGTTGCGGAGGGCCTCATGAGGCTGTCCACAAACAAGTGATCTTTAGGTCTCATCCTCCCGAATTCTGGGATTACTAGCGTGCACCACCACGCTTGGCTCTGGCATTTATTCTTTAATTTGAAATATTTTATTTCTTATTTGGAAACAGGGTCTTGTTAGATTAATGAGAGTTTCACTACTTGCTGAGGCTGTCCTCAAAACTGTGATTCTCAAGTCTCAACCTCCTACGTAGAGGGATTATAAGCATGTGCCATTACACTTGTGTGTGTGTGTGTGTGTGTGTGTGTGTGTGTGTGTGTGTGTGGTGGTACTGGGGTTCATGGAAGCCCTTCTACCTCCGGGCTACACTCCCAGACCTATTTTATATTTTTATTTGGAAACAGGGTCTTTTAAGCCAGCAAGGTTGGCTTCAAACCTGCGCGATCCTCCTGTCTCTGCCTCCCAAGCGCGGGGGGTTACAATCATGCGCCACCACGCCCGGCTCTACAGTTTTTTTTTTAAAACTGGAGTTCTCTTCAGTAAAAATAGATATAAGGCTGGGCATGGTGGCACATGCTTGTAATCCCAGCATTTGGAAGGCTGAGACAGGAGGATCGTGGTTCTCAGACAGCCTCAACTACTTAGTGAGGCCTTCTGAAAAATAGTGAGACTCTGTTTCAAAATAAAGAATAAAAAATAGGGCAGGGGGTATAGCTCGGAGGTCGAATGCCCCTGGGTTTCATCCCCAGACCTGCAAAAAGAAAATAAAAAGAAAATAGATAAAAGAATAAAATAATTATTTGTGTAAAATATGATGTTTTTTCTTTTGAAATGGCATCTCACTATGTTGCTCAAGCTGGTCCCAAACTCTTGGGCTCAAGTACTTCTCTGGCTTCAGCCTCCAGAATAACTGGGACTACAGGTATGCCACCACACTTGGCTAAAGATGTTAAGAATATTTATAAATATAACCTCCAATTACTGAGAACCTCTAATGAACCCTTAAATTAGAACTGGCCTTAAGCGAGTATATTGTTGCATGCCTGTAATCCTAGTACTTGGGAGGCTGAGACAGCAGAATTGCAGGTTCACAGCTAACCTCAGCAACTTAGTGAGATCCTGTTTCAAAATAAATAAAACTAAAATAGAGTTGTAGCTCAGAGGCAGAATGCCCTTAGGTTCAATTCCCAGTACCCCCCAGCACACATACACACATGCAAACGCGTGCGCACACACACACACACATACACATACACACACACGAACTGTTTTCTCTCTTAGGGCAAATATTTGTTTGTTCCTAACAACCACAACAGCACCAGGCACATTATCAGTGCTCAATAAATATATGTAATAAATCAATGGCGGGCACGACGCGCTGAGCTTAAGTGTATACCCCATTTAATCTCAACTGGCTTCCCGTGATCAATCACACAACATACCCAACTTAATGCAATAGGTATTTTTATTCCCACTTTACAAATGAAGAAGAAACTGAAACTAAGAGAGGTTGGATAATTTATCCAAAGACATAGAGACATATAGTTGGTAAGTTAATGGTCTCTTCTTTTTAAAAGCTATTCTCTATCTATCTATCTATCTACCTATCTATCTCTTTGATACTGTAGATGGAACCCTAGAATGTAGGGCATTCTACCTCCAAGCAACACCCCCAGCCCTAGTTTTTATTCTTTATTTTAAAACAGGGTCTCACTGAGTTTTAAAGGGCCTCACTAAGTAGCTGAGGCTATCCACGAACCACGATCCTCCTGTCTTAGTTTCCCAAATGCTGGGATTACAAGTGTACGCTATAACACCCAGCTTTTTTTTTTTTTTTTTAAATACTAGGAATTGAACCCCAGGCTGATTTTATTTCTTATTTGGAAACAGGACTTCACTAAGTAGCTGAGGCTGGCCACAAACCTGTGATCCTCCTGTCTCAGCCTCCCAAGTACTGGGATTAGAAGCATGTACCACCAAGCCTGGCTCAAAGCTTATTCTATTAACCAGGGTTCTATGAATAGAACCTAGTTGGGATGGAATATATGAGAACATTCCATCACCAGGGGAATATCCCAATGGGGTGATCCACACTGATGAATTTCAAATAGGCATTGGTCTGCTGTACATTAAAGGTAATTAATAATAATGTTCCTGTAGAAACAGTCATATGTTTTCTATATATGTATACAACCAATTCTAATTACTGTCATACTTATATTCTATAAAATCATTGAATTAGCAAATACAAATCATTTCTCCTAAGAAGGTTAAATTATTATGAGTTGCTGTCACAAAATTTTTATCAGTTAATCATTATGTAACTTTATTTCATGTATGCTTCTGGTTTATCTGTTTGCTTGTGTTTATTTTTTTATTTTTTATTTTTTTGCGGGTCTGGGGATGGAACCCAGGGGCATTTGACCTCCGAGCTACACCCCCTGCCCTATTTTTTATTCTTTATTTTGAAACCAGGTCTCATTGAGTTGCAGGGGACCTCACTAAGTAGCTGAGGCTGTCTGCAAACTGCGATCCTCTGGTCTCAGCCTCCTGAATGCTGGGATTACAAGCGTGCGCCACCATGCCCGGCTGCTTGTGTTTATTTGAGATGGTATTTCCCTATGTTACCCAGACAGGCTCTAGCAGTCCTCCCACCTCAGCCTCCTGAGTGGCTGCAGGCTCACACCACCATGCCTGGTTTATATTTCTGTTTAAAGACATCTTATTTAATATATGATTGATTAACAATTGAATAACTGAACTCACAGCCAACAGCATGTAACTCATAACTACACAAAGCTTATTCAACACCTACATTTCTCTACAAGGCACATCTCAGCTTTCTGTGCTTGGGAACACTTGATAGCACTCTAACATACATAATGCCACTGAGAAGAGTGGAATTAATAAAACACAAAAATGAGCCGGGTGTGATGGTGCATGCCTGTACTTCCAGTTTTGGGGAGACAGAGACAGGAGAACCACAGGTTCAAGGCTAGCCTCAGCAACTTAGTGAGACCTTGTTTCAAAATAAAAAATAAAATAGAGTTGGGTGTGGTGGTGCAAGCCTGTAATACCAGTACTTGGGAGGCTGAGACAGGAGGGTCTCAGGTTCGCGGCCAGCCTCAGCGACTTAGGCCCTCCGCAACTTAGTGAGATCCTGTTTCAATATAAGGAATCAAAAATTGGGCTGGAGGTGTAGCTTGGAGGTAAAATGCCCCTGGGTTCCATCCCTAGTGACACACACACACACACACACACACACACACACACACACACATCATCATCATCATCATCATCATCATCATCATCATCATCACCATCATAAATAAAATAGGATTGCCGGGCATGGTGGCGCACGCTTATAATCCCAGCATTTGGGAGACTGAGACTGGAGGATCGCAGTTCACGGATAGCCTCAGCTACTTAATGAGGCCCTCTGCAACTCAGTGAGACCCAGTTTCAAAATAAAGAATAAAAAATAAGGCAGGGGCTTTAGCTCGGAGGTCGAATGCCCCTGAGTTCCATCCCCAGACCCGCAATAAATAAATAAATAAAACAGGACTGGGGTGTAACTCAAAGGTAGAAGCTCCCTCGGTTCAATCCCCAGTACCAAGAAAAGCATAAAAAGCACAAAAATGTGATAAAATGACACTAAATACTAAATAGACCATAAGAAGTACACTCGTTTTATTTATTTGTTTGTTTGTTTATTGCGGGTCTGGGGATGGGACCCAAGGACATTCAACCTCCGAGCTACACCCCCTGACCTATTTTTTATTCTTTATTTTGAAACAGGGTCTCACTAAGTTACAGAGGGCCTCACTAAGTAGCTGAGGCTGCTCACAAACCACGATCTTCCAGTCTCAGCCTCCCAAATGCTGGGATGACAAGCGTGTGCCACAATGCTCGGCAGAAGGACACTTGTTTTATTTTTTATTATTTATTTATTTTTCTTTTGCTGGTCTGGGGATAGAACCCAGAGGCATTTGACCTCCAAGCTGCACCCCCTGCCCTATTTTCTATTCTTTATTTTGAAACAGGGTCTCACTAAGTTGCAGAGGGCCTCACTAAGTAGCTGAGGCTGTTCGCAAACCATGATCTTCCAGTCTCAGCCTCCTAAATGCTGGGATTACAAGCATGTGCCACCACGCCTGGCAAGAAGGACACTTGTTTTAAGCATGAGAGCTGAAACAGGAAAGCAGAGAGTTGCCATATTTAACCTCAGCAGGCAGTGTGAACATCAAGACACTCAAATTTTTTGCTGCTCTGTACATGTCTCTGATAGACTGTGAAAGTGCCTCCAGTATTGATTCATGGTAACATACATTTTAGTGAGTGGGAAAACTTGCAAAAATGGATTCCACAAATAATTAAGATCTATTATACTTGCATGCTTAATATTTTCAAATCTGTTTCCAAGGAGAATTTATGCATATAATTTATCTCTATGTAAGAGATTATAAAACTGGATGAACTAGCTGCCAACATTGGCCTCTCTTTCTTCCTTCCTCCCTCCATCCCTCCCTCCCTCTCTTTCTTTCTTTCTTTCTTTCTTTCTTTCTTTCTTTCTTTCTTTCTGTCTTTGTTTTTGTCTTTCTTTCTTTCTTCTTTTGTGGTACTGGGTATGGAATCCAGGGGCATTCTACCTCTGAGTTACACCCCCAAGTCCTGATTTTTATTCTTGCTTTTAAAACAGGGTCTCACTGAGTTGCAAAGGGCCTCACTAAGTAGCTGAGGCTGATCCTCCTGCCTCAGTCACCCAAGTACTGAGATTACAAGTGTGGGACACCACACCCGGCTCGAAATTGGCTCGTTTCTAATGTCACATATTGAGCCAACTTCATAGGCTCGAGACTTTAGTCACAAGGGACCCATGAGCAGAAAGGCCTTACACATGGCTTACCACTGTCAACCTCTTGAAAGTCTCAACTGTTGTTTTTTATTTTTATTTTTTTATTTTTTGCTTTGCTTTGTTTTGTTTTGGGTATTTGAAATTGAACCTGGGCGCATTCTACCTCTGAGCTAGGTTGCTGAGAATCTCACTATTTGCTGAGGCTGTGCTCAAACCTGTGATTCTATCTCAGCCTCCTATTACTGGGACTATAGATGTGCACACATACCGAGCTTGCCTCAACTGTTTTTTCAAAAGGGGTCCAGCGTTTTAATTTTCACTGGGCCCCACAGATTATAGAGTCAATTTTTATCACAGGAGTAAATCGATGAGTAAGTGCAGAGACAAGAAAATACTACTTATTTAGAAAATTGAGCAAATTCTTTTTTTAAAAAAAATAGTAAATTAAAGCTGAGCATGGTGGTACATGCCTGTAATCTCAGTACTTGGGAGGTTGAGACAGGAGGATCCTGGGTTCAGAGCCAGCTTCAGCAACTTAGTGAGACCCACAACAATTTAGTGAGACCCTGTTTCCAAATAGAGTTGGGAAGCTGGTGGCGCATTACTTATAATTCCAGCATTCGGGAGGCTGAGACTGGACGATCGCAGTTCGCAGGCAGCCTCAGCTATTTAGTGAGGCCCTTTGCAATTCAGTGAGGCCCTGTTTAAAAAAAAAAAAAAAAAAAAAGAGCCGGGCATGGTGGTTGTAATCCCAGCACTTGGGAGGCTGAGACAGGAGGATCGCACAGGTTTGAAGCCAGCCTCAGCTATTTAGGCTCTCAGCAACTTAGTGAGACGTTTCCAAATAAAATATAAACTAGTTCTGGGAGTGTAGCCCGAGAGTAGAAGGCCCATGAGTTCCATCCCCAGTACCACACACACACACACACACACACACACAAAGATTGAACCCAGGGGCATTCAACCTCTGAGCTATACCCCCTGCTCTATTTTTTATTCTTTATTTTGAAACAAGGTCTCACTATGTTGCAGAGAGCCTCACCACATAGCTGAGGCTGTCCACAAACCAAGATCTTCCCATCTCAGCCTCCCAAATGCTGGGATTACAAGCGTGTGCCACTACGCCTGACTTTTTTTTTTTTTTTATAATTTTGAAACAGAGTCTTACAAAGTTGTAGAGAGTCTCCTCATTAACTTGCTGAGGCTGCCCGGAGACCTCCTGTCTTAGCCTCCCAAGTACTGGGATTAACACACACCAGCCTCCCCTCTTAGCTGCCATATCTGAGTGCTTATGGGAAATTCTTTAGATCCTTTAGTCTCCTGCCGGGTTTGCCACTTGTCCCATCCACAGCCCAGTTTTGCCAGGGCAATGAGGCAGGTTGTGGAAAGGCCAAAGAAAGTGCTCGGAGATGAGTGGGAGGCATGTAGTTCAGCAGGGAAAGCTTACAAGGGATCTATCTATAGGCAAGTGTGCCAAGAAGAGTTCAGTGGCAACAGGAGACAGAGTACACCTCTGCTACTCATGGTGCTTAGCCAGGTGGCCCCTCCTCTCCTTCGTGGTGTTTTGTTTTGTTTTGTTTTTCGGGTCTGGGAATGGAACCCAGAGGCATTTGGCCTCCGAGCTACACCCCCTGCCCTGTTTTTTATTCTTTATTTTGAAACTGGGTCTCACTAAGTTGCAGAGGGCCTCACCAAGTAGCTGAGGCTGTCCATGAACTGTGATCCTCCAGTCTCAGCCTCCCGAATGTGGGATTACAAGCGTGCGCCACCACGCCCGGCTTTCCCTCGTGGTGTTTTGTCTGGCTGTGGCCGGCTGGGCAGGTGACAGGTGCTCTAGCTCCTCTCTCATCTCCACTCAGAGAGGGATTTGGTACGTTGGGCTGCAGAAGCAGTGACCTTCTCAGCATCAGTGTGATTAGTTTGCTTGTATGTCCAAGGTCCTGGGGAGCATGCAAGAAAGCTTATACTTCTGTAGATACTACTAATTAGCCTTAGTTCCCTGTGTACATAAGAGAAAGAATATCCTTCAAGATAATATTTATCTGGACTGTTTGGTCCAGGTTTGTTCTCATTGTTCCCTTAATTTGGCTTAGTTTGTGGGAACAGAAAGGTGACATTCAGGGACATGGTGTTTTACTATCCTCTTTTTCTTTAGGGACAATTCAGCCTGGAGTACTGGTTTTGAGAAAAATAGCATTTCTTGTTTCTCCTACTTCTAAAATTTTGGGAGCTGACCCAAGGTTAACAATCCCCAGGCAGATGCCAAACCCAGCCAGAGCCTCCACCTGGAAGAGTTCTCAGGTGAGCCCCGCCTAAATCAGCCAGTCCACTGCCGAACAGGAGAGTAAAGGTTATTGTTGCAAGCTGAGTTTTGCGGTATTATTATGGCAGTAACTGCCTGAGCCAGTTCTTTACCAAGTTTCAGAAAATCTCAGTCCTTTGCGTGGCTCTGGAAAAGGGTAAGGAACAAAAAGTCCGGTTTCACTCTCCTCAAAGCATTTATCTCTTTTCAGGTACCACTATTTTCTTTCTGTTTTTTTTTTTTGTTTGTTTGTTTGTTTTTGTTTTTGTTTTTTTGTTTTGTTTTGTTTTGTACTGGGGATGGAACCTAGGGGCTTTCTACCTCTGGGCTACACTCCCAGAACTTATTTTTATATTTTGTATTTGGAAACAGGGTCTCACTAAGTTGCCAAGAACCTCATTAAGTAACTGAGGCTGGCTTTGAACCTGTGAAATCCCCATCTCAGCCTCCCAAGTACTGGGATTACAAGCATGTGGCACCATGCATGGTTAGGCATGATTATTTTCTTTTATCTTCTGTGTGTGTGTGTGTGTGTGTGTGTGTGTGTGTGTGTGTGTGTAGTGCTAGGGATTGAACCCAGGGCATTCTACTTCTGAGCTACACCCCAAGTCCTATTTTTTATTCTTTATTTCTTGAAACAGGGTCTCACTAAGTTGCAGAGGCCTCACTAAGTTGCTGAGGCTGGCTGAAAACCTGAGATCCTCCTGTTTCAGCCTCCCAAGTACTGGGATTACAGGCATGCACCATCACCCCCAGCTTGCCTTTTACACACACATACACACACACACACACACACACACACACACACACACACACACGGTGCATGTAGTTTCATATCATAATGTAGTTCAGAGTGATACGGACCTACATGCACACCATACTTGGCGAGCTTCCCCTGGCTCCCTGATTGCCTTTAGGAGTTCTTTTTTTAGTTATTTAACTTTAAATTCTTCACTGTAATCTAAGTATGGATGTTTTAAAATCCTGACTGACTAAACTGGGCGTGGTGGTGCATGCTTGTAGCTTGTAATCCCAGCATTCAGGAGGCTGATCGCGGTTCGCGGGCCTTAGTGAGGCCCTCTGGAACTTAGTGAGACCCTGTTTCAAAATAAAGAATAAAAAATAAAGTAGGTGGTGTAGCTTGGAGTTTGAATGCCCCTGGGTTCCATTCCCAGACCCACAAAAGAAAAAAAAATTCCTGACTGTCATTCCTTGAGTTCCTTGAAGCTCTGGACTGATATCACTCACCTGCCCTGCCTATTTTGCAACAATCTTCTCAAACCCACCTCTACCTCCTTCTTGCTTTCTGAAACTCTCATTCCACGTAGGGAGACCTTACTGTGTGCAATGTTGAAACTGAATCAGGGGTTGAGGGTCCAAAGGAGGTAAACACCAGCCAAGTTATTAAAGGCCTCTTTGACTAATCCGCACCTTCTGGTGAGATCTGCCGATCTGCCGACTGTGGGGGAAGGAACCAATGATGGAGCAGCAGAGCCACATGGTCAGCAGAATCATGTGGCAGAGAGGAAGTATGAATATGTATAGCGGGAGGTCTTGGGGTGGAGATAGCAGCGTGGGAATGCTGATTCTCTTATGACATCTGGAGTCTCACGGCACCTGGAGTCTGTCTCGCGATGTCTGTAATCTCATTACACGTGGAGTCTCACAACATCTCTGCTTCTGGCTTCAGGGGTTCCGTCTCCTGTCCCTGTTTGGAGTCCCATGGGGGAAGGGAGGGACCCGACCTATCACTGTGTCCTTCAACTTTCTTATATTTCCACCTTTTTCCTGTGCTGCTTTCAGGATAATTACTTTTCATCTCTATTTGGTTCTCTAATTCTCTTTTTTGCTAAATCCATATTTGCTGCTTAGTCTATATGGAAAAATTTAAATTTATTTAATAACTTCCAAAATATCTAAGCCGGGCGTGGTGGCGTAAGCTTGTAATCCCAGCATTTGAGAGGTTGAGACCTGAGGATCACGGTTTGTGGACAGCTTCAGCTAGTTAGTGAGGCCCTCTGCAACTCAGTGAGATCCTGTTTTGAAAGAAAGAATAAAAAATAGGGCAGGGGGTGTAGCTCAGAGGTCAAATGTTCCTGGGTTTCATCCCCAGACCTGCCCCCCCAAAAACATCTAGATATTTCTCTTTTTGTTTGTTTCTTTGTTTCCTGAAGAGTTGCAAACTTGGGTTTTTGTTGCTTTAAAAGTGATATGCTGGAAGAAGAGGTACATCCAGTCTCAAAATGGAGGGCCATGACCCAAAGGAACCAGAGCAGCTGAGGAAGCTATTTATTGGTGGTCTGAGTTTTGAAACGACGGGTGATCATTTAAAAGAACATTTTGAGAAATGGGGCACACTCACGGATTGTGTGGTAATGAGAGACCCCCAAAGAAAGCATTCCAGGGGCTTTGGAGCTGTGATTTACTGTTGTGAAGAGGTGGATGTGGCAATGCGTGGGGCCAAAGAGAGCGGATTCTAGAGAGGATTCTGTAAAGCCTAGTGCCCATCTAATAGTGAAGAAAAGTTTTGTTGGTGATATTAAAGATGATACAGAAAAATATAATTTGAGAGACTACTTAGAAAAATATGGCAAAACTGAAACCATAGAAGTTGTGGAAGATGCCAGGTGTGGTGGTGCACGCTTGTAATCCCAGCATTTGGGAGGCTGAGACAGGAGGATCACGGTTCTCAGACAGCCTCGGCTACTTAGTGAGGCCCTTTGCAACTTAATGAGAACTTCTTTTAAAATAAAGAATAAAAAAATAGGGCTGGGGGTGTAGCTTGGAGGTAGAATGCCCAGTACTGAAAAAAAAAAAAAAAGTAGTTATGGAAGACAGGCAGAGTGGGAAAAAGAGAGGATTTGCACTTGTAACTTGACCCCCCACCTTTTTTTGGTGTGTGTGGTGCTAGGAATTGATCCCAGAGGCATTCTACCTGCAAGCTACACTCCCAGCACATTTATTTATTTATTTATTTATTTATTTATTTATTTATTTATTTTTGCAGGTCTGAGGATGGAACCCAAGGGCATTCACCTCCAAGCTATACCCCCTGACCTATTCTTTTACTCTTTATTTTGAAACAGGGCCTCACTAAGTTGCAGAGGGCCTCACTAAGTAGCTGAGGCTGTCTACAAATTGTGATCCTCCTGTCTCAGCCTCCCAAATGCTGGGATTGCATGCATACACCACCACGCCTGGCTTTATTTTCTTTATTATTATTATTATTATTATTATTATTATTATTATTATTATTATTTTGCAGTACTGGGGATGGAAATCAGGGGCATTCTACCTCTGAGCCATACCCCAGCCCTATTTTCTTTCCTTCCTTTCTTTTGTGGTACTGGGGATTGAACCCAAAGCATTCTACCTCTGAGCTACACCCACAGCCCTATTTTTTATTCTTTATTTTGAAACAGGGTCTCACTGAGTTGCTAAGGGACTCACTAAGTAGTAGCTGAGGCTGTCTGTGAACCCAGATCCTTCTGTCTCAGCCTCTCAAATGCTGGGATTAGAAGTGTGTGCCACCATGCCCACCTTCTTTATTTATTTTTATTTTTATTTTATTTTTGGTGCTCGGGGTGGAACCCAGGGGCTTTTCTAGCTGCGGGCTATATTCCCAGACCTATTTTATAAAGATAATAAAGATTTGGAAATTTTATAAAGATAATAAAGATTCCAAATAAAGATTTGGAAACAGGGTCTAAGTTGCTTTAAGCCTCACTAAGTAGCTGAGGCTGGCTTTGAACCTGTGTGATCCTCCTGTCTCAGCCTCCCAAGCGCTGGGATTGCAAGCGTGCACCACCACGCCCAGCATGCTTCTTTATTTTTTGATAAAGGATATCACTGGATTGCGGAGGGCCTCACTAAGTAGCTGAGGCTGTCTGCGAACCTTGATCTTCCTGTCTCACTTCCCAAATGCTGGGATTGCCAAATGGCTGGCTCTATTCTTTTATTTGAAACAGGGTCTCCATCAGTTGCAGAAGACCTCAGTAAGTAGCTGAAGCTGTCTGTGAACCTGGATCCTCCTGTGTCTGCTGGATCACAAAAAGGTCATGGAGGTGGATCTTGAAACTTTATGGGCTGTAGAGAAAACTTTGGAGATGGTGGAGGTGATTTTGGCTGTGGTAGAATCTTTGGTGGAAGAGAAAGCTATGGTGGTGGAGGTGGTGGCAGCACAGGCAGCTATGGAGAGACCATGGTGGATATAATGGATTCGGAGGTGATGGTGGTAACTATGGTGATGGTCTGGTTATAATAGTCAAGGAGGCTATGGTAGCAGTGGACCAGGATATGGAACCAGGTGGTGGATATGGTGGTGGTGGAGGAGGATATGGAAATTTTGGTGGTGGTAACTATGGTGGTGATGGTAACTATAATGATTTTGGAAATTACAGTGGACAACACCAATCAAGTTATGGAACCATAAAGAGGGGGAGTTTTGGTAGAAGAAGCTCTGACAGTCCCTATGGTGGTTGTGGATCTGGTGTTGGAAGTGGTAGATATGGTAGCAGAAGGATTTATTTATTTATTTATTTATTTATTTATTTGTGGCACTGGGGATGGGAGCCAGGGGCATTCTACCTCCAAGATACACCCCCAACCCTATTTTTTTTTATTATTTTCTTAAAGCAGGGTCTCACTGAATTACAGAGGGCCTCACTAAGTAGCAGAGGGCCTCACTAAGTAGGTGAGGCCGTCCACCAACCACGAGCCTCCTGTCCACCACCACACCAGGCTCAGTGAAGGTTTTAAAAGCAGCAGAAAAGAGCCTGGTATGGTGGCACATGCTTGTAATCCCAGCATTCAGGAGGCTGAGACAGGAGGATCATAGTAGGCAGACAGCCTCAGCTACTTAGTGAGGCCCTCTGCAACTCAGTGAGACCCTGTTTCGAAATAAAGAATAAAAAATAGGGCTGGGAGTATAGCTCAGAGGTAGAATGCCCCTGGGTCCCATCCCCAGTACCAAAAAAAAAAAAAAAAAAAAATACTGGGTTGAAGTGTGGAATTAGGAGCACAGTGGCAGTAGGATTCCTTTGGAGGAGAAAAAGAAAAGGAAATTGTAAATGTGATTGTGAATATCGGTTTCTAAATCAAGCAGGCAACCAATAACATTTTTTCATTTGTTTGCAGCACAAGAGTCACTTGACAGTTGGTTCGTCAGCATAATGGCATCCATAAACAAAACCAGTGAAATCATTAAAAATCTTAAAGTAACCAGACAACGTCTCCTACAGGAGATTAATGAAAAGCGCGAATCCAACTGTTTTGTAGAAAGAAGCAATGAGGTCAGCTTCCTAAGAGTTCAAAAGAGGCATTTCAGTAATGCCCATCAGTCCTTTGGTTTTACCCGTATCAAAGAACCCATTCCTGACAGCGGCAGGAGCTCCTGGGTGGAACTGAGTCTTCATGTTCACAAGGAGAAAAAGCACTTCCCACCAAAAAGTAAGACATTGTAGGATTTCTAACCAATTCATAGAAAGGATTTATAAGAAAATTTAACAAGAATTTCAAGGGTTGAAAGAGGTTCCTAGGTACTGGCCAAGATAGTTTGAGAACAATTTGTCTAAGCCGAATATGGTGGCACGTCCATGTAATCCCAGTACTTGGGAGGCTGAGAAAGGAGGATTGAGCGTAGGTTGGCAGCCAACCTCAGCTACTTTGCAATTTAGTGAGACCCTGTTTCAAAATAAAGAATAAAAATAAGGGTGAAGGTGTAGCTTGGAGGTAGAATGCCCCTGAGTTCAATCCTCAGTACAGAAAAGAAAGAAAGGAGAAAGAAAGAAAGAAAGAAAGAAAGAAAGAAAGAAAGAAAGAAAGAAAGAAAGGGAAAAGAATTTGTCTGAAGACAAAAGCGTCAGTAAATTAGGCTAGTGAATATAAGATCTACCATAGACCAGACCCATTTTCTGTGCCTTTAGAATCCTAGACCCCAAATTCAGGCAGGCTCATTTGGTAGGATGGGCCCCGAAATCTGCATCCTCAGCTGACTAAGGTGATTCTAATGCTGATGACTCAAGGGCTATATTTTGAAAAAGTAGTTACACATAATTGTGATAGACCACGAAAACATCAGAGACCTATCTTACCAATTTCTGTTGCTTTTGCCAACATTTCATGGGAAAAAATGAAGTAAAATGGAAATGATTTTGTTGACGATCATCACATAAAAGTCTCTGAGAAGCACTAACAAAAATGTGGAGGGAGAGCTGGGCGTGATGGCGCACACTTGTAATCCTCATGCTTGGGAGGCGGAGACAGGAGGATCGCACAGGTTCGGAGCCAGCCTCAGCTACTTAGTGAGGCTCTCAGTAACTTAGTGAGACCCTGTTTCCAAATAAAACATAAAATAGGTCTGGGAGTATAGCCCAGAGGTAGAAAGCCTCTGGGTTCCATCTCCAGTACCACCTAAATAATTAAATAAATAAAAATAAACTACACCCTCAGTCCTATTTTTTATACTTTATTTTGAAGCAAGATTTTTTATTTTTTGGGTGGTACTGGGGATGGAACCCAGGGGCATTCTACCTCTGAGCTATACCCTCAGCCCTATTTTTTATTATTTATTTTGAAACAAGGTTTCACTGCATTGTAAAGGGCTTCACTAAGTAGTAGCTGAGGCTGTCCGTGAACCCGAGATCCTCCTTTCTCAGCCTCCCAAGTACTGGGATTACAAATGTACGCCACCACCCCCATCTCAGTGTTCCTAATTCTAAGGAAAAAAGCATCATCTTTTATTTTTGTTGAATTATTTGGAACTGGAAGAGTTAAGTCACAGTTGGCATGTTAGTTCTCACAAGTTTGATGGTGGAAGAAAAATCCATCCCTGAGGACAAACATAGTGTACAGCTCTACCTGAATATACATGGTTTTCTACAATACCGAGTCTTAACACATGTAATCTTCATAATCAACATTCATGGTAGTAAGGATATAAATTAGTAATCTTAAAGCATGGAAACAAGCCAGGTGTGGTGGTATATGCCCGAGACAGGAGGGTTGTAGGTTCAAGGACAGCCTCACAGAGAGACTCTCATCAACCTAGAGAGACCCTGTTTCAAAACAAAAATATAAAAAGGGCTGGAGGTATAGCTCAGAAGTAGAATGCCCCTGGGTTTGACCCCCATTACCACAAAAACAAAGAAAAAACAGACCCAAATGGCAACTCACCTTTATGATGACAAGATACAGAATAAGTACAGACCCAATTTAAATGCTAATTGCAATTGATGGGTAGGTGCCTTGCCTTTATTAGTCTAAACTGGTGGTTCTCAAAGTGTGCCATGGGGATTCCTGGGTACTCATAGGGGTCTACGAAGTTAAAACTGTTATTATAATAATACTGACGTAGTATTGGCTTTTTCACCATTATTCTTTCATGAGAATCCAATGGCCAATGGTCATGATTGATTGATTGATTGATTGCAGTCTGGGGATGGAACCCAGGGGCATTCTATCTCTGACTACAATACCAGTCCTATTTTTTATTCTTTATTTTGAAACAAGGTCTCACTGAGTTGCAGAGGGCCTCACTAAGTAGCTGAAGCTGTCCTCAAATTGCAGTCCTCCTGTCTCAGCCTCCTGAATGCTTAGAATTACAAGGCTTCACCACCACTCCTGGCTTAGACATATAATTATAAGGCATTCTTTTAGATACCTGTGTGAGAATGGAAGAAACACTCATTTCCTTTTTATTCAGCATTATTTATAAATACCTACTTTATGTCAGAAAGTCTCTATGCTTGTCAGTATAACAATGAACAAAACTCCTGCTTCAAAAAGTTTAGATTTTATTGAATAGAGCCAAATAAACAAGTTTTTTTATATTCCTTTTTGTGATATAGGGGATTGAACCCAGGGACATTCTACCTCTGAGCCATATCTGCAGCCCTACTTTATTTTTTGTTTTGAGACAGGGTCTCAATAGGTGTCTAAGAGTCCTGATATGTTTTTTAGGCTGGCCTCACAACTGAGATCTTCTTGTCTCAGCTTCCCAAGTACTGGGATTACAGATGTGTGCCACCATGCCCAGCCAGATAAATAAATGTTTAAAAAAAGATATATATGTCAGATGGTGATAGGTGCTACATGTATGGTGAAACTTAAAACAGCAGAGGCAGAGCTGTAGAATGTTCTGGGGGGGGTGCATTTCTGTTCAAAGATCTATAAAAGTATTAGTACCCCTGAAATAGAATGAAATTAGTGCTAATCGTCCAACCTGGAAATATTCTAACCAGGTGAGAAGGTATTTTGGTCAGCTTTGTTATCATAACAAATGCCTTATATAATCACCTTATAAAGAGAAAGGGTCTTTTTGGTTTTTATTTTTTATTTTTGGCAGTACTGGGGATTGAACCCAGAGGCATTCTTCCTCTGAGCTATATCCTCAGTCCTATTTTTTTTTATTCTTTATCTGAAACAGGGTCTCACTAAGTTGCTTAGAGCCTCACTAAATAGCTGAGACTGGCTGTGAACCCACTATCCTCCTGTCTCAGCCTCCCAAGTACTGGGATTACAAGCCTGTGCCACCACACCTGGCTAGGAAGGGTTAATTTTGGCAGTTTCAGAAGTTCCAATATATGACTAAGTAGATCATGGCTTGTAGGTGTCTGCTGGTGTGATATGTGGTAATGGCAGGGAGTGCATGGTAGAGCCACTGTTCACCTCATGGCCAGGGAACAAAAGACAGGAGGGCACCGGGGTCCTACAACCTCCCTCAAAAGCACACACTCAGTGATCTAAAGACTTCCCATTAGGCTGGGCAAGGTGGCGCATGCTTGTAATTCTAGTACTTGAGAGGCTGAGACAGGAGAAGGGCAGGTTCACAGTCAGCCTCAGCTATTTAGTGAGGCCCTCCACAACTTGGAGACCCTGTTTCAAAATAAATAATAAGAGCTAGGCGTGGTGGCATGTGCTTGTAATCCTAGTATTTGGGAGGCTGAGACAGGAGGATCGCAGTTTGTGGACAGCCTCGGCTACTTAGTGAGGCCCTTTGCAACTTAGCGAGACCCTGTTTCAGAATAAAAAATAAAGAGTAGAGCCAGGCGTGGTGGCACATGCTTGTAATCCCAGTATTTGGGAGGCGGAAACAGGAGGATCACAGTTTGTGGAGAGCCTCAGCTACTTAGTGAGGCCCTCTGCAACTCAGTGAGACCCTGTTTCAAAATAAAAAAATAGAAAATAGGGCTGGGAGTATAGCTTGGAGGTAGAATGCCCCTGGATTCCATCCCCAGTACTGCAAAAAAAAAAAAAATAAATAAATAAATAAAATTAAAAGTAATTAAAAAAAATAAAATTAAAAGTAATTAAAAAAATATGCCTGGAGGTGTAGCTCAGAGGTAAAATGTTCCTGGAGTCAAATGTTACTGGAGTCCGAACTCCAGTAACATTAAAGAAAAAGACTTCCCACCAGGCCTTTCCTTTAAAGCTCCCACCACCTCCTAAGAGTGTTATCCTGGGAACCCAACCCTCAAAACATGGGCCTTTGGGGACATTCCAGGACCAAAATACAATAGGAAGCCATGGGTGCTGACGGGGAGAAGGTTGGGGATTTGACTCGGAGCACTCAAGAGTTCTGGGGATCCTCCTTACTTCTGTCAGTAATGATGTGAGGGCCAGGGCAGAAATTTTTTGGCCAGAGATCTCCAAACTCCCTTGTCTTCCACTTGGAGATGTGGAGGCCAAAAGAGGGGTTATGTTACTTAAATATACAGCTTTAAAACTAGAAGACTCAGAGCCCAGTGTGGTGGTGCACACCTGTAATCCCAGTACTGGGGAGGCTGAGAAACAATCATCTGGGTTTGCGGCCAGCCTCAGCTACTTAGTGAGGCACTCCGCAACTTAGTGAGACCCTGTTTTGAAATAAAGAATAAAAATAGGGCTAGGAAAAGCCTGGCATGGTGGTGCACGCTTGTAATCCCCGCACTTGGGAGGCTGAGACAGGAGGATCGCACAGGTTTGAAGCCAGCCTCAGCTACTTGGTGAGGCTCTCAGCAACTTAGTGAGACCCTGTTTCCAAATAAAATATAAAATAGGTTTGGGAGTAAAGCTGGAGGTAGAAAAGCCTCTGGGTTACACCCCCAGTACCAAAAAAAAAAAAAAAAAAAAAAAAAAGCCCCTGGGTTCAACCTCCAGTACCACCAAAAAAAAAAAAAAAAAAAAAATAGGACTAGAGTTGTATATTGGAGGTAGAATGCCCCTGGGCTCAATCCCCAGCACCACACACACACACACACACACACACACACACACACACACGCACACAAAAAAAACAAAAAACAAAAAACAAAAAAAAAACTAGAAAGCCGGGTGTGGTAGTGCACGCTTGTAATCCCAGCATTCAGGAGGCTGAGACTGGATGATTGCGGTTCATGGACAGCCTCAGCTACTTAGTGAGGCCCTCCGCAACTTAGTGAGACCCCGTTTCAAATTAAAGAATAAAACATAGGGCAGGGCGTATAGCTCAGAGGTCGAATGTCCCTGCGTTCAAACCCCAGACCAGCAAAAATAAATAAATATAGAAAAACAACTAGAAGACTCAGGTTCAAGTTCTGCGTTTGCCATCAACTAGTCTCATACTTTTATTAGGCATTTGGTTTTTCTAAATCTTAGTTCCTATATCTGTAAAATAGTATTCACTCTCTGTCCTCCAGGTTGGTTATTTATTATTTATTTATTTATTTATTTATTTATTTATTTATTTGTGGTACTGGGGATGGAACCCAGGGGTATTCTACTTCCAAGCGACACCCCCAGCCCTATTTTTTATTTTTAAATTTGAAACAGGGTCTCACTGAGTTGCAAAGGGCCTAAGTAGCTGAGGCTATCTGTGAACTGTGACCCTCTTGTCTCGACTCCAGAATGCTGGATTACAAACATGTGCCACCATGCCCAGCTTCTCCAGGTTATTTTGAAAACTCTAAAGCTGGGCATGGTAGCACATGCTTGTAATCCCAGTACTCAGGAGATTTGAGACAGGAGGATTGCAGGTTCATGGCCAGCCTCAACTACTTAGTGAGGCTCTTCGTAACTTAGTGAGACCCTGTTTCAAAATAAAAAATTAAAACTAGGGCTGGGGGGTATAGCTCAGAGGTAGGGTTTAATCCCTAGTACCTCCCAAAATGGAAAAGAAAACCATGAAATGCATATTAAGTTATATAACTAATACTATTTATTTTTTATTTTTCAGATAATGGCATATTTGGATAAAATACATCTCCAGAGACACACAAATACATTCTCTTTGACACAAGTACATTCTCTTTGATCCTTCATCAGTGCCTGTATGAATTATTTAGAGATAATAATTGTAAAAGAAGCTTAACAAAGTTATTAACTAGATTACAAAAATATTTTTGAGTCACATAGAACATGCTACATCTTTATCATTCTATTTTATCACTTAGACTAGGTCATTTTTTGGTGTGTGTGTGTGTGTGTGTGTGTGTGTGTGTGTGTGTGTGAGACTGAGATCTGAACCCTGAGGCATTCTACTTCTGATCTACATTCCCAGCCCTATTTTATTTCTTATTTGGAAACAGGGTCTCACGAGGTTGATGAGAGTCTCACTACTTGCTGAGATGGTCCTTGAACCTGTGATCCTCCTGTCTCAGCCTCCTGAGTACTGAGATTACAAGCATGAGCCGACACAACCAACCTGATTAGGTTCTTTTGAACAGATAGTCTGAGTTATTAAAGATACTGTATTGGTCAGGGTTCACTGGAATAACAGAACTCAGAACATGTATATGATAAAAGGGGATACACCAATCAGATTACAGTCCAAGGCAGTGTAGTCTACTCCACATGCAGAGCTGGAGAAACCAGCAGCTGGACAAGTGGTCCGAGAGCTGGAATCTCAGAATCAGAGCAACCAAGATTCAGTCCCAGTGCAAGACGGAAATGCCAGGAAGCTCTCTGGAGGAATGATGGTGAAGGCCCAGTTCCAAGAGCAGGCTGATCTCTCAGATGAGAGTAGACCCACTTTCTTCAGGAAGAACCAAGGGTGCATCCACACAGCTTTTTCCTTTTATCCAGGTCCTGTGTCTATCGAAACCATGTTGCCACTGGCCGTGGCGGCACACTTCCATAATCTCAGTACTTGGGTGGCTAAAACAGGAGGACTGCAGGTTCAAAGCCAGCCTCAGAAATTTAGTGAGGCTCTCAGAAACCTAGCAAGTCCCTGTTTCCAAATAAGACATTAAAAAAAACTGGTCTAGGGGTGTAGCTCAGAGGTAAGATGCCTCTGGGTTCAATTCCCAGTACCATCAAATTAAAAAAAAATTAAAAATTGTGCTGCCTACATTCAGGGCAGTACCTCCCCCCTCAATCTGCCGTTACATAAACCAGTCATCACATCAACACACCCAAAGCCATGTAATCCTAGGTGTTTCTAATCCACTCAAGTTGACAATCCAGACTAACCTCACAGATACTTTCCAAAGATGAATGACCTGAAGTTTACAGTGACCTCTTGACTAGTCTAAACGTTTCAAAATGTAGTTTATATTTGTTTCTAGTCTGAAGGTTTTAAGATTTAGTTTATATTTGTTTCTATAAAGCAGAGGAATATGTTGGCCAGCCTGCTGGTCAGGTGGAAGGCTGAGGTTGTTCAAAGTGAACCTCTGCTTCTGCATGCTGATTAGTTACATTAACTTGCCCTGTCAGACCTACAATTTTGGTGATTAGAATAAGTGTATTCAAGAGGTATAATAAGGTACCTATAGATAAAGCTCTTGATTTTATTTTCTTTCCTGTCTCCAAAGTAAGCATTGCTTAGAACTACCTTGTGGCAAATCCTAGTTGGCTGCTATCACCTCTGTCTCACTGATTTTTGGGTAGTAGTATTTCTTTTTTTTCTTTTTTTCTTTTTTTTTTTTTTTTTTTGGTGGTATTGGGGGTGGAACCCAGGAGCTTTTCTACCTCCGAGCTACACTCCCAGACCTATTTTATACTTTATTTGGAAATAGGGTCTCTCACTAAGTTGCTGAGAGCCTCACTAAGTAGCTGAGGCTGGCTTCGAACTTGTGTGATCCTCCTGTCTCAGCCTCCCAAGCTCTGGGATTACAAGCGTGTGCCACCATGCCCAGCTGGATAGTAGTATTTCAAATATTGACTTGACTTATGTTGTTTTTGAAGTTAATAGCCTATTCTGTATGGCAAACAGAGCCCTGCCCTACCTGGAACCCAGCTACTTTCTTGGCATTTGTCTTTATATCAATAAAATATTCACCTTTTATATGGTTATTCTTTGCCTTCACAGAAAGCTCAGATTCATGAAAAGTCAAACATTCTGGTATAGTGGGCATGGTGATGCACGCTTGTAATCCCAGTACTTGGGAGGCTGAGACAGGAGGATTGCAGGTTCCCGGCCAGACTCAGTAACTTATTGAGGCCCTCTGTAATTTAGTGAGACCTTGTTTCAAATAAAGAGTAAAAAACTGGCCAGGTGTGGTGGCACACGCTTGCAATCCCAGCATTTGGGAGGCTGAGACCGGAGGATCACAGTTTGCGGACAGCCTCAGCTACTTAGTGAGGCTCTCTGCAACTTAGTGAGACCCTGTTTCAAAATAAAGAATAAAAAAACAGGGCAGGGGGTGTAGCTTGGAGGTCAAATGCCCCTGGGTTCCATCCCCAGACCCACAATAAAAAAAAAAAAAAAAAAAAAAAAACTGGGCTGGGTTAGAGCTCAGAGGTAGAATGCCTCTAGGTTCAATACTTAGTAACACACACACACACACACACACACAAACACACACACACACACACACACACACACACACCTGGTATAGGAAGGGATGTGGAAAGGTCAACTGGCCCACAGCCCTGCTTCAGCTGGGACTACACTCTAGCACAGCGTGGATAAGACCGTGAGGAGAGTAAGCCAGACTGAGAGATAATTTTTTACTTTCCCAAAGGCAAATACCTAGTTTCAAGAATTGCAAAAGCCTGGCCTGCCAGTGTTTCGTGAGCACCGGACAGGGGTTCCTGGTTCAGAACTAAAGAGCTTTGCAGAGCACAGACAGCAGCACAAGCTTCACACCCCTCAGGGTTCTCCTTGCCCATTGCTCCATATTGCTTAAGCCCCAAGGGCAACAGGGGCTGTGCAAGTGCATTATCAAGCACACTTGCACACACACACGCACACGCACACAATTTGCCTCATGGCTGAGGATTCCTAAGCCTCAGAAACCAAAAAGAAAAGAAAAAGAAAGAAAGAAAGAAACCTAACCTTAAAAAAGAAAGAAAGAAACCTAACCTTTGCCTGGAATGAGAGGCCATTTTTACTACACTAGATGGTAAGTAAACCTGCCTTCTGTTCCAGAGGGAGACCATATTTCTATCTTTCCCAAAAATAGTCCAGAATAAAGCCTGTGCTTACGCTCCCAAAAGGTGCAGAAACATGAGATACTATGGAGAATTATCTCCTAACAAATAAAGGTTATGAAATACAGCATTATTTTTTGACTCAGTTTAAGATCACCAGATATGGTGGCACACACTTGTAATCCCAGCATTTGGGAGGCTGAGACAGGAGGATCATGGTTTGCGGCCAGCCTCAGTACTTAGTGAGGCCCTTTGCGACTCAATGAGACTCAGTTTCCAAATAAAAAATAAAAATTAGGGCTGGGGGGTGTAGCTCAGAGGTAGAAGGCCCCTGGGTTCCACCCCCAGTACCACCAAAAAAGAAAGAAAGAAATTGTGATGAAAAAACTCTGTAATATTATGCTCCCTTTTAACTGTAGCCCCTCTTCTTCATCCATGACTGAGGGTGGTGATAGGTCAAGTTCTTTCCCCCTCCATCCCTTCCCCCTCCCATCACAAGACCCTGCAGCTGGGACAGGAGGCAGAACCCCGGAAACCAGAAGCAAAGATGGGGCAGACTCCAGATATTGCACAAGAGGACCGGCATTCTCCCGCCTTGCTAGTCCCAAGACCCAGGCTACATAAATACCCTCACTTCCTCTCTGTGGTGTGACTCTGCTGACTGATTGGCCCCTTCCCCCATGGTTGGCAGACCTCGCCTGAAAGTACCAATTAAATAAAGAGGCCTAGTTTCACACAAAAGCTTGGCTGGTGTTTGCCTCCTTTGCGACCCGTCTCAATTTCAACGTTCCAAAGGGGCTCTCATGATTTCCAAGAAAAAAGACTAGCAAATCAGGTTTTCAGACTACAGCACTAGAAACAGTGCCTCCCACCAGGCCACAAGGCTGATCCCTGAAGACTCACTGCCATGGGACACTGGCAGTCTGATCACCATCTGCTATGGACTTCCAGTGTTTTATCCTTTAGATTAATTGGCATTTTACTGCCTTAGAGGCCTATCCAGGCTGTAGAAACAGACCCAAATTCCCCTGTCTCCTTTCCTTTTCCCCTTCACCTCCCTGATGGGCTCTTGATGACATCTTTGTCAGGGTACCAATTTTCTCCTCAGAGTTCTTAAAGATGCAAGCAACAAACACTCAATTGGCTGATTTAAGCAGAAAGAGTATTTACAGAAGGATGCTGGATAGTTCATAAAATCTGAAGGCAGGTTAAAAATACAAACTCAAGAGCCAGGTATGGTGGTGCATGCTTGTAATCACAGCACTTGGGAGGCGGAGACAGGAGGATCACAGGTTAGCAGCCAGCCTCAGCTATTTAATGAGACCCTCTGAAACTTAGTGAGACACTTTTTTCAGAAAAAGAATATTAAATAGGGCTGGAGGTGTAGCCCAGAAGTAGAAAGCCGCTGGGTTCAATCCCAAGTACCACATAAATAAGTAAATAAATAAATCTATCTACTGCTCATCCATATGAATCTTAATTTCTTACCTCCTAATGCTTCCCTCAGTTATTTCCTTGCCACTTACAAATTAGTGCCCCCATTCAGAGTTCTTATTTTCTTTCTTTTTCTGTTTCTCTTTCTTTCTTTCTTTCTTTCTTTCTTTCTTTCTTTCTTTCTTTTTTTTTTTTTTTGCAGTACTGGGGATTGAACCCAGGGGCATTCTACCTCTGACCTACACCACCAGCACTATTTTTTATTCTTTGTTTTGAAACAGGGTCTCACTGAGTTGCAAAGGGCTTCACTAAGTAGCCGAGGCTGTTGGCGAATCACCATTCTCCTGTCTCAGCCTCCTGAATGCTGGGATTACAAGCATGCACCACCATGCCCAGCTTATTTTCTTTTAATGGTGTATTGTAGTCTCACATCCCAATGAAGTTCAGAGTGAAAGGAAGACACATGCACACAGCCCTTGGTGAGCTTCCTCCTAGCTCCCTCCCCACCCCCTTATGTGATACTGAGCTTGGCAATGATGCATTGAGAGTTCTTGATTTGCAACACCTGAAGGGTGGTCTTTGCAGAAAGTCACTCAAGCAAATACGTGACTGGGAAGCATTTGGACATTTGAAAAAGAATGCTGGCACATAAGTTAGTGGATTATAATTCTAAACGTATTATATATTAACTGACAATGTGTACAATCTATTTACGTCAGAAATAATCCACAGAAAAGTTCTGTACACATGACTTTTACACTCAATACTTTCTGCTCTTACAGGATATGCAGTTTTCAATATTTATTATACTACTCAACTGGGAAACAAATTATTTTATTTGTACTTTTTTTTTTAATGGAACTGGGGATGGAACCCAGAGGCATTCTATCTCCGAGCTATATCCCCAACACTTTTTAAAAAAAATTTTTGAAACAAGATCTCAATAAATTTCTAAGATCTTAAATTTCTAAGTAGCTGAGGCTGGCTGTGAACCTGCAATCCTCCTGCCTCAGCCTCCCAAGTACTGAGATTACAAGCCTGCATCACTAGGCCTACCTATAATACTATTTCTAATACCTAAGGTATAATTATTACTCACATTATTCATTAATTACAGAAATACCCAAGAAAAAAATTTTTTTTGCTGCTATGTTCATTTTGTAATTCACCAAAGAGAAAGGGACTGGGGAGAGCTAGGGCACTTCTGCTCGCGTCCCATGTTTAAACTTGCAGCACTGGTAATCCCTGAATTATCTCATCTCCGTTTAATCTTTTTGATTGACTTTGTAATCACAGGCACAGATTTTTTTTTTTCCATAATTTAAAAAGTACTGTCAGATTTGCTCATGCTTGTAAAGTCTTCAGAAACCTTAGGTTACTGGATCTTATAAATGACTCAATTCATATATGCTGCTTTGAAGTGTTCAGTCAAGAGCACAAAAGGGCCAGAAAAGGAAAAGGCAAGAAACTAAATACTGAAGTCTGAATACAGCTCAATCATTCTTTGTTTAGCTTAGAAGAGGGGTCGTGGGAGGGAGAGGGGAATGTGTAACAGCAAAGTAAGAAGAGGCTGTAACAGGAAGGCCAAGGGCCAGCAGCAAAGTGAGAACGTGAGCTTTCAGTTGTCTAGTAATCAAAGAAAAGAGCATAAAGTTGTCTTCCTCCTGCCTCAGGTCAGCAAAGCTGTCTGGGCCATAGGAATAGGGAATGTGCTACATGATATGGTAGTGGGAGGCCCAGGGGCGTGCCCTCAAAGGGAACTGTGGGACCCTAGTAGCACTGTCTCATGTCCTCGCCACAGGTGGATCCTGCTCCAGCACACATTCCACCATAATGTGCGGCCCACAAACAATGGGAACAACCCATGATGGACTGAAACCTCTAAAACTGTGAACCCAAACTAACTTCATGAGTTGATGCTCAGGTAGTTTGTCATAGTAACAGAAAGCTGACTAACACTAAAGTGCCTTATTGTTTCTCAGCTAATCAGCTTTGGTTTGGACAATCTGCCCTAGCACTAGTTTTGATCTTCCACAAGTTAATTTATTTCAAAATACCTACTGAAGATCTATAGGAGATCATTTTGTTTTTCAGGCTGGCTTCGAAGCTGTGCGATCCTCCTGTCTCCGCCTCCCAAGCTCGGGGATTACAAGCGTGTGCCACCACGCCCGGCAGGTGTTTTGATTTGCAGTTGTAATTTAAAAATATAAAACTTATATGCTGCTTTCCACATATTGTGATCCATACCAAAACCTGAGAATTTAATTTTGTTAAATTTTATAAATAGCAAATTCTAGGGAAAGTATTTGTCATAGAAAAAAAAAATCAACTTCTATGACAAACAGAAGGTCTCAGCCTCCCAAATGCTGGGATTACAAGTGTGTGCCACCATACCCGGCTCAGATACATTTTTAATAAATCAATTTCCATTTTATTTTATTTTTGTGGTACTGGGGATTGAATCCAGGGCCATTCTACCTCCAAGCCACACCCCAGCCCTATTTTTTATTCTTTATTTTGAAATAGGGTCTAAGTTGCAGAGTGTCTCACTAAGTAGCTGAGGCTGGCTGTGAACCTGAGATCTTCCTGTCTCAGCCTCCCAAGTACCAGGATTCCAAGCATGCATCACCATGCCTGGCTCCTGAGCCTTATTTCTTCTTATCTTAAAACAGGTTCTCATTAAATTGCAAAGGGCTTAAGTAGCTGAAGCTGACCGCAAACCTGTGATTCTCCTGTCTCAGCTTCCCAAGTATTGGGATTACAAGTGTGCATCATCATGCACATCTTATTTCCATTTTATTTTTTATTTTTTAGTTTTTTGGTGGTACTGGGGCTCCTGGAAACCCTTCTACCTCCAGGTTACACTCTCAGACCTATTTTTATATTTTTTATTTGGAAACAGGGTCTCTTAAGCCAGCGTGGCTGGCTTCGAACCTGCGCGATCCTCCCGTCTTCGCCTCCTAAGCGCGGGGATTACAAGTGTGCGCCACCACACCCGGCTTCCATTTTAAATATTTGATAAATTCAGACTGGAACTTAAAATTAGATTATTAAATAAAATTTTAGGCTTGGTATTTAATAGTGAATGTGTAAAAAATTAGCCTTGTAAGTCAAAATCTAAGATCAGTGCAAAAACCACGTACATTTTTCTAATAAAGAGAAACAATTTAAAGTATTATAAGTTCGATATTTCAAACTCAGAAATTTATTTTATTTTAGAGGTATTTGGGATGGAACTCAGGGCATTTTACCTCTGAGCTACATGCACAGCCCTATTTTTTATTATTTTATTTTACTTTGGTGATACTGAGGGTGGAACCCAGGGGCTTTTCTACCTCCAGGTTTCACTCCCAGACCTATTTTATACTTTATTGGAAATGGGTCTCACTAAATTTGCTGAGAGCCTCACTAAGTAGTTGAGGCTGGCTTCGAACCTGTGCGATCCTCCTGTCTCAACCTCCAAAGTGCTGGGATTACAAGCATGAGCCACTGGGCTCGGCTTCTTTTATTTTTTGAAACAAGGTCTCACTAAGTTGTCGAGGGCCTCACTAAATAGCTGAGGCTGGCCGAGAACCTGTAATCCTCCTGTCTTAGCCTCCCAAGTACTGGGATTACAAGCGTGCGCTACCACACCCAGCTAATTTATTTTATTTTTACAATTTTTACTACTTCGGTACATTTTATTCTATTTTTTTTTTTTTGGAGTACTGGGGATGGAACCCAGGGTCATTCTACCTCCGAGCTACATCCCCAGCCTATTTTTTATTTAATTTAATTTATTTATTTATTGCAGTACTAGGAATGGAACCCAGGGGCATTCTACCTCCAAGCTACACCCCCAGCCCTATTTTTTATTCTTTATTTTGAAACAAGGTCTCACTGAGTTGCAAAGGGCCTAAGTAGCTGAGGCTGTCACGAACCATGATCCTCCTGTCTCAGCCTCCCAAATGCTAGGATTAGAAGCATGTGCCACCACACCCGGCTTTTATTCTTTATTTTTAAACAAGGGCTCACTGAGTTGCAAAGGGCCTAAGTAGCTGAGGCTGGCTGTGAACCGTGATCCTGGGATTATAGGTGTGTACCACCACACCAGACCAAAAAATGGGGTTTCTGCTGGTATAAAAAACTACACTCTCTCTCTTTAGTTGGAAGAGAAACAAGTGGCAAAAGGTCAAACTCAGCCACTTCCTCGGCATCGCAGGAGTCTTGCCTGTGGGAGAACCTCTTCCTACAAGCCCTGGTGTCGGTTCAGATGGTGGTTCTATTTAGTGGGTCAAGGAAAGAAGCGTGCAGTATTTTCCCAATCTTTTGCCAGAACTTGGCTAATTGAAAAACAGAATAAGAGCCAGGCATGGTGGCGCACGCTTGTAATCCCAGTACTTGGGAGGCTGCCACGGGAGAATCCAGGTTTGTGGCCAGCCTCAGCTACTTAGTGAGGCCCTCTGCAACTCAGTGAGACCCTGTTTCAAAATAAAGAATAAAAAAATTGGGGGAGAGCCGGGTGTGGTGGCGCACGCTTACTTGGGAGGCTGAGGCAGGAGGATCGCACAGGTTCAAAGCCAGCCTCATACTTAGTGAGGCTCTCAGCAACTCAGTGAGACCCTGTTTCCAAATAAAAAATAAAATAGCTGCGAGTATAGCCCAGAGGTAGAAAGCCTCTGGGTTTCATCCCCAGCACCACACACACACACATAAAAAAATTGGGGGTGTCACTCAGAGGTAGAATGCCCCTGGGTTCCATCCCCAGTACCACACACACACACATCCCATAACCCTATGAAATGGCCTTTTCTGTTCAGATTCTGAATTTGAATATTTCTTTTCCTACAGTGCTGCCCCTGCAGTTGATTTGGCTTTGCAATGGATGGTTTTGAAGCTATTTCTGAAGCAGGTCTTGAAGTTTGGGAAACAGTTTCAGTGCGTTCTGTGTTGTAATTTCTGTAACTTCTTCCACTGAGATCCCTTTCACCTGGGCAATGTATTCTGCGGAGATGGAAACGTTGCAAGGCTCATTTCGGACCTGAAACAACAAAGCAGACACTGCTTTAAGACACTTAAGGGAAGCAGAGCCTTGGAGACTGCAGCTAAAACACAAGAAAAAGTGTGGGTAAAAACAGCAGATTAGCCAGGTATTGTGGCGCACACTTGTAATCCTGGTACTTGAGAGGCTGAGACAGGAGGATCGCAGACTCAAAGCCAGCCTCAGCTATTTTAGTGCAGCCTCTGCAACTTAGTGAGAACCTGTCTCAAAATAAAGAATTAAAAAAAATAGGGCTAGGGATGTAGCTCGGAGGTAGAATGCCCTTGGGTTCAATCCCCAGTACCACACACACACAAAAAAACCTTCCCTCAAAAAATCAGGTGATGAGCTGCTTTTTGCCCCCCCCCCCTTTTTTTGGTGGTAGTGGGGGTGGAACCCAGGGGCTTTTCTACCTCCAGGCTACACTCCCAGACCTATTTTATACTTTATTTGGAAACAGGGTCTCACTAAGTTGCTGAGAGCCTCACTAAGTAGCTGAGGCTGGCTTCAAACCTGTGTGATCTTCCTGTCTCAGCCTCCCAAGCATGGGGATTACAAGTGCGCCCCACCACGCCTGGCTTAATTTACTTTTTTATTAGCACTTTTTTTTTAGCACTTTTTTTTTAAATAAGGGGATGACAGCTAGGGAGATGGTATGGTGGCACAATTGAATCTAAGTCTATGTTGCTCCTGAAAAGAACATTGGGGTATTAATATTTGAAGTCCCGAGCTCAATACGTGGAGGCTAGCTTGTCTGATGGAATAACTCTTTAGAAGAAACTTCTAAGTTCTTTTTTTTCCATTTTATATTAATCACCACAGTAATTCTATAACATTCAGTCCTTTACCCGATAGAAAAATTCTCTGCTTTCTCATTCCTGTTTTCTACATTCTTATAAAAGTTGATTTATTGCCAGGTGTGGTAGTGCACACTTGTAACCTTAGTGTTTGGGAGGCTGAGACAGGAGGATCGCAGGATCAGCCAGCCTTAGCTACTTAGTGAGGCACTCCTCAACTTAGTGAGACCCTGTTTCAAAATAAAGAATAAAAATAGGACTAGGTGTATAGCTTGGTGGTAGAATGCCCTGGGCTTAACCCCTAGTACTGCAAAACAAAAAAACAAAAAAAACAAAAAAACCCAGATTTATAAAAAGTATAATTAATTAGCAAAATTTATATTGTAATCACAAATAATCATCACTTGCTAATAATTACATAATACTCTCCACTGTTTTCAAACCTCTGAATTTTGAGTGTCATTTTTCTGAATTTGGTAGACATGAAAACACAGATCTGATGGGCAGTCACTGGCACTTATCAAATTGTCTAGTAAGAGGTAATTGCAAACCAGGTGTGATAGCACATGACTGCAATTCCAGTTCTTGGGAGGCTGACACAAGAGGATCGCAGGTTCAAAGCCAGCCTCAGCAACTTAGCCTCTGTTTCCAAATAAAAAATAAAAGGGCTGGGGGCATAGCTTGGAGGTATAACATTCCTGAATTCAATCCCTAGTAATAAACAAACAAACAAGAGGTAATTGTAACAGGCACTGTCTAAAACAAATAAATCAGACACTATGGCTCCCTTCCAGAAAATTAAAATATAAAACAGTAGCACAAAGTCGGGCATGGTGGCACATATTGGTAATCCCAGTACTTCGGGAGCTGAGAAAGGAGGTCTGAGGACAGGCTTTTAGTGAGACTAAGTGGGACTCTCATCAGCCTCATGAGACCCTGATTCTAAATAAAAATAAAATAGGTCTGGGGATATAACTTCCAGGAAGAATGTCTCTGGGTTCAATCCTTGGTATCCCCCCTCCACAAAATAAAGTTAAAAAAAAAAAATCCAGTAGCATAACTGGGCCTGGTGGTGTATACTTGTAATCCCAGTACTTGGGACGCTGAGACAGAAGGCTCACAGGTTTGCAGCCAGCCTCAGCAACTTAGGCCCTCCACAACTTAGTAAGACTCTGTTTCCAAACAAATAAAATAGGGTTGGAGGTGTAGCTCAAAGATAGACTGTCCCTGGGTTTAATCCCCATCACTGAACAAACAAACAAACAAACAAACAAATAAATACAGCATAGCCATGCGTGGTAGGGCACATTTATCATCCCAGTACTTGGAAAGCTGAGACAGGAATATCTCAGGTTCTCAGTCAATCTCAGCAATTTAGTGAGACCCTCTAAAACTTAGTGAAACTTTTGTTTTGTTTTGTTTTGTTTTTTAAAGCTGGGTGTGGTGGTACACACACAGTACTTGGGAGGCTAAGACAGGAGGATTGCAGTTTCTTGGCCAGTTTCAGCTACAATTTGGCCATCTGCAATTTAGTGAGACCCTGTTCCAAAATAAAGGATAAAAAATAGGGCTGCAGGTATAGCTGAGAGGTAGAATGCCCCTGGGTTCAACCCCTGGTGCCACAAAAATAAATAAATAAATAAAGCATTATAAAATTTAAAATGATTTTTTGTTGTGGTCTACAATAACAAAATGAGATACTACAGCAAAGTTCATATAAGTAAATCTTTGATTATATCACTACTTGTGCTATAAAAAAAATCACAGCATGCTAATTAAAAGAAGAAAAATGGGCGGGGCATGGTGGTGCATGTTTGTAATCCTAGTTCCTAGTACTTGGGAGGCTGAGACAGGGGGATCTCAGGCTTGAAGCCAGCCTTAGCTACTTAGTAAGGTACTCCACAACTTTGTGAGATCTCTTTTGAAAATAAAGAATAAAAAAATAGGGGGTGTAGCTCAGAGGTAGAATACCCCTGGGTTCAATCCCCAGTGCCACAAAAATAAACAAACAAACAAATAAATAAAAATAAAAGAGATAGTTGTGGTGGTGCACGCTTGTAATCCCAGTACTTGGGAGGCTGAGACAGGAGGATCACAGGTTCAAAGCCAGCCTCAGTTACTTACTGAGTCACTCAGTAACTTGGTGAGACCCTGTTTCAAAATAAAGAATAAAAAAAAAGATAGGGCTGGGCTGGGAGTATAACTTGGAGGTAGAATGCCCCTGGGTTTAATCTCCAATACTGCAATAAATAAATAAATAAATAAATAAATAAACAAACAAACAAACAAATAATAGAGCCAGGGGTGGTAGTGCATGCTTGTAATCTTAGTACTTGGGAGGCTGAGACAGAAGGATCTGGGTTCCTCAACAGCCTCAGCCACTTAGTGAGGCTCTCTGCAACTTAGTGAGATTCTGTTTCAAAATAAAGAATAAAAGGCTGGGCGTGGTGGCGCACGCTTGTAATCCCCGCGCTTGGGAGGCGGAGACAGGAGGATCGCGCAGGTTCGAAGCCAGCCGCGCTGGCGTAAGAGACCCTGTTTCAAAAATATAAAATAGGTCTGGGAGTGTAGCCCGGAGGTAGAAGGGCTTCCAGGAACCCCAGTACCACCAAAAAAATAAAAAATAAAAATAAATAAATAAAGAATAAAAAACCAGGCTGGGGTGTGGCTTAAGGGTAGAATGGCCCTGGGTTCCCTCCCAGCACCACAAAAATAAATAAGTAAATAAATAAATAAAAGAAGAAAAGTGCATGGCATGGTGGGTGGTGCACACTTGTACTTGGGAGGCTGAGACAGGAGGATCACAAGATCATGGCCAGCCCCAGCAACTTAGTGAGACCCTGTTTCAAAATAAGAAGTAAAACTGGGCTAGCTAAGGGGTATGGCTCAGAGGTAGAATGCCCCTGGGTTCACTCCCCAGTAGCCCCCAAAAAAAGAAGAAGAAAAATGAACATTTATTGATTACCTACTATATACCAGGTGCTGCTAAACACTTTCATATACATGACTTAATTTAATCCTTACCATAATTCTTAATTTATTATTTTACATCTGTGTGTGTGTGTGTGTGTGTGTGTGTGTGTGTGTGTGTGATTAGGAATTGAACCTAGGGGCATTCTACCTCTGAGTTACACCCCCAGCCCTATTTTACTTCTCATTTGGAAACAGGGTCTCACTAAGTTGTTGATGCTGTTTTCGAACTTGCAATCCTTCTGTCTCTGCCTCCCAAGTACTGGGACTACAAGCGTGATTCACCATGCCAGGCCATTTTATAAATTAAAAAACAGTTTCAGTGAGATTAAGTAGCTTGGCCAAAGTCAGCTAGTGGGTAACAAAGACAGGACTTGAAGTCTTTCCGGCTCCAGACACTGCTGTTATTACACTCTCATGTCTACATAAACTAGCACATGCTCCCTATCCAGTAATATTCTTTGGAGCACAACAGCTATATTTATAGAAAAGAACTCAAAGCTGCTCTGAAACCTCAACCTACCATTAGGATTCCACTGTTTTCACTCCATAGTGAGAAACACAGCTAATCTGAAAGTAGCTCAGATGAAAGATACAATAATCTGAGGTTCACAGCCAGCCACAGCTACTTAATGAGGCCCTCTGCAACTTTTTGAGACCTTGCTTCGAAGATAAATAATAAAAAATAGGGCTGGGGGTAGAGGTTGGAGGTCAAATACCTCTGTGTTCCATCCCCAGTACCACAAAATAAAGAAAAGAAAAAAGAAAAATACAATCTAAATAATGTAGAAATAAGAAAATCATTTACCTGTTTTTCCGGTCCTAGCACAGGTGAATCTGTTTCTAAGCAGATAGAAGTCAAAGGTAATTGCTTCACAAGTTTCTGTTTCTTAGAGAAGAAAGAAAGCTAGTAAGTTTAAAATGTAAAAACTGAAGATACAGAGAGGAATCTTAGATCTACATGTGAATGCATCATAGTTATATTTTATTTATTTATTTTTGTGTGTGGGGGTTTGGGGATGGAACCCAGGGGCATTCGACCTCTGGGCTACACCCCCTGTCCTATTTTTTATTCTTTATTTTGAAACCGGGTCTCACTGAGTTGCGGAGGACCTCACTAAGTAGCTGAGGATGTCCGCTAACCTTGATCCTCTGGTCTCAGCCTCCCGAATGCTGGGATTACAAGCGTGCACCACCACTCCTGGCTTCTTAGTTATATTTTAAATTGTATATCATGAAGTGTTAGATAAGTTTAAAGAATTTACCTCTTTACTTCTTATGATTGAAGGAGGAATTGAGAAGAAGTAGCCAGCTTTTACTCCTTCCATGGCCACCGACGGCCGGCCATCAAAGGCATGAAGCAGCACCTTGTCAGCACCTCCCCAAAGGAAAGACAAGTCAGAGCTGCATTTTATTTACTTAACAAAAGGGTTTCTCATTAATCAAATTGAACAACAGAGATCTGAAATTTTAAGTAAATGTTGGTCATTATTATATAAAGATGAGATTCTATGGCTTCTAAAGGGTAAATACAGTGTTCAAAGAGTAGAATAAAAATAAGGTAAATTCTTACTCTGCAGAATTTCAATCTTCAGAAATGAAATACAAATTTAAAACTATTATTTAAATGTCCAGTACCATCAGATCTTTTCTATAAATCTGTCTGTCAAATTAGTATTCCTAGCTGGGCGTGGTGGCGCATGCTTATAATCCCAGCATTTGGGAGGCTGAGACAGGAGGATCATGGTTAATGGACAGCCTCAGCTACTTAGTGAGGACCTTCGCAACTCAGTGAAACCCTGTTTCAAAATAAAGAATAAAAAAATAGGGCTGTGGGTGTAGCTTGGAGGTAAAATGCCCCTGGGTTCCATCCCCAGTACCTCAATAAATAAATAAATAAATAAATATGAATAAAAATTAGTATTCCTAACAGGAGGTTTGGGGGCAGTCAAGTTGATTTTCCTAGCAAAAATACTAGTGAAAGAAGAAATGAAAAGCTAAATGACTCACAAAGAGTTGGCTTCATAACACCAACTCTAGTGCTTAAAGGATTGTTGCTCAGTCTGCATAAAAATCATGCATTCAGTGATTCAAGAAGGTTTTAGTGTTCATCATTAAAAAATACAATGTTGAAGCTGGGCATGGTGTCACACGCTTGTAATCCCAGTATTTGGGAGGCTGAGATGGGAGGATCAAGGTTTGTGGACAGCCTCAGCTACTTAGTGAGGCCCCTTGCAATTCAGTGAGACTGTTTCAAAATAAAGAATTAAAAAAAAAAAAAAGGGCTATGGGTGTAGCTTGGAGGGAGAATGCCCCTAGGTTCCATCCCCAGTATCGAGAGAGAGTGAAATACAGTCTTCCAGCTACAGGCGCCTCTAGGTTCCACCCCCAGTATATAGAGAGGAGGGGGCGAGGGAGATGGAGGAGAGGGAGAGGGTGAGGGAGGGAGGGGAGGAGAGAGGGAGAGGGAGAGAGAAATACAATGTTTTCCAGCTACAGGCAATTTCAATTCATTATTTGACAGTGTTTTTTTTCAAATGGCAGTTGTGGCTATTTGTGAGTTATTGAAATCAGGTAACAATCAACTACTGTAGTCTTTTACACACACACACATAAACACATACACACACATAAATATACTTCTTGTTAAGCATGTCAGTTTTCTTTCTGTTTCTATAAGTCTCAAAGAATATTTCTTACTGCGATGACATTTAAAAAAATTTTTTAAATGTGGATGGGATTTTTAAAAATTTGAAAAATAATGCTGTTTTTTTTTTTTAACTTTAGGAAAAACTGGTGAAGGTGACAGTGCATTTTACACAGGATGGCCACAAGCAGTGCAATGCCATTCTCTGAAGCAAGAGCCAAAAACCATGCAAAGCACTGACCCAATGTGATTGTGGTCGTTGCCCTTCTGTTTTTTATTTCTGTCTGTGTGTGTGTGTGTGTGGTACTGGGGATGGAACCTCGGGGCATTTAACCTCCGAACTACACCCCTAGCCCTATTTTTTATTCTTTATTTTGAAACAGAGTCTCACTGTTGCAGAGGGACTCACTAAGTAGTAGCTGAGGCTGTCCACAAACCATGATCCTCTGTCTCAGCTTCCCAAATGCTGGGATTACAAGCATGCACCACCACACCCAGCTTGTTTTTTATTTCTTGTTAAACAAGGTGATTTAGAAATTGAAGCTGACACTTTTAGAATTAAGAAATATAAATTATTTAATTCAATTTTTCATTTGCACGATCCTGCCTTGATAAATATAATTGTGCTGAAAACATTGTAAATAGCAGTCTGACTTGCAAAATTATCTTAATTTCCTTCTCTGTTCTTTCCCTATTCCTTTTCTTTATGAAAGCAAGTTGAAACACTGCTTGTGCTGTGAGAATAGGAATTGGCATTGTCAAACTTGAACATCAGGCACATTTAAGTCTCAGGAACCTAAGTACCTTGTTCTTGTAAGAGTCTGATGGTAGGTCTTCCAGCTGAGCGTGAGTGAACATTTCTGTTTAATAACAAAATTCTTTTAGTACTTTTAAATCTGAAAGTAGTACTTTTGTTCTCTTAAATAATTCAAAGAAAAAGAGAGGTAGAGCTTATTTCTGAAAGATTCGTTGATTATTTAATTTGCTCTATAGCTATTAACATAGAAAGATAATTAATGAACCTACAAAGGCAAATTTAGTCTCTTGGCTAATTGGGCCTGTTTGATTAGGACTTGTCTTTGCGCTTCCTTCTGTTCATCAGTGGCAGCAAATTTGGGGGAGAAATCTAATCCAACCTGTCACAGAAAAAGGAAACAGAATTACATATTTATGGTTTAATGAATCCCAGAAGAGATACTATGAATTGGTTTTTAAGAGGCAGATCCTTTAGGTCAGGCGACCTGAATAGACTTGATCAATTACTTCTTCTCAGTCATGGGTAGGTCCCCCTTTTCCTATGAGTAAGTGCATAGCAGGGTTTATGGTGCTTAGTTTACATAACGTGGGTTTTCACACAGGAGACTTGGTCACCTAAACAAATGTCCTCTAGCATTCATGAGGGTGAGGACCAAATGGGGCACATGGATACAAGAGCATTGTCTGAGTAACAATTTGTCAGCCTCCTGGGAAAGCCACTCTGTTATGCCACAGCTTGTAAACATGGCGGCCATCAAGCTGCAGCTCCATCCAACTGGTTTGAGAGGTAGGTAACAGGACAATCTCATGATCCTAGCTTTTGCACCAGGACTTGACCAGACATTCTCATGACCCTAACTTTTGTACCAGGAGTCTGACTGCCATTTTTTGTTTGTTTGTTTGTTTCTTTTGAGATGTATAGAGTAGACAGTTTATCTAGTTCCAGTGTTCCCAGTGCTGGAGCTTCTTGTAGCTTCAGTAGTTTGAATGCTGTCTGTTGGTCCTCTCTCCAGATTAGAGGTTCTCTTTGTCCCCCCTTATGGCTTTAGGTAGAGGCTAAGTAGTCACAGTGAAGTCAGGGATCCAGAGTCAGCAGAATCCCACGGCTTCTAAGAATTTTCTTAAAGCCTCCAGGAATCTGGAACTGGAATGGCTCAGATTACCTCTTTTCTCCTGGTCCCTAAAAGTTGCTCTCCTTGTTTGAAATGAAACTCAAGGTATCTGAAGACCTTCCTCTGACATATTTAGGCCTTTTCCTGGAGACTTTGTATCTGCACTAAATGGCAAAGCAGGGCATCAGTGCTTTTTGTGTATTCTTTTAAAGTCTTGTGTGCCAATACAGGGTCATCTACATCCTGGAGGAACATGTACTCTAGCTCCTCTGTGGGAAAAGTTTGGAGATCTCTTGCGAGGGCTTCCCCAAAGATAGTGGGGACATTTCTGAACCCCTACAGCAGTTGAGTCCAGGTGAACTAGTTTTTTAGTCCTGAAAGTGTATTTTTCTACTTGAAAGCAAAGAGTTCCTGCCTGGCAGGGGCCAGTGGGATGCTGATAAAGACATCACTGAGATCCAGGCAGCTGAACCTGATGGTGGTGGACAAGAGGTGGCTGAGGAAGATGTGGTGGTCAGGCATCATTTGGTACAGGGAGACAGTTACTTGGTTGATGGCCCAGAGATCTTGTACTGGACAAAAATTTTGAGTTCCTGGCTTTCATACTGGGCAGGAGCGGTATGTTCCAGGTAGATTAGCAGGGGATGATGCCATTTTTAGCAGCCTCTCCAGGTGCAGGTAAATGCCTTCCAAGATTTGCTGGGGAATTGATTATTGTCTCAGGCAGAGTCTGGGCCCCACGTTTAAGTTATATTAACACCAGGGCCTTTTTTTTTTTTTTTTACAAGACCTAGAAGGTTCTCTTCTGCCCATACAGGTTTAGGACTCTCTTTCTTGGCCCTCAAACAATCTCCATTTTTCCTTCTTGGGAACCTGCAGGGTGAGGATGAGCCCCTTGTGGGAGGTACCGAGACACAATTTGCTCAAGATGTCTCTCGCCAGCAGTGGCACTGGACATTCTGGCATATAAAGACTTGTCCTACAGTGCAGTGCCTGGGACTGCAGAAGGCCTGCTGGTTGGTTTATCCTGTAGCCCCAACAATATTTATTCAGTCTCTAATAATAGGATCAACAGGGCTCATAATGACAGAATGTTCAGCTCTTGATATTCCTAAAGGCTCACCACATCTTGTGGGACCTTGGGGTCCCCGTTAGGATTTTCTGTGTGCAAAAAGAGTCTAGCATATGTTGCTTGGTCCACAGTTCCCAACAGAAGCAGTTTCCTCAATGCACTGGGTAGCTGCCTGGAGGACTTGCCTCTGTTCCTCCATTTTGAAGATAGTGAGAAACAGCTATCTGCAATCTCTCCAGGTAGGGTTGTAAGTCTGACAGTGAACTGGATCAAACTCACAAGGCCTTGAGGATTTTCTGAATAGGAAGGAGTGTGATACTTCTAGTTAAGGAGGTCTGTGGCGAACTGCTGATACACTAGAGTTGGCTGCCCTGGGACCACCTCTCCATCTATATCTACTGTTCCCAGTCCATATAGTTCCAGAAAGGGAAATTACTGTGCTGGTCTGGGGTTCCCTGGCCTGAGGGGCAGGTTTGGGGTTATGAGGACAGGACTGCTGGCCCCAAGATCCCCTCAGGGGCTGGGAAGCCAAAAGCCAAATTACTGGCCCCAGAAGATGGCACAGTGGGTGCAGATGGGGACAGTCACTCAGTCTGATTAGCAGGATTATAGGGCAATGACACTTCTAGCTCTTTTGGGTCTCTGACTGGGGCTTTTTCTGGCAGTTTCTTGGAAGTCAACATTTCCTGTCTGTTCCTAGCTACTAGAACTCTGGAGACTGGACTCCTCAGCCAGGGAGAGGGTGGATGACTAACTGAAGTCATGAATCTATATAGGGGGTTTGGTATCAGTGCCCAGAGTCTCTGGTGATTATATTCCATACCTTTTGAACTAAAACTCTACTGAATGAATCTGTAGGCCACCCTATAACAAGAGCTGGCCACTCTATCTCACAGAGGGTCCACAGCTTACCAGGACTTAAATTTCTCCCCATAGTTCCCATTATATCTTTTCTTGAAATTTGTGATCATTGTTTTAGGATGGAATCTACTTTCCTTGTGTCCTTCACATTTTGATGCAACACAGATAACAGACAATCCTTGCTTCGTTCGTTTCTGGCCAGTCTTGGGAGGATATTTCAGGCCCCTCTTAGCTCTGACAAGCCGGTGATTCCAGCTCTCAGGTCAGTGCTGCACTGAGCACTGAGGTCATCCTGGAACCACAGATGAGAACTCTGAACTTGCTCTGGTCCTATGGACTGTGATTAGAATCCATAGTTCTTGTCCTCTCAGACACACACCATACAACTGTCAGTCACTTGACACCCTCCCTTTTCTCCTGGGTCCTGGTTTCCTGACAGTTGCCTAGTGTCAGGACTCAGAGTCCATGGAGGTTGATCAGACCCTTCTTCTGTCCAGTAGGACAGGTTCCTAGTCACCCCGGGGCTTTTATACCATGATTCAGACGTCTGCTGGTGTCCCTGTTCTGTCCCTAGTCCATGTTTTTCCTCTGGTGGCCATGAGGGACGTCAGCTTCCCTGTTGAGGCCCTGGTGCGCTCAGTAGACTGGTATCAGCAGGGAAGCTGGGTCCCCCACTGCAGATACCAGCTGCAGCCACGCCCTCTCGGCATCTGCATTCGTGCAGTTCATAGGTGATTCTCAACGTGAGAAATAAGCCCCGAGAGAAGGTGTGGTCGCTGGCAAAAAGTATTCTCCACTCTTAGATATTCTTTCATAACTACTATCCTTTTGGTAATGATTCTTTTAACTTTCCACATGAAATTGCTCTGGTGGAAAAAAGATTAGGACGGCGAAAGAAATTAAATCCATGTAAAATATTCCTTCCAGTAAACTTTCAGCCTTGCTCAAATGGTAATTAGATGAGCCTTGTTCAAATGGTAATTAGAGGCAGTAGCAACATTCCAGTCCACCTTTGACCTTGGCTTTTACAAGTAGTAATAGTGATGCCTGGAGTTACAGCGACACCACCTGGTTAAAAATAGCTATGTCAAAACAAAGGACAAATAAAATAGATGTGTAAAGATGAAAGAAAGAAAGAAAATATGGTGAGAATAGGAAAGTATTTTGTATGAAGAAGAGCTTATCCTGAGATTGGCCCGAATGGGAAAGAGAGAATTAGGGTAATCAGAAAAGAAAAGAAGTTGCAGAAGGTTAGTGATAGGAATATGGATTATTAAAAGAAGGAAAATGCTCAGCCGCTAGAGAAATATATCTGACAACTAAATCTAAAGACTTCGTATTAATTCTTGGTGTTTACCTGCTAAACTGTGTCATGAGTTTGTTCAAGTTTTCAGACAGCGGATAGTATTGCAGACAAAATCCAGCAGACATTCATCAAAATTCCCTAAATCATCATGAAGGAACACGGATTTTCCTTACGATAACTATATGAAAGCTGGCTTTCGGCACCCCACATCGAGTCAAGGAAGGGGCAAAATGTCCCAGGCTAGAATCTCCCGTACCATGGGCCTTCTGAATGGCTCACCAATTGTTTCAGGAGGACAGGCATGGAGAGAATAACAACCTGGAGACCAGGTTGGGAAGGAGAAACTTTTTATTCTCATTGGTAGGACCCAGAAGACTAAAGCTCCAATAGTGTCAAAATAGAGATTAATAGGTTGGGTCCCTCCCTTCCCTCACAGGACCCCGCAGTGGGAACAGGAGGCAGAACCCCAGAAGCCAGAGTAGAGATGCCGTGAGACTCCTGACCTGGCGGGGAAGGGTAAGACTCCAGAAGTCGCGAGACTCAGATGTCGGGAAAGGACCAGCATTCCCATGCTATTAGCTGCACCCCAAGATAAATACCCTCACTTCCTCTCTGCCGTGTGACTCTGCCAACCATGACTCTACTGATCGTGAGTCTGCCCACCATGACTCTGCTGATCCTGACTCTGTTGTCCAGTCATCGATCCTTTCCCCCCACGGTCGGGAGACCTTGCCAAAGGTGCCAGTTTAATTAAAGAGGCCTTTAATAACTTGGCTGGTTCTTACCTCCTTTGCAACCCCCCCAACTCAATTGCATTGTTACATAATAAGAGATTATATAGCCTCAGGACAGCGGGGCAGGTCTTGATTGGATCCACATTTTGTGGAGGCTTGGGTTATGTTTCAGTTTCATTTTCTGAACCTGATTTCCTCTAACTGCTCCCATGTGCAAGGTGTGTAGGGGGGGAGGTAGAGGGGGACATGCCATCTCCTGTCTCATTACCTCTCCAATTGCCAACAACCGATCCTTATAATTCTCAATAATAGGCAAAGCTACATCCAGATCCTAGAAGGAAACAACAACAAAAACAACTTGTTAAAATGGAAGGAAAAAGGTACTAATATTTCAGGAGCACCTATTGTGTGCTAGGCTTTGCATACATATAATGCCTTAATGAGTTGGGCCTGGTGGCATCTGCTTATAATCCTAGTACTTGGGAAACTGAGACAGGAGGATCACAGGTTTGAGGACAACCTCAGCAAGTAGTGCGACTCATCAACCTGGCAAGACCCTGTTTTAAAATTTAATAAATAAATAGCCGGGCGTGGTGGCGCACGCTTGTAATCCCCGCGCTTGGGAGGCAGAGACAGGAGGATCGCGCAGGTTCGAAGCCAGCTGCGCGCGCTGGCTTAGGAGACCCTGTTTCAAAAATATAAAATAGGTCTGGGAGTGTAGCCCGGAGGTAGAAAGGCTTCCAGGAATCCCAGTACCACCAAAAAAAAAAAAAAATAATAATAATAATAAATAAAATAAAATAAATAAATAAATAAATAGTTCTGGGAGTAGATAGATCAGTGGTAGAATGCCCCTGGCTTCAATCTCCAGTACCACACATATACATAGTGTACTTAATAAGTCAATTAACCAGGGATGGCAATCCTTTTATAACTGTGAGTACCTATACCTATAAATCTGAACAGAAACATATCCCACACATATTCAAGTTTTAAGAATATGACTTTTTATGAAGATTCCCACTCAAACATTGCCTTCTCTTTAGGAAACATTTCCTAGCAGTTAGGTCTGATTTGGATTTCTTGAAATAGATGAAACAGAGAAAAGCAACTTAGATTCCAGAAATAGCTGAGAAAGAAGTGAGCCACCAGGTGGTAATCTTTGCATGTGAGTGTGGGGTATTACATATTGCTTGGTCTATTGATCCTAAAGGTTCAACAATATAGACAATAAATATCATATATAAGCTTGTCTACTAACTATTTAAGTAGTTGCATACTATTAACCCTGAAACTGTTCCCTTCTGAGGTGGGGGAAAAGATGAATGGTTAGATAATTTTTAAATTACTTTGTGGATTTTAGTTTCAGAATATATAAACATCAAAGTACTTCTACTAAAGATAATCAGAATAGAGAGTTTAAAAAAGGGAGGTAAAGCAAATGACAGAGGAATACGAGATTTCATGATTATGCCTCAAAAGAGATAAAAAAGATGAAGGTGAGTAAATTAACACCAAAGGAATATATGCTAGTGGAGTTGATAAAGAAGAATTATCATTGTCACGAGGAATTAAGAGTATAGGAATCTAGATATCAGGGAAGCTTTTTGACGTACTCAGTACTGGGGATGGAACCCAGGGGCATTCTATCTCGGAGCTACACACCCAGCCCTATTTTTTATTCTTTATTTTGAATGAAACAGGGTCTCACTGAGTTGCAAAGGGCCTTACTAAGTAGTCGCTGAGGCTGTTCATGAACCATGATGCCCCCCCGCCCCCATCTTGGCCTCCCAAATGCTAGGATTACAAGCATGAGCCACCAGGCCTGGCTGTTTTTTTATTTTTTCTAATTCTTTATTTTGAAACAAGGTCTCACTAAGTTGCAGAGGGCCTCATTAAGTAGCTGAGGCTGGCTGCAAACTTGCAATCCTCCTGTTTCACCCTCCCAAGTACTGAGATTATAAGTGTTGCCGACTTTGATTCCTTTATTTCTAAACCTCTAGACTGTTTCTATTTTTCTCTATTATAAATAACATTATAAACATATTTTTGAAAGAACATATTGTTTCTTTCTTTGTATTCCTTCCTCCCTCCCTCGCGCTCTCTCTCTCTCTTTCTTCTTGTGGTACTAGAGATTGAATCCAGGAATGATCTACCTCTGAGCTATATCCCCAGCCCTATTTCTTTTTTATTTGGAAACAGGGTCTCACTAAGTTGCGGAGGGCCTTAATAACTTGTTGAAGCTGGCTGTGAACCTGCCATCTTCCTGTCTCAGCCTCCCAAGTACTGGGATTACAAGTGTGCACCACTATGTCCAACTCCTTCTTTGTATTATTTTCTTATAAAGACTGGGTCAAAGGTTATTATACTCTCTACAGTTCTTGTTTTGACATGACTTTTACCTTTAATGTGACGCTTCTTTGGTCTTCATGCGAAAGTCCTTGAACCGGGTGAATACCCAAGCATGGCTGGATGAACCCATTATACCTGAAGACATAAACAAATTAAGAAAGCTGGAATAGTAGACTAGGAGACTACGATGTGACTCTAAAGAATGAGTAGAAAAGAATTTCTTTTTAGGTCAATGTTAATATGCTTTTTTCTCCACATTAAATCATTATAATATCAGTCTGACATCGTAACCGTGTCATTAACAGTAACTATTTTTTTATTTCATTTTTTTTTGTGTGTGTGTATGGCATTGGTAATTGAACCCAGAAGCATTCTACCTCAGAGCTATATCCCCAACCCTATTTTGTCTTTTATTTTGAAATAGGATCTCACTAAGTTGCTGAGGCTGGCCTCAAACCTGCACTCCATCTCAGCTTCTCAATTACTGGGAATACAGATCTGTAAAACCACACCTAGCAATTGCAACTCTTTAAAATCTTAATTCTAAGCCAGGCATAGTGGCACATGCTTGTAATCCCAGTATGTGGGAGGCTGAGACAGGAGGACTGCAGGTTCACACACAGCCTCAGCTATTTAGTGAGGTGCTCAGCAACTTAGTGAGAGCCTGTTTCAAAATAAAGAATAACAATAGGGCTGGGAATGTAACTTTGAGGTAGAATGTCTCTGGGTTCAATATCCAATACCGTGTAAATAAAATTTTTTTTTTTATTTCAGTTGAGCATGGTGGCAAAAGCCTGTAATCCCAGTACTTGGGAGCTGAGAAAGGAGAATCACAGTTTTGAGGACAGCCTCACCAAGTGGTAATACTCTCATCAACCTAGTCAGACCTTATTTCAAAATAAAAATTAAAATACAGCACTAGGGGTATAGCTCAATGGTAGAAGGCCCTGGGTCCAATCCCTAGTACCACACAAACATACACATACACCCACACACACAATAAATAAATAAATAAAATTCTAATTAAAAGTTGCACCTTTCTGAAAGTTGTATAATCTTTTCAAATTCTCCTGAATGTTCAGCAACTGCCACAAGGGCTATAACATTGGCCTGGAAAAAAAAATAGAAGAGTTAAGAGTTCCAAACAATATGCACATTTACTTTAAATTAAATTTTAGCCGGGTGTGGTGGCACATGCTTGTAATCCCCGCGCTTGGGAGGCAGGGACAGGAGGATCGCGTTGGTTCGGAGCCAGCCTCGCTGGCTTAAGAGACCCTGTTTCCAAATAAAAAAATATAAAATAGGTCTGGGAGTGTAGCCCGGAGGTAGAAGGGCTTCCAGGAACCCCAGTACCACACACACACACACACAAAAATAATAATAAATAATAATAATGATAATAAATAAAAAAATAAAAAATAAATTAAATTTTAAAGTTTTCTGTCATTTTATTTATTCTTACTTACCCAGGCTCCATTAATATAATAAAAATGGCTACCACTGAGTACTTACTATATTTCAGGCTTTATGTTCAGTGAATATAAATATTATCTAATTTAATCTACAAAATCTGTGAGTTTGGCATTGTTATCATCTACTGTATAATCTGGGTGTGGTGGCTCATGCTTGTACCTCAGTACCTGGGAGGCTGAGACAGGAGGATTATAGGTTCCTGGCCAGCCTCAGCTACTTAGTGAGGCCCTCTGCAAACTTAGTGAGGCCCTGTTTCAAGATACAGAATAAAAATAGGGCTAGTGGTTTAGCTTGGAGGTTGAGTGCCCCTAGGTTTAATCTCCAGTATCTAAAAAAAACATAAAATGAGATAAAGTTTAAAAAGCGCTTACCTCGAGACAGGCATGGTGGCCCATGCTGGCAATCCCAGCATTTGGAAGGCTGAGACAAGAGGATCCGGGTTAGCAGACAGCCTCATCTACTTAGTGAGACCCTTTGCAACTCACTGAGACCTTGTTTCAAAATGAAGAATAAGCTGGGCATGGTGGCTCATGCTTGTAATCTCTGCTCTTGGAAGGAGGAGACAGGAGGATCGTGCAGGTTCAAAGCCAGCTGTGCTGGCTTAAGAGATCCTGTTTCCAAATAAAAAAGTATAAAATAGCTCTGGGAGTGTAGCCCAGAGGTAGAAGGGCTTCCAGGAACCCCAGTACCACAACCAAAAAAAAAAAAAAAAAAAAAAAAAGAAGAAGCCAGGCATGGTGGTGCAGGCTTGCAATCCCAGCATTTGGGTGGCTGAGACCAGAGGATAGTGGTTCACAGACAGCCACAGCTACTTAGGCCCTCCACAACTTAGTGAGACCCTGTTTCAAATAAAGAATACAAAATAGGGCAGGGGATATAGACTGGAAGTCGAATGCCCCTGGGTTCCATCCCCAAATATCCCCCGACACACACACACACACACACACACGCGCACACACACACACACACACACAACAAAGAATAAAAAATAGGGCTGGGGGGTGTAGCTTGGAGGTAGAATGCCCCTCGGTTCCATCCCCAGTACCACAAAAAAAAAAAAAAAAAAAAGCTTATCTCAGTGCCCACCACAGAGTAAACAATAAATGCTACTTATTACTAACTACTTAAATAACATCAACAAAGTCTACAGCTCCAAATTATTAAGAAAAACAAGAGAGCAATTTTAGATATTTACCTTCTTGGCTTTCTCCAACACATCATCCAGATCCTAAAATAAACAAAAGTAATCACAATTATTTCTAGATAAGTAAGTAACTGCTTAGCTGGGAGTGGTGGCACTCATCTGTAATCTCAGCATCTGAGAAGTCAAAGCAGGAGGATCACAGGTTCAAAGACAGCCTCAACAAGTACTGAGACTCTCATCAACCTAGTCAGACCCTATTTCAAAATAAAAATAAATCCAAGCTTGGTGGCACACATTGTAATCCCAGCATTTGGGAGGCTGAGACAGGAGGACTGTGGTGCACAGACAGCCTCAACCACTTAGTGATGCCCTCTGTAACTTCATGAGACTGTTTCAAAATAAAGAATAAAAAATCAGGCTAGGGGTGTAGCTCGGAGGTAGAATGCCCCTGGGTTCAATATCTAGCACGCACACACACAATAAAATTGGGTGTTGTGGTGCATGCTTGCAATCCCAGTACTTGTAAGGCTGAGACAGGAGGATCAAGATACATGGTCAGTCTCAGCAACATGAGGCCTTCGCAATTTAGTGAGCCCACTAGCCCTATTTTTGTTGTTTATTTTGAAACAAGATCTTACTAAGTTGCAGAAGGGCTCACTAAACTGATGAGGCTGACTTTAAACTGGCCATCCTCCTGTTTCAGCCTCCCAAGTAACTAGGATTATAGGCATGTGCCACCATGCCTGGCTCTTTTTATTTTGTATTTTGAAATAGGGTCTCACTAAGTTGTGGAGGGCCTGGATAAGTTGCTGAGACTGGCCACGAACCTACTATTCCCCTGTCTCATACTTCCAAATACTGGGATTACAAGCATATGTCACCATGTCTACTTCTCTCGAGACTTCCCAATTCTTGGAGTTCTAACTACCATCACTTGTCTATATACTGTGATATCCTCTTAACTGGTCTAGCTTCCATCCCTCTCCTCCATCTGTTTGCACAGCAGCAGGTGACCTTTAAATGGCTATTAGATCTTGCTAATTTATCTTTAAAAAATACCACCAAAACAAAGAAAAATCTAATGGATCCAAAATGTGAGTCTAATGCAATCCAAACTCTTACTGACCTACCTTACCCATTCCCTGAAAACCTCTTCTGTTATGTATCATTCCTCTATAGTTCATCAGGCTCATCCGGCCTTCTGGTAACTAGAATGTGTCAAAGTTTATATTGCCTAGGGAAGCCTGCAACCTGTCTACTCTCTTCCCAACCATAAACTCAGCCCCTTGGTTGGCTGGCTTTTTGTCTTCCTGTCCTTAAGTATCATAAGAAGTTTACCCCCAAACTCACACCCTTTCTTTCTTCTCTATTTTTTTGTATCTAGTTTCCATCCTGGTGGGTAAAACACTTTGTAACTACGTGTGTGTGTGTGTGTGTGTGTGTGTGTGTGTGTGTGTGTGTCTTGGTTTGCCTCTCTTCCCCTTTAGAACTGGAGCATGTGGTGTGTCCGGTGGGGAGTCGCTTTCTGAAGAAAGTTAAGCCAGGGGTGACAGAGCATGCCTGTAATCCCAGTACATGGGAGCTGGAGACAGGAGGATGGTACCCCTCAACAAAAATTTTGCAAGACCCTGTTTCAAAATACAAAATAAAAAGGGCTGGGGGGTGTGTGTAGCTCCAAAGTAGATTGCCCCTGGGTTCAATCCCCAGCATAAAAATAAATAAATACATACACACACACAAAATAAGGCCAGGAATGGTGGTGCATGCTTGTAATCCCAGTATTTGGGAGGCTGAGAAAAGAGAATCGAGGTTCATGGACAGCCTCAGCTACTTAGGCCCTTTGCAACTCAGTGAGACCCTGTTTCAAAATAAAGAATAAAAAATATGGCTGGGGTGTAGCTCAGAGGTAGAATGCCCCTGGGTTTCATCCCCAGTACCGCAAAAATAAAATAAAATAAAATAAAATAAAAAATAAAAAGGGCTGGGGTTGTAGCTCGAAGGTAGAATGGCCCTGGGTTCTATCCTGCAAAAATAAATACAGAATAAAAATAAGTAAGGTAAGGAGCCCAAGGAAGGCAGCAGAAAAGGCTACAGAAAAGGCAAACACTACTTTTGTGGAGATAGATCATTTACTTCTATTCCAGAATCAGGGGTTGGGGGGAATCAGTATCACTGGAGTTAAGTATGAAATCAGGCAGATCACAAAGGTCCACAGACAAGGGCTGAGAATCTGGGGCTTCACGCCAAAGGGGGGGGGGGGGAAGACAACCTGCAGGAAAAGGACAGGAACCTCCTCACTCCCCCGAGTCCCGCCTCGCCCTCACATACGCTGTCAAAGTCCGAGGCAGAGATGTGGCAGTGACAATCGACCAGCCCCGGGCCAGTTGCTGCCATAGCCACGTCTTCAGCCACCGCTTCCTAAACGCGCCGGCGGAGTCGGGGCCGGAACGCAGAGGTTGCGTCAGCGTGAGTTTCCGGCCGGACGCTCTCTCGATGCACCGAGTGGGGGCATCTCGGGCTTCCGCTCTCAGTGCCTGCCTACAGTTCAAACTGGAAAAATGGCGGGGGTTCCTGAGTCTGTGGTTATCGCCCCTCCACAGGATCCAGAGACAGTGGCCGGGACCGACAGCCAGGCCTCGGTCCCTGCCGCTCCCCGAGAAGACTTCCGAGTGCGCTGCACCTCGAAGAGAGCCGTGGCGGAAGCGCTAGAGCTGTGCGGCCGCTTTGTGCGAGAGCTCGGCGACGCGCTGCCAGAAGAGATCCGGGACCTGGCGCTGCGGGACGCGCAGTGGGTACGGGCCAGTTAGACCCCTCCTATCGCGCCTTTACACTCTACGCGGGTCTCAGGCTCGGAAAGACCCTTCACCAAGCCTCTGCAGACCGGACGATGCCCCAGGCTGCTGTAAAAGCAGACTGAGAAACGCGAGGGGAGAACCCAATAGATGCTGGTGTCAGCTGGGTATTATTAATTACTCAGACCAGTGCTGTTCAGGAGAACATAGAGCGAGATACGTGCGTAATTAAAAAAAAAACTGAGAAAAAAAAGGTGAAATTAGTAAAAATATTCACTTTATCCAGGATATTTTGCCTTGTATAGAAATGAGATACAAATGAATATCAAATGAGCACCCCTTTTGTCCCATCCTCAGTACAGAAAGAAAGAGAAAAAGAAAGAAACCTTATAAGGTTGTTGTTTTGTGTTTTGCATACTAAACTTTTCAAATATGGTGCCTGATATTCACAGTAGATTGGATTAGCTATTTTTTCAGTACTCAATAGCTACGAAGTGGTTAGTGATTCCCATACTGGACAGCAGAGGCACATAGACCTCTATGAGGAATTCTCTAGGAAAAGGTACTACTGAAAGTCAGCCACCTGGGTAGCTTTGGCCTTTTCTTTCACCTACTTTAGAATATCTTGTAAACATTTTTTTTTTCTTTCTTTCTTTTGCGGTACTGTGGCTTGAACTCAGTGGCATTCTACCTCTGAGGTACTCCCCCACCCTATTTTATCCTTTATTTTGAACCGTTCTCACTAAGCTGCAGAAGGCCTCACTATAAGTAGCTGAGACTGGCGAGGAATGGGAGATCCTCCAGTGTCAGCCTCCCAAAAACTCAGATTAGGACTGTGTGCCACCACACCCGGCTATACATTTTCTTTGTAAGTCTAAAGTAGGTGAAGAAAGTGTATTGGTTATAAACTTAATATCAAAGCCGGATGTGGTGGTGCACACTTGTAATCCCAGTACTTGGGAGGTTAAGACAGGAGGATCGCAGGTTCGAGATCAGCTTCAGCAACTTAGTGAGGCCCTCAGCAATCTAGCAAGATCCTATTTCCAAATAAAAAGTAAAAGTGGGCTGGGTGAAGCTCAGAGGTATACACCTCTGGGGTCATTCCCCAGTGCCACAAAAATAAACTCAATATCACATGTTGGCACTTTTAAAGGATGGGCCTCTTCCTTTTTTAAATAATTTGCAGAAGCCTGGAGGTGGCAGGTTTTGTAGAAAGACACAAGAAATTGAGGGATCGGTGTCTGTCTTAAGAATGAATACAATTTATATTTAAAGAAAAAAGTTAAAAACTTATGTCAGCCCATTTATGAATGTGAATGACTCAGTGCAAAAAGTAAAAATAAAGACTAAGTGGAAGAATGAAGAAAACTCACAGTGGCACAGGCTTGTAATCCCAGCTCTCAGAAGACTGAGGCAGGAGGACCGAGAGTCCGAGGCCACCATGGGTGATAGACTCTATTTCAAAATACAAAAATAAGAAGAATTGGAGATATAGTCAGTGGCAGAGCACCCTTTTTGTCCCATCCTCAGTACAGAAAGAGAAAAAGAAAGAAACCTTATAAGGTTGTTGTTCTATATTATGGTTTTGTATATGGTGGTTTTAACATGATTCTTTCCTTGCAAACAAGGCAAGAATACACATACCTTGGTATGCTTTTAGTTTTTTTGAAGAATACTGCAGTGATAACTTGATTCTAGGAAATGCTTAGATGCTTAAAACATTTAGTTATCTTACATGAAAAGAAGAATGTGGCTTCTTATATTTAGTGAGATCTTAAAGTGAATTGCAAGATAAAAGTTTGAAACCTTAGACTAACTACCAAGGGAATTTGCTTGTGTTTTATTTTAAATATCAGTAGATGAAAGACACAGGCTATATTTATATTGATGTATCACTTTATCTATTGTTGGGTAATAGGGAATGTGTATTAAAAATTTGATGATACTGTCAAATTCCTTTAGTTCCTCATTTTGTAATGTATCATGAACATTTCAACTTGTCAAAATTTGTTACACTTACTACTTCCTTCCTTTATTTATTTATTTATTGTGGTACTGGGAGTGGAACCCAGGGGCTTTTCTACCTCCAGGCTATACTCCCAGACTTATTTTATACTTTATTTGGAAACAGGGTCTCACTAAATTGCTGAGAGCCTCACTCAGTAGCGGAGGCTGGCTTCAAACCTGAGCAATCCTCCTGTCTCAGCCTCCCAAGTACTGGGATTACAAGCATGTGCCACAATGCCTGGCAGCTTTTATTTTTTCTTTCATTAAGAAGTATATTTAAGGCCAGTGTGGTGGCGCATGCTTGTAATCCCTGCGCTTGGGAGGCTGAGACAGGAGGATCGCGCAGGTTCGAAATGAGCCTCCGCTGGCTTAAGAGATCCTGTTTTCAAATAAATATAAAATAGGTCTGGGAGTGTAGCCCAGAGGTAGAAGGCCCCTGGTTTTCATCCCCAGTACCACCAAAAAAAAGAAGTATATTTAGAGACAGGTGTGATGGTGCATGTTTGTAATCCCAGTATTTGGGAGGCTGAGACAGGAGGATCATGGTTTGCGGAGAGCCTCAGCTACTACTTAGTGAGGCCCTTTACAACTCAGTGAGACCCTGTTTCAAAATAAAGAATAAAAATACCCTGGGGTGGGGGTGTAGCTTGGAGGTAGAAAGCCCCTGGGTTCCATTCCCAGTAGCGCAAAAAAAAAAAAAAAAAAAAAAAGTGTATTTAGCTAGGTATATTATTAGCACACATCTGTAATTCCAGCACTTGGAAAGCTGAGACAGAAGGATCCCAGGTTTGAGATCAGCCTCACCAACTTAGTGAGACCCTGTTTCAAATAAAAAATAAAAAGCTGGGGGTGTTGTTCAGAGATAAAATGCCCCTAGGTTCAATCCTAGTACCACAAGTGGGCGGGGGGGGGAGTATATTTTATACTTTTGATGCAGCAGATTTTCTCGGGAGTGGCATAATGGCTGTCATAGTAAAGTGGCCATCATCCTTTTCAGTGACTGATTTGGAATCATTCTTCATTGAAAAAATAAATGTACTAAGCCAAGTGTTGTGGCACACATTTGTAATTCCCAGTACTTGGGAAGCTGAGGTTCAAGGAGAGCCTCAGGAAGTAGTGAGACTCTCATCAACCTAGTGAGACCCTGTTTCAAAATAAAATAGAGATGGGGGATAGCTCTGGGGTGAATGCCCCTGAGCTCAATCTCCAGCACCCCCCCAACACTAATATATATGAGAGTTTACTTTTTATCCTGTCACAAATCCAAAATTATTATTTTTCCAAAAATGTTTGGATTTAGTGTTAAAGTTGTTTCTCATCACCTAACTTCTGTGAATTTATTGCAGACTTTTGAATCAGCTGTTCAAGAGAATGTCAGCATTAATGGTCAAGCATGGCAGGAAGCTTCAGATAATTGTTTTTTGGGTATGTGACTTTTTCCTTTTGTCATTAATTTCTGAGTGATTTTTTTTACAGCTAATTTTATCTTGAATGTTGGTTTTTAATCCCCATTGTGATTTGTTTTTTTAAAAATTTTGGGAATAAAAAAGAAGAAACTAATATAGAACATTATTAAAAATCATAATCAGCCGGGCGTGGTGGTGCACGCTGTAATCCCCTTGCTTGGGAGGCTGAGACAGGAGGATTGTGCAGGTTCGAAGCCAGCCTCAGCTGGCTTAAGAGACCTTCTTTCCAAATAAAAAATATAAAATAGGTCTGGGAGTATAGCCCAGAGGTAGAAGGCTCCTGGGTTCCATTCCCAGTACCACCAAAAAAAAAAAAAAAAAAAAAAAAAGGCAGAAGGAACTATAATAGGTACTTTGATGCATCATCATATGTGCTGGCATTAAACAGGGTCTCATCTGACTAATTTTCAGAGTTTATAGAAAAATATTACAGAATTATCCTCAGATGCAGGCTTGGAAAATTCCTATAATTCCTTATAAAGTAAGTTATATTTTTGCAGGTGACCCTTAGAATAGATAGTAAAGTATCTTCAAAAGTACTATACTAGTACCATATAGGGAGTATCTATTTGTGGAAGGCTCCTTTATTTTATTTATTTATTTATTTTTGTGGTACTGGGGATGGAACTCAGGAGCAATCTACCTCTGAGCTATTCCCCTCAGCCCTGTTTTTTATTCTTTATTTTGAAACAGGGTCTCACTGAGTTTCAAAGGGCCTCACTAAGTAGCTGAGGCTGTCCTTGAACCATGGTCCTCCTGTCTCAGCCGCCCAAATACCGGGATTACAAGAGTACACCACCATGCCCGGCTTGGAAGTCTCCTTTAAAAGACAGATTATTTTCCTTGTATAGAGCAGACTTGATTGTACTCTTAATAACATTTCTCTTAACATTTAGGTTCTAGCTGGATGAGTTGGCACACCTGTGATACTTAGTACCTGGGAGGCTGAGATAGGTGGATCACAAGTTTGAAGCTAGCCTCTGCAACTTAATGAGGCTCTCAGCAATTTTGTGACACCCTGTTTCCAACTAAAAAATAAAATAGGGATAGGGGTGTGGCTCAAAGGTAAAATGCCCCTGGGTTCTATCCTCAGCACCAAAAAAAGAAAAAAGAAGACTTAAGTTGTAAGAGAAAAGAGAATGGTCAGTGTAGGAAGGAAAACATTTAGTAGAAAGGGGATGATCTATGTGAGAAAAAAGGCAGAGTGCCCTGTCCTAGGGCAGGGAATGTCTGGAGAATTGCTTGTCTGATGTTTTAGTCAGCATTTTCACTGCTGTGACCCAAACACCTGACACACAAAATTTAGAAGATGAAGGATTTTATTTGCTCACAGTCCTAGAGATTTCAGTTCATGTTAAGCTGCAGAGCTCATGGCATGGTGAAGGAGAGGTAGCCGCCCTCAGCTCATGGCATAGGGAACCAGAGAGAAAAAATGTGGCAAAGATTAAATGTACTTTAACAGCCTATCCCGGGAAAATGCTGTCCCTGGCATGATCCATACATTTAGGAATAAATCATTTACAATAGGAAATACACAGGTAAGGAATTACAATAGGTAAGAAATCACTAAAAAAGTGGGAGAACAGAGGAGGTTATTGATAAGTAAAATGCATATAATGAGTGTGCTAGACAGAAGGGAGGTAATAAGGACATTTGAAACAAAATAGCATGTGCAAAGGCCAAAGGAGTGATATATTTGGAAAATGCCAGAAGTGAACTGGGAAAACTAATGGCAGACATGGCCAGAAAGATAAGCAGAGGGAGTACCACCAAGAACCTTAAAGGATATGCTAAGGAATTTGTACTTTGTTATGCAGGCCATGGGGAATCAGTGAGGTTTTTGTTTTTCCTGCTGGGGACTGAACCTAGAGCCTTTTGTGTGCCAGGCAAGTGCTCTACCATTGAGCAGAACCCCCACCCTCCATAAGGTTGTTAGGGTAAAATTACACATGAAAAGGTTTGTGTTTTAGAAAGCCAACTGCTGGGTGTGTGAGAGATGAGTTCAAGAAGGGAAACACTCAAGGCAGGCAGACTTTAGCAAGTTTATTACAGTAGTGTAGCAAAGAATGGTGAAGACCTTTGTTCACTAAGTCAGGAAAGGAGAGAAAAGACAAGTTCCAGAGATATCTAGAAAATAGTTATTTTTTTATCTAATACATAGAAGTATTAAGTGTTACGGTTTGAGAAACTGTCCCCAGGGATCTTTATTAGACCCCTGGGAATAATTTCCCAATAAAACCACAAAAACCACAAAGAACAGAAAAACCGCAGGTTCTTGTCCTGAGCTGAGGATAAATATGCATTAGCCCGGACTCTTGCTGAAGATTTAAAGAAGTTTATTAAAAAGATAGAAATATAGAGACCCCTGGAGAAACTGGGCCCAGTAAGACGCTGGGTTCTGGGCGGGGGTCGTGTGCGGCGCACACCAGCCGGGGCCCGGGTCGCTGGACCCTGGGCCCCAGGCCGAACTGCGCGTGGCACACCAGACCCCTGGAGAAACCGGGCCCAGTAAGACGCTAGGTTCTGGGCGGGAGTCACGCGCGGTGCACACCAGCCAGGGACCGGGTCGTGGGACCCTGGGCCCCGGGCCGAACTGCAAGTAGCACGCCAGACCCCTGGAGAAACCGGGCCCAGAACAGAAAAAGATAAAGAAAAATAACGGAGAGGAGGTAAGAAAGCCCTTATGGATGCCAGGACACTGGAGATGCAGACAAAACTTATCTAAATGCACTGGAACTTATGGAAAAATTCGCCGTGAAAGAGGACTGCTATTTCTCTATATTGTTAAGAATCTCAGACATCACCTGTAAGGAGAGAGTTTAGCGGAGACCAAGGAGAAATGCGGTGTTGAAAGAGTTCTCCGCAATGGTGGTGGAGACTTGTATTCAGGAGAAGCAGAAACCGGATCCTACCAACTTTGTTTTTTTGGAGAAATTACACCAAATGTTGAATGCTACCACCACGCATGCTTAGGAACACTGGACAACATTCAGAGTGGAAAAAGAGCCTGGGAAGGATTTGAAATGGTGGAGGCAGTGGCAATGCCAGTGGCCAATACTCAGGGGAGGCAGAGATCTGATACATTACACCTGGAACCTTTGAAATAATAACCACAGAGACAGTGATCGGAACCTGCTGAGGCGTTAGGTGGGCGCCGGGGCCAGTGGCCGACATTGGAGCTTGCGTGAGGCAAGGCCGGTACTGGGGCCTCCGAGGCCGGGATAAGAGCCTGCCGAGGGTTAGGCCGGTGCTGGAGCCAGCGAGGCCGGCATTGGAGCCTGCCATGAGGCAAGGCCGATGTTGGGGCCTCCAAGGCCTGGATAAGAGCCTGCTGAGGGGTTAGACCGGTGCTGGGGCCAGCGTGGCCGGCATTGGAGCCTGCTGTGAGGCAAGGCTGGTGCTGGGGCCTCCAAGGCCGGGATAAGAGCCTGCCGAAGGGTTAGGCCGGTGCTGGGGCCAGCGAGACCGACATTGGAGCCTGCCATGAGGCAAGGCCGGTGCTGGGGCCTCCGAGGCCTGGATTGGAGCCTGCCTTGAGGCAAGGCCGGTACTGGGGCCTCCGAGGCCAGGATAAGAGCCTGCCGAGGGGTTAGGCCGGTGCTGGGGCCAGCGAGGCCGGCATCGGAGCCTGCCGTGAGGCATGGCCGGTGCTGGGGACTCCGAGGCCAGGGTAAAAGCCTACCGAGGGGTTAGGCCGGTGCTGGGGCCAGCGAGGCCGGCATCGGAGCCTGCCGTAAGGGAGGCCAGTGCTGGGGCCTCCGAGGCCAGGATCGGAGCCTCCTGAGGGGTTAGGCCAGTGCTGGGGCCAGCAAGGCCGGCACCGGAGCCTGCCATGAAGCAAGGCCGGTACTGGGGCCTCCGAGGCCAGGATTGGAGCCTGCCGTGAGGCAAGGCCGGTGCTGAGGCCTCCAAGGCCGGGATTGGAGCCTGCCTTGAGGCAAGGCCAGTACTGGGGTCTCCGAGGCCAGGATAAGGGCCTGCCGAGGCGTTAGGCCGGTGCTGGGGCCAGCGAGGATGGCATTGGAGCCTGCCGTGAGGCAAGGCCGGTACTGGGACCTCCGAGGCCGGGATAAGAGCCTGCCAAGGGGTTATTCCGGTGCTGGGGCCAGCGAGGCCGGCATCGGAGCCTGCCGTGAGGCAAGGCCGATACTGGGGCCTCCCAGGCCAGGATAACAACCTGCTGAAGGGCTAGACCGGTGCTGGGGCCAGCGAGGCTGGCATCGGAGCCTGCTGTGAGGCGAGGCCAGCATCGGATCCTGCCGTGAGAAATGGCCAGTGCTGGGGCCTCCTATGCCGGGAAAGGAACCTGCCGAGGGGTTAGGCCGGTGCTGGGGCCAAGGAGGCCGGCATTGGAGCCAGCTGTGAGGCTAGGCCAGTGCTGGGGCCTCCGAGGCGGGGATTGGAATCCTGCCAAGGGGTTAGGCCGGTGCAGGGGCCAATGGCCAGCATTGGAGCCTGGCGTGAGGCAAGTTCACTCCTGCGGCCTCCAAGGCCGGAACCAAAGCCAGCTTAGGGGTTATACAGGTGCAGGGGCCAGCGAGACCAGAACTGGGGCCTCCCATGAGGCAAGGCCGCTGCTTGAGCCAGCGAGGTCTGGATCAGTCCACTGAGTAGCCAGGCCACTACTGGGACCATCAAGAGTGGGATCGGTACTTGCAACACAGCATGCACAGAGAAATATCACAGAAAATATAAATCAGACGCTTCTCTTAATCAGCAATAACTAGGAGGAAAAGGGCAACAGAAAGAGGTTGAGCTATAGAAAGGGCCCTATAGTGAAGCAACTAATGTGACCAATCAGAGGGTATGTAATACTGGAGGACGGAGCCTCTTTAAAACGCAGGAGGTACATAAACAAATGTATCAAAGTAAATCACCAAAGAAGTGTGGGATGGAGGGAGGGGGAGGGAATGGGATGGGGGCTGGAGGAGGGCTAATTGGATGATGTGTGCTTGTATATCCTCTCAAGTCTTGTACTCCAATGTGATTGATATATGACTACAATGCACCAATTTAAAAAATATAGTAATAAAAAAAATGATAGAAATATAGAAGATAGTTACAGCCCCATGCCATTCTTGAATGGCATTGGGATGGTTCGAGTGAATGTCCCACCACCAAAGATATAACACGTGGACCAGACCTTTTATACCCATGACCTCCATCTTGTTTATGTAATTCTGATATAGTAAATGTCCTGTAAGGTTCCTCCCCTTAATCTGTAAGGTACCCCCCCACAAGGTGTCTTTCACAAAGGTCAATCCCCTCCTCCCATCCTAGCTAGATTATTATGTAGATCTGTCTTTAGAAAGAGGAAGTCCTAGCTCCCCTCTCCTATGGACTTGCTAATTACATTTAGCTAAGTCAATGTAAGTTTCAATAGCTGTTTGCTTCCTGACTGAAACCAAGACAAGTCTTCCTTTCCCCGGGTCTGCTGCCATTTTGACACAATTATTTTTGAAATATATCTATTAATAGAGCTTTCTCAAATCTTCCTATGCCATTTCCAATACTGCTACAGTAAGTGAGCTTTACAAGGGCAAAGGTATTTGTTTACAAAGATTTTCAAATGCCTGACACTTGAGATTACTGTGTACATAAATGAAGGAATGAAAGGATCAAGGAATGAATGAGTGTCCAAGTGAAATCAGCCTCTTCTCTAACCACCCGAACGGACCTGAGCACAGGAGGCTGATCTAAGCTTAAAGATGTAAGTTCCTTGAGAACAGGGACTATGTTTTCAGCTTTTATCTTTGTACATAATAGGCACCCATTAAGTATTTGTTAAATTAATGAAGAATTATTTTCTGGTCAAATTTATTTATACATTTTAATGCTTTTATTCTTATATTGTGCTAAGAAACAATTTTATAGAAGATCTAGTTGGGAGATTATTTTTTTGAGCTGGTTGTGAAAATAGTTAATTCTTTTCAGACCAGTGACTTAACTTTTTTTTTCTTTTTTTTTTCTTTTTTATTGGTGCACTGTATTCATACATCATAGTGGGATACAAACTTTTGTAGACATACATGCACACATCGCCCAGTCAGCCCCCACCCAATTCCCACCCCATTCTCTCCCCATCCCTCCCTCCCATGCTTGGCTTAGTGGTTGACATCTAGTATTATAGCAATTTATCCAAAATTAAGAATGATAATCTCACATAACAGTTTCATTTGTCTGATACCAAGCTTTTGATGACTTAAAGATAACATTTCAATATTTCTTTTTACTTTCTTTCTTACCATAAAATATTTCTTTTCTATTTTTTTTAGGTGATACTATCATATATTTATATATTTATTTTTCAGAAAAAAAATCTATCCTAATATGGAATATGGACTCTAGATACCCAAAACGATCTTGAAAAAGAACAAAGCTAGAAGATACATATTTTCTGATTTCAAACCATATAAAGCTACAATAATTGAAACAGTGTAGTACTATTCTAAAGGCAGATATATAAACCATTGGAGTTAAATAAAAGCCTAGAGCTAAATTCTTCCCTATATTGTCAAGTTATTTTTGACAAGGTTTCCACGAACATTTGGTGGTGGAAATAATAATCTTTTAACTAAATATTGTTGAAAAATAATAATTACATGGAAAAGAATAAAATTGGACCCTTACCTAATCCCATATACAAATATTAACTCAAAATAGATAAAAGACCTAAATATAAATCTTAAGACTATAAACTTTTAGGAGAAAATCTGGGTCATAAAACCTCACAACATTGAAATTGGCAGTGATTTCTTGGATATGATTTCAATGGCATAGGCAACAGAAGAGTATACAAACTCCCTAAAAAAAAAAAATATTGTATATCCAAAGACAATGTAAACAGAGTTAACAGTTACTAATAGAATGGGATAAAATATTTCCAATTGCTATATCTGAAGGTATATTAATATTCCAACTAGAAATCCTAAAAATTGACAACAACAAAGGCAAACAATACCATTTAGAGATAGGTAAAAGACTAACATAAATAATGAATCCACAGATAACCAATCTTAGTTGTCTGTTGGATGGAAAATCTTGTTTCTCTGGTTCTGGTGTGTGTTACCTATTTCTTCTTTGTAGTTAATCTCTTTGAGTATTTTCTCTAGTGCTGGTTTTGAAGACATAAATTCCTTCAGTTTCTGTTTGTCATGGAAGCTTCTTATTTCTCCATCTAATTTGATAGAAAGTTTTGCTGGGTAGGAAATTTTTGGCTGGAAGTTGTTTTCTTTCAGAATTGGGAATATGTTACTCCAAGCCCTTCTGGCTCTCATAACTTGGTTTGGGAAGTCTGGAGTGATTCTAATTGGTTTGCCTCTGAATGTCACTTGGCCCTTTGCTTTTGTTGCCTTTAAGATTCTCTGCTTGGCTTCCACATTGGTCATTTTGACAATTATGTGGCGTGGGGATCCTCTTCTCCGATCCTGTCTAAAGGGGGTTCTATAAGTTTCCTGGACCTGTGTATCAACCTCTTGCTCTATGTTTGGAAAATTTTCTGCTATTACTTCCTTGAAGAGATTGTTGATCCCTTTGGTTTCACTTTCTTTTCCCTCCTCTATTCCAATTATTCTTAGGTTAGCTCTCTTAAAATGTGCCCATATTTCTTCAATATCAGCTTCCTGCTGTTGGATATTTTTTTCTAGATTAGAAACTATGCGTTCATTTTTGGAATGATCATCTTCTAAGAGCGAGATTCTGTTCTCCATGTGGTCTAATCGTTTGTTTGTGCTTTGAATTGAGGCCTTTACTTCATTAATTGCATCCTTTATCTCTTTTTGGCTCTCTCTGAGTTCTTTTCGAAGCACCTCTATTATTTCTACAGTTATTTTCCTGATTTGATCTTCTAGAAATCTCTGATTTTCTGTTTTATCGGGTTCTGATGTTGTGGGTTTGTGGGCATTCATTGCTTCAGTATTATTCCTCTTTCCCATGATTTAGGAAGTTTGTGCCTTCTCTGGGTTCTTCCCTTGGGTCACTATGACTTCACTTAAGGTGTTCTGGATATCGAGTCTGTGGTATCTCAGACCCCACTACTCCTTTACTGAGTTGTATCACAGAGTCTCCGACCCAGAGAGTCGATAGAGGCTGCTTTAGACTGTGGGGGGTGCCAGGTTGCACGTTCTCCTATGGTGTGATATCTCTGCCATCGCTACTCCCTCACTGGGTCAAGTCCCAGGGAGTACGGTACTGGGATTTCTCCTCTGTGGCCCGCAATTTGACTCACTGTTCTTGAGTACGCAGATGTAGCTGTACTGGTCTCGGTGAATTCGCTGCTGCTGCGCCGGTGGCAATATGGTGCTGCTGCTATGCCCTCGGCCGTGAGGCTGGCCTATTTTTTCTTCTCTGGTTTTGAGTTCCACTCTGAATCCCTGCAGCGTGTGCTGAGCTCAGCCACTGGGAGCTTTAGATGCTCTCTGCGCCGAGAAATCCTGCCTGGCTGTTCCGCAGCAGCTCACCTCGGCTTGCCGTAGCCGTCCGGTGAACTTGTCGCTGCCGCCCGCAGTATGGCGCTGCTGCCGCGTCCTCGGGCGTGAGGCCAGTGTATCTCCTCTGTGGCTCTGAGCTCTGTTCTCAGTCCGCTTTCTCTCTGGAGCCTGGTGATTTTTTTGTTTCTCTGGTGATGGTGTTTTCTGGCTATGAAAGGCGCTGATTTTATGGTAATGGAGATTGGTTGTTAGAGGGGCTCTTAAGCCCTGCTTTCCTCAGTTGCCATCTTCCCGGAAGTCGTGACTTAACTTTTTTAATGGACACATTAAAACTTGGATTCTCTTATTTATTTTATTTATTTTATTTATTTTTGTGGTACTGAGGGTGGAACCCAGGGGCTTTTCTACCTCTGGGCTATACTCGCAGACCTATTTTATACTTTATTTGGAAACAGGGTCTCATTGAGTTGCTGAGAGCCTCACTTAGTAGCTGAGGCTGGCTTCGAAACTGTGCGATCCTCCTTTCTCAGCCTCCCAAGTGCTGGGATTATAGGCATGCGCCACCACAACCATTGGATTCTCTTATTTAAATAAGTATTTCAAGTAAGAAAGATCTGTTTTTTCATAACACACTCCAGAGTAACTTAGTTGGCTTCAATGAATAATTGTCACTTGAATGAAAGACCATACCTGATATATTTCATTAATCTTCACCTGATTTTATGTGTGTGAGGAAGTGTGTATACTGATATATATCAGAAGTTTCTCAATAATATCTATATAATACTTAAATTTCTTTTATTTACTTTTTAAAAATTTTTTTGTGGTAACAAAGGTGAAACCTAGGGGCATTGTACCTTTGGGCTACACCCCAGCCCTATTTTTTTATTCTTTATGCTGAAACAAGGTCTCACTGAGTTGCAAAGGACCTCACGAAGTAGCTGAGGTTGTCCTCGAATTGCGATCCTCCTGTCTCAGCCTCCCAAATATCAGGATTGCAAGTGTGTGCTACCATGCCTTGTTTATTTTTTAATTTTTTTAAGATTTCTTTCTAATAAAGCTTCTGCTTTTGGTTTTGTTTGTTTTTGTTTTGGTGCTGGGGATTGAACCCAGGGACATTCTACCTTCAAGCTGCACCCCAGCCAGATTTTTATTCTTTGTTTTGTTTTTTGCTTTGTTTTGTTTTTGCAATTCTGGGATAGAACCAAGAGGCATTTGAGCTACACCCCAATCTACACCCCTAGCCCTATTTTTTAATTCTTTATTTTGAAATGGTCTCACTAAGTTGTGGAGGGCCTCATTAAGTATCTGAGGCTGGCCGCGAACCTGCAGTCCTGTCTCAGCCTCCCAAGTACTGGGATTACAAGCATGCATCACCATGCCCAGTTTTGCAGTGATCTTTTTTTGGGGATCATATTATGTTATATTTCTCTGGTTTAGGCCTGACTTCCCACAAAAGCTCAATAGTGATTGTTCAATGAATAAATGAATTAATCACAAAAGTAGAATCATCCATTAACTTGTATTTATTTCCTTTAATCTGTGTTTTCTAAATTTTGTCTACTTAAACCACATTTTCATACTAATACGTACAGTGAATTTTAAGGAATTCTTAAGATTTTTTTTTCTGAAATAGATTCTGACATCAAAGTACTTGAAGATCAGTTTGACGAAATCATAGTAGATGTAGCAACAAAACGTAAGCAGTATCCCAGAAAGATCCTTGAATGTGTCATCAAGACCTTAAAAGCGCAACATGACATTCTGGTAAGATGATTTACCTTTAAGCTTTTATGTGTATTTTACTACATTAAAATATAAGAACCATGTGGAGATCTATAACACTGTTGTTGTTCCTACCCAAATAATACTGTTTGGCTTTCTTAAGACTTTTTCTGGATCTCAATCATACTAAGTATTAAATGCAACTAATAATGAAATTGGAGATGGAAGATGACAATGACTTTCTGATTCTGAGAATATTTTGGAAGATCTTTTAGTTAAATTGATGGAGAAAGTTATTTGAGTACCTGTTTACAATACTGAAATTTGTTTTATGAATTGTGTGTAATTCATTTTCTTTAAAGATCATAACCATCAGCCAGGTTTAGTGGCGCACACTTGTAATCTCAGTGGGAGGCTGAGATAGGAGGATCTCAGGTTCCAGACCAGTCTCAGCAACTTAGTGAGACCCTGTTTCAAAATAAGAAAATAGAGCTGGACATGGTGGCAAGTAATCCCAGGTACTTGGGAGGCTGAGACAGAAAGATCGCAGGTTAGCAGCCATCCTCAGCTATTTAATGAGGCCCTCTGCAACTTAGTGAAGCCCTGTTTCAAAATAAAGAATAAAACACAGGGTGTAGCTTGGAGGTAGAATGCCCCTGAGCTCAGTCCCCACTACTGCAATATATATATATATATATATATATATATATATATATATATAGAGAGAGAGAGAGAGAGAGAGAGAGAGAGAGAGAGAGATGGGATGTAGCTCAGTAGGATACCCCTGAGTTCGATCCCCAGTAACACACACACACACACACACACACACACACACACACACACACACATATATATCATAACCATCTGGGTCATAAGACCAGGAAAATTTGTTTCTTACTGTACATGTTAGTGACTAGCCATGTCACACCCTCATCTTTTCAGACTTACTAGAACTTGAAAACATATATAAACAAGTCCATGAAACACATTAGACCTAAGTCTCCCTTAAAGGGTGTGGAAGAGGTTTGATGGGAATAGCATTGCCCTCTGAGTAAGAAATTAATTCTGCTTTTAGATTATCTTTTACCTTAAGGGGGTTTTTGTTTGCTTGTTTTTGGTTTTGGTGGGTGTTTGTTTGGTGCTGAGGATTGAACTCGTGGGCATTCTAATCTCTGAATTACACCCCCAGCTTTATTTTATTTTTTATTTGGAAACGGTCTCACCAAGTTGCTGAGAGCCTTGCTCAGTTGCTGAGGCTGACCTTGAACCTGGTTATCCTCCTTTCTCAGCCTCCCAATACTGGAATTAAAGGTGTGTGCCACCCTTTAGGTTTTGAAATTAGCATACTTTTACTTATAAACCTTCCAATTGCCTCCCTTTCAGGAATTGTCTTTGCGTATTAAAGGCTATACTTTTTACTTAAAACATTTTAGTTACATTCTAAATAAGACATTGATAAGCAGAATTATTTCATCTTTTTCTTCCATTGGAGTTAGTCCTCAAAGAAATACTTCTTCCCAGCCGGGCGTGGTAGCACAGGCTTCGGGAAGAAGTGTGTGTGTGTGTGTGTGTGTGTGTGTGTGTGTGTGTGTGTGTGACTGGAGATGGAACCCAGGGGCATTTGACCTCCGAGCTACACCCCTAGCCCTATTTTTATTCTTTATTTTGAAACAGGATCTCACTGAGTTGCAAAGGGCCTCACTAAGTAGCGAGTCTGTCCTCCTGTTTCATCCTCCCAAATGCTGAGCTTACAAGCTCCAGAACAGGATTTTTGTGGAAATATAAATTTGGAGTTCAAGACATTTGTCCTAAACTAACTTTCATATCATATTTTATTCACAGTGTGGAGACTACCCTGTACTTTAACCACAAAGTTTAGTCTTTGTGCTTTTAATTTGCTTGATTTGTTTTTCTGCTTATCCTTTAATGGTGCTATTTCCTACTGTATTCAGTAGGTGGCAGTACTATGAAAGGGATAAATTAGACTTACTGGTCTTAACCTTTTCCTTTCCTTTCCCCAGAGTCTTCAGAATTTAGAAAAGATTTTCCTTAAAGAATGATACTGTTGACTACACAGTATATTTGTTTACATTAGCTAAACATGTTTGTGTGAGGCACTGATTAAATCTGTTTTAATTTTACATTATTTTAGAAGCAGTACCATCCTGTTGTACAACCATTGGAACTAAAATATGACTTTGATCCGGGTAAGTCAGTATTGATTTATAGTAGGGGTGAAGCAGAAGCTTGTGATTTTTTATGAAGTATTTTTCTTTTTGTTTTTGCTTTTTTCGGTTCTGTGATTGAATTCTGGGGCATTCTACCTCTGAGCTACATCCCCAGCCCTATATTTTGTTCTTTCTTTCTTTTCTTTCTTTCTTTTTTTTTTTTTTTTTTTTTGCGGGTCTGGGGATGGAACCCAGGGGCATTCTACCTCTGAGCTATACCCCCAGACCTATTTTTTATTCTTTATTTTTGAAACAGGGTCTCACTGAGCTACAGAGGATCTCACCAAGTAGCTGAGGCTGTCTGCAAACCAAGATCCTCCTGTTTCAGTCTTCCAAATGCTGGGATTACAAGTGTGTGCCACCACACCCGACTGTCCTTTATTTTATTTTATTTTTTTAATTTTAATTGTTTTTGGTGGTACTGAGGATGGAACCCTTCTACCTCTGGCCTACACTCCCAGACCTATTTTTTTATATATATTTTATTTGGAAACAGGGTCTCTTAAGGGAACCTGCACGATCCTCCTGTCTCCGCCTCCCAAGCGCGGGGATTACTACTGTGCACCACCATGCCTGGTGGCTGTTCTTTATTTTGAAACAGGATCTCACTAAGTTGCAGAGGGTCTCACTGAGTAACTGAGGCTGGCAGAATCCTGTGATCCTCCTGCCTCAGCCTCTCAGGAACTAGGGTGCGCCACCATGCCTTGCTATGAATTTTTAATGGTCTTCTGAAGGAGATAGCATCAAGGATATCTCCTTTAGTGCTTTAGCTTACTACCAGTTATCCATATTTAGCTCTTCATTTAGAATTCTGAAAACTTGCTCTAAACCTGCTGACTTAGAACCTTATGGCTGGACCCTAGGAATCTTGACATTATAATGCTCTCTCCTGACCTAGACTATTATAATACCTATTTTCTAACTTTTATTATAATACCCCCTTTCTGACTGCTGTTATACTGTTCATTCTTTGCATCACAGTGAGAGTTATTCTATTAAAGCATTTATTTATTTATTATTTTTGCAATACTAAGGATTGAACCCAGGGGTATTCTACCTCTGAGCTACACCCCCAGCCCTATATTTTATTCTTTATTTTGAAACAGGGTCTCACTAAGTTGCCGAGGGCCTAAGTTGCTGAGGCCGGCCATGAGCCCATGATTCTTCTGTCTTAGCCTGCCAAGTACTGGTATTACAGGTATGCACCACCATATCTGGCTCTAAAGCCTTTTTTTTTTTTCTTTCTTTCTTTCTTTTTTGGGTACTGGGGATGGAACCCAGGGGCATTCTACCTCAAAACTTACACCCCAGTCTTTTTTTTTTTTTTTTTTCTTTTGCAGGTCTGGGATAGAACCCAGGGGGCATTCGACCTCCGAGCTATACCCCCTGCTCTATTTTTTATTCTTTATTTTGAGATAGGGTCTCACTGAGTTGCGGAGGGCCTAAGTAGCTGAGGCTGTCCGCAAACTGTAATCCTCCAGTCTCAGCCTCCTGAATGCTGAGATTAGAAGTGTGCGCCATCACACCCGGCCCCACCCCTATTTTATTCTTTATTTTGAAACAGAGTCTGAGTTGCAAAAGGCCTCACTAAGTAGCTAAGGCTGTCCTCAAATCTCAGTCCTCCTATCTCAGCCTCCCAAATACCGGGATTACAAGTGTGTGCCACCATGCCTGGCTTAGTTTAAGTTTTCTCTTAAAAGATTTTTTAGGTCTTTGATTCATCTGTACTTAATTTTTGTATGTGGCATGAGGTAGTAGTCCAGTTTCATCCTTTTGAATGTGCATTTCTAGTTATTTTAGTGTCATTTGTTGAAGTGGTTACTTTAGCCCCCAATTGAATGGTGTTGGAACCTTTGTCAGAAGTCAGTTGAGCTGGGCGTGGTGGTGCATGCTTGTAATCCCAGCATTCTGGAGGCTGAGACTGGAGGAGTGTGGTTCGCAGACAGCCTCAGCTACTTAGTGAGGCCCTTTGCAACTTAGTGAGACCCAGTTAAGGCTGGGGGCATACCCCAGAGGTATAGTGCCTCTGGGTTCCATCCCCATTACCCCCCCAAAATGTCAGTTGATTGTAATGTGGCTTATTTCTAGATACTTAATTCTATTTCATTGATCTATATATTTGTCCTTTTGCTAGTATTATTATATTATGTCTTGATTATTATATATGTTATACATAATGTTGATTATATATAATCTTGATTATATAGTATATTATGTCTTGATTATTATAACTTTGTAATAAGTTTTGAAATCAGAAAGCAAATCTTCCCAAATTGTCCTGTTTTAAAATTGTTTGGCTCTCCTGAGTCCCTTAAATTTCCTTGTGAATTTTAGGATCAGTTTGTCAGTTTCTACAAAAAAGTCCCTTAGGTTTTGGTAGGATTGTGATAAAATTTATAGATCATTTGGGAATGTTCCTAAGTTTTATGATCCACGAATAGTGCGTATCAGCTGGGCATGGTGGTGCACACTTGTAATCCCAGCATTCCGGAGGCTGAGACAGGATTGTGATTTGAGGACAGCCTCAGCTACTACTTAGTGAGGCCCTTTGCAACTCAGTGAGACTCTATTTCAAAATTAAGAATAAAAAATAGGGCTGGGACTATAACTCAGAGGTAGAATGCCCCTGGGTTCCATCCCTAGTACTAGGGGGAAAAAAATAGTTTATCTTTCCATATATTTTGATTTTTTTTTCCATACTGGGAATCAAACCCAGAGACATTCACCATGTCCAGCTCCTTTTATTTGCTTTAAACAAGGTTTTGTTTTGTTTTGTTTTTTGTTGCAGTACGGCGTTGCAAAGGGCCTCACTAAGTAGCTGAGGCTGTCCGTGAACCACAATGCTCTGGTCTCAGCCTCCCGAATGCTGGGATTACAAGCTTGCGCCACCACGTCCTTTTCCAGTTTCTAGTTAACACTTTTTGTTAAATTTATTCCTAAATATTTCCAGTCTTTTGATGCTATTCTAAATGGAATTTTTTGTTTTGTTTTGTTTTCAGTGCTACTGTATAGAGACAGAATTGATTGATTGTATATTGACTTTTTCCTGCAACATTGCCAAACTGACTTATTCTCATAGCTGTTTAGTGGATTTTTTTAGGATTTTTTTGTATAAAAGATTGCATCAACTACAGAGGTATTTACTTCTTCCTTCCCAGTCTGGATGACTGGGTTGTTGGTGAGAATTCACCTAAAAGTCTAAGTGTCATTCCTGAAACTTTTTTCCTCTGCTGCTTCTCAAATTTCTCTCTATTCCTAAGATAGTTTCACTAGACTAATTTTTAATACAAAATACTTGTTTTCTTGTTATATAAATAATACATTCCATGAGAAACAAGTTTAATCACATACTCTAGACATACCCACTCTTAACATGTTTGTCAAGTGACCAATGTTATGATACACTGCTTGATACTTACACCCTCAGTCCACCAGTAGATCCTGTAGCCTTTATCTTGAAAACATATTGCAAATCTAATTACTTCTTATCAAATCCACCTCTACCTCTACTATTTTTATCTATCTACATTCTCTCCCTCTCCTTTTTTTTTTTTTTTTTTTTTGTGGTGCTAGAGATTGAACCCAAGGCCTCTCACATGCTAGGCACACCCCAGCCCTCACTGGCCTCCTAGCAGGACTAGTACAATAGCTTCCTTACTAGACTCCTCCTTTTCAGTCCTATTTTCACATAAACCGCAGTCAGATTATCCTACTTAAAACTCTCAGGTGACTCCCTGTTATGCTTCACTTGGTGTACGAGGTCAAGGATTAGGTCCCTGGCTGCTTCTCCGATCTCATCTCTGACCCTGGTGTTTTACCGCTCTAGCCCTTGCTCACTGGGCTCCAGCTGTTTCAGGACATACTGAAGTGAGCACACAGTGGTCCTCTGGCTTTTATGCTTGTTGCTTCCTCTATCTGAAAGCGCATTTGGTTTGGAAATGGCCTGCCTGACTCTCACTTCTTTCATCTCTCTGTTCAAGCTGTTACCTCATCAGAGAGGTCTTTCTTGATAGTCTATGCCAAATTCCCAATGACCCCTTGACCATACTCTGTCCCCTTAACCTGTTTCATTTTTACTGATATATTATTTTTATTTTCTCTGTTCTTATACCTCCCCCTATTGTTAGCTTCCTATGGGTGAGAATTTTGACTCATACTTGTATATCTTTATTTGTTTGTTTCTGTTTGTTTTGCTTTTGTGGTACTGGAGATTGAACCTAGGGACATTCTACCTCCGAGCTACATCCCAGCCCTATTTTTTATTCTTCTTGAAACAAGATCTCACTAAGTTGTGGAAGGCCTCACTAAGTATCTGAAGCTGCAATCCTCCTATCTCAGCCTCCCAAATACTGGGATTATAAGCGTGTGCCACCAGGCCCAGCAAGACAGCAAGAAACACTTCTGAAGTAATAATAGCAAGGAATTTATCTGGTAACCATCAAAAGGAAGAGCTCTCAACTTAGGCCCTTTGCAACTCAGTGAGACCCTGTTTGAAAGTATAGAATTAAAAAAGAGGAAGCCACTAGGCATGGTGGCTCAACGCTTGTAATTCCAGTATTTGGGAGGCTGAGACTGGAGGATCGTGGTTTGTGGACAGCCTCAGCTACTTAGTGAGGCCCCCCATAACTTAGACCCTGTTTCAAAATAAAGAATAAAATATAGGGAAAGGGGTGTAGCTCAGAAGTAGAATGCCCCTGAGTTCCATCCCCAGACCCGCAAAATAAATAAATAAATAAATAAATAAATAAATAAATAAATAAATAAATAAATAAATAAAAAATAGGCTGGGGATGTAGCTTGAAGGTAGAATGCCCCTGGGTTCCATCCCCAGTACCACAAAAAGGAAAAAAGAAAAAAAAGAAAAGGAAAGAAACTCTCAAGAAGAAAGAATTATAACAGAGTTCTTAAATCAGGAATGAGCTTGAGTATTTATGGAATAAAAAACTACTGACGAATAGAAGGAAATAGCATTACAAGCTCAAAGGCCTGATAAAATGAGCTAGAATATGGAAGTTGACAGCTGCCCATGAGAGACACAGCACGGTACTGAAGGGGGTTGGGGGGAGTGCAGGTGGGAATGAGCAAGAGGATTGTGTCTGCCGGCATGTCTCTGAGTTCCAGAAAATCATAAATCACTGCTTAGTTTTTGTTGACTTTTTTTTTTAACCAGGGATGCTGTTTTCCCATTTATGGTTCTAATTTATGCTTTTTGTTATCTCCTCAGAAATCAGTACAAGCCAGACATCCTGTGCTGTGCATGTTTGCTTGTTCATCTGCATAAAATACCTTGGAAATAGAAAGGAAGCAATTCATTAGTGCATTTTTGCTGAATTTCTGAATTTGTGCAAGCTTTTACAAGTTCATGTTTCCTAGTTTAGTCACTGTAGTGACCCGAAAGCAAAACTAGTCTGATTACTCAATCTTTCATTTCTACTTTTTCATTTCCTTGTGTTTTAGAAAGTGAATAACTAGGGAAGGCAGCGTTCTCAGGAGTGCCCAACTTCCACATTTATAAATAAGAGCAAACTTTAAAAAAATTTTGTAGCAGTCTACTGATTAGCCATCTACCAATCTACCAGTAAGATGTGGTTCTCGTTTGTCAGAAACAATCTTTTATAAGCTTATTAGTATAATGAATAATTGCTTTCATATTTTCTTATTATTAAAAAATTCTTAGCTTGGCATGGTGGCATATGCTTGTAATCCCAGCATTTGGGAGGCAGAGACAAGAGGAGGATGGTGGTTCGAGGACAGCCTCAGCTACTTAGTGAGGCTCTTTGCAACTCAGTGAGACCCTGTTTCTGAATAAAGAATAAAAAATAGGGCTGGGGTGTAGCTCTCGAGGTAGAATGCCCCTGGGTCCCATCCGCGGTACCAAAAAAAATATTTTTCTTCAAATTAATTTGGAGAGATTATTTTTCTTTTCCTTTCCTCAGCATGTAGTGATGGCAAAGAGCTATTTTAAGTTTTTCTACAGTAGACTTAGTAATACTTCCAGTTCTTTGCCCTCTCTACAAGCAGAAACCTATGGGCAGTTCTTCTTTTCTAATAATGCTATCTTGCTTAAGCTGTTGCTACAATACTTGCAAGTAGCTACCCACTAACAAATAATTACGTTTTAAAAGTTTAAATTTATGTCAGTGCTTTGAAAGGCATTTTCCCTTAAAAAATTTGTAAATGCTATCATAAATGGGCAACTTTGTAGGCCTATTTAACTTACAGGGCAGCTGAAATACCACACATTTATGATGAAAAATATTAGGAATATCACATTTCAAATGCACATCTACCACATGACATTTAAGTAGGTTTTTACAGGACATAGTCTGGATCCCTGAACACCATTGTTTGTGGTGAAGAGGGTAAATAGTGCCATGAAGATCTTATCAAGGTTATAGAGAGAAGATACTGAAAAATGCTAAGCAGGACACAGTGGCGCATGCCTGTAATCCCAGTACTTGGGAGGCTGAGACAGGAGGATTGCAGGTTTGCAGCCAGCCTCAGAAACTTGGTGAGTCCCTCTGCAACTTAGTGAGACCTTATTTCCAAATAAAAAAATAAAATAGGGCTGGGGATTTGTAACTCGAAAGTAGAATGCCTCTGAGTTCCATCCCCAGTACTACACAAAGGGGTGGGGGTAATTGCTTCTGGAGGAAGTACATTCCATCTCCTGTGTGGCCTGGACCAGACATCTGCATGTAAGACATTCTAAGTTAGATGTTTGTGTATCAGGAGTACCTATATGCTCTTACTAGTTACAAAATGTGAAAAATTCACTTAGAGTAATCTTGTGAGGGAATGAAAAGTTTACACATTTTGAAATTTTACAAACCAGAATTAATGTTGAAAATTATTTTCTGTTGTATTTACAGACAATCACATATTTAGTGGTCATTTTTTTGTGTCTCACTGTCTCTATTTTTAAAATCTTCATTTAGTTTTATTCTTAAATTTATTGATACAACTTAGTTTTTGTTGCTGCTGCTATTGTTTGTGGTACACCCAGATCTTTTTTAAAATTTTTATTTAATTTATTTATTTTTGGTGTGGTACTGGGAATTGAATTGAATCCATGGGCATTGTGTGTGTGTGTGTGTGTGTGTGTGTGTGTGTGTGTGTGTGTGTGTGTGTTGCTGGGGAAGAAATCCAGGGGCCTTCTACTTCTAAGCTATACTCCCAGAGTGTGTGTGTGTGTGTGTGTGTGTTGCTGGGGAAGAAATCCAGGGGCCTTCTACTTCTGAGCTACACTCCCAGACCTATTTTATATTTTATTTGGAAACAGGGTCACACTAAGTTGCTAAGAGCCTCACTAAGTAGCTGAGGCTGGCTTTGAATCTGTGTGATCCTCCTGTCTCAGCCTCCCAGGTGCTGGGATTACAAGCGTGCGCCACCACGCCCAGCAGAATCCATGGGCATTCTCTGAGCTACACCTCAGCCCTGCTTTATTTGTATTTTGAAACAGGGTCTCACTGGGTTTGATGAGTCTCACTACTTACCAAGGCTGTCTTCGAACCTGCCATCCTCCTGTCTCAGCCTTCCAAGTACTAGAATTACTATAGTGTGTCACCATGCCCAGCAACCTTTTTTACTTTTGAAACAGGGTCTTACTAAGTTGCTGAGGCTGTCCTGAACTTGGAGTCTTTCTGCCCCAGCCTCCAAAGAACTGGGCTTATAAGCCTGCCCCACCACACCCAGCTACCACTTAGTTTTTAAATGCAAAGGATTTATTTTTTTTATCTAAAAAAGGGGGTATTGTAGCTGGGTGTGGTGGCACACTATAATAATCCTAGTACTTGGAAGGCTGAGACAGGAGGATAGCACAGGTTCAAAGCCAGCCTCAGCTACTTAGTGAGGCTCTCAGCAACTTAGTGAGACCCTTTTTCCAAATAAAGTATAAAATAGGTCTGGGAATATAGCCCAGAGGTAGAAAAGCCCCTGGGTTCCACCCCCAGTACAATAAATAAATAAATAAATAAATAAATAAATAAATAAATAAATAAATAAATAAATGTATTGTAAAATTAATACAACATTTAACTCTAAGAATTGATTTACTTTTACTTCTTTACCAGGTACAGTTCTTTTTATTTTAAGAGATTTTCATTATGTTGCACCATTTCCTCCTTTTTTGGTGGTGCTAGGGATCAAGCCTGCTGTAATGCATTCTAAGAGCTACATCCCTATCCCTGTTGGAGCTGATCCCTGTTGACCATTCATTAGCTTATATTCTTAAGAGTATAGTATAATTCCTGGCAAAGTGGCATTTTGGAAAGTTACATATAGAATATAGAAGGGTTCATGCTTTGGATTCTAGGAGGTGCAAATTCTAATTCTGTTCAACTATAGACTCGTTTTTCAGCATGTATTTCTTTATAAAAGACGCTGGCGAAACCTGCTTGCCTCACAGGTTTGCTAAAAGTATAGGAGGTTGATTGGGAATGCCTGGTAACCCCTACTGCTATGGGCATGGGATCACAGGAACACGCAAGGAAAGCTTTCCTCTCATATTTCTTTCTCGAACTCTTCTTTCATAACTGAGTTTCTCAAATGAATCATCTCACCATCTTCACTTTTAATCTCTCAGTCATTCTTGTAAGAAATCTGTAGTATTTAGTATTTATATTGATAAGACTGTAAATGTTCTTCAGTCTGAGTCAGGTAATTATTGCCATGAGTATATTTTCTTTCTTGAACACCTTCCTACCCCCTTCTGGAATTATAATTTCTTTATTTTTCTTTTTATTTTGTATTCTGTTGTGTCTATCACTGATTCTTTCCAAAACACTTCAACAAAACTGTAAAATTCCTCTCAGTGTGGTAAACACTTGAAGTTTGCCATCAAACTCATTTTTAATCGCTTTTTCCTTTTCTTGGAGCTGTCCCCCTGGCGGCCTCCCATTGCCTGGTCTCAGTCTGAAATGGCTGTTCTCTAGGCCTGCTGCAGAGCTTTCATCCTGTCTGCTCCTTTCATCATTATCCCTGGAATTTCCTTTTACTTATCGTATCTTTTGCAGGACATTTCCTGTTTTTTTTTTTTTTCTCCTGTTACTTGATTTATTCCCTTGTTTTGGTATAGCATGTCCTCTACCACCCACCTCCTATTCCTACTCATCCAAGCCCATCTAGTACCACGTGCTTTTTTTTTTTTTTTTTTTTTTTTCTTTCTTTCTTTCTTTCTTTCTTTCTTTCTTTCTTTCTTTCTTTCTTTCTTTCTTTCTTTCTCTTGTGGTACTGGGGATGGAACCCAGGAACCTCCAGGCTACACCCCCAGCCATGTATTATTTATTATTTGGAAATGGGTCTCACTAAGTTGCTGAGGCTGGCTTTGAACCCGCTATTCTCCGGTCTCAGCCTCCCAAGTACTGGAATTACAAGTCAAATGCTTTTTCTTCTGTTTGCATATGTGGTACTGGGGAACAAACCCAGGGACATTCTATCGCCGAGCCACACACTCCCCAGCCCAATTTTATTTATTTATTTATTTTTTAAATGATCTTACTAGGTTGCTGAGAGTCTCACTACTTGCTGAGGCTGTACTCAAACCTGAAATTCTCCTCTCAGCCTTCCAGGTACTGAGATTAAAAGCTTGCACCACCATACCCAGCTCTAAATGCTCGTAGTCGTTGTTGTTGCTGTTGTTCTGAGCATGGAACCTAGGGGCATTCTCCCTCAGAGCTACACCCCAGCCCTATTTTTTATTTTTTATTTTGAATCAGGGTCTCACTAAGTTGCAAAAGGCCTCACTAAGAAGCTAAGGCTGTCCTCAAACCACAGTCCTCTTGTCTCTTCTTCCCAAATGCTGGGATTGTAAGTGTCCATCACCATACCCGACACTCTGAATGCTGTGTGTGTGTGTGTGTGTGTGTGTGTGTGTTGTGGTACAGGAGATTAAACCCAGGGGCATTCTACCTCTGAGCTACACACACAGCCCTATTTTTTATTCTTTATTTTGAAACAGGGTCTCACTAAGGTGCAAAGGACCTCACTAAGTAGCTGCGACTGTCTGTGGACCGCAGTTCTCCTGTCTTAGCTCTCAATGCTGGGATTGCAAGCTGCACCACCATGCCTGGCTGTAAGTGCTCTGTTAAGGACACTCATAAAGCCTGTGGGTTTCCTTGCCTTCAGTTACCCTGTTGAATTGACCTCACACTGTTCATGTCTCCCTAGCACCCTCTGTCATGACCTTGCTTCATCATAACTATTGAGCACCTACTCTAAAGTCAGGCACCTTGTTCAACACCAGAGATCCTAAGAGTAGATTAGATTCCTTTTCCCAAAGAAGTTCTGAAGACACAGACACCAGGATTCTCCCTGGGGTTCATACTGCTCCCTGGTGGCCCTTTTGGAAAGTGGATGTTTTGGGTTACTGTAGTAACAGGAAGGGTGTAGCCAGCCTTTTGTACTTGGACCAGGGATACTAACTGTTTTAAATATCCGGCAGAACTTTAGAATATCCCGTAAGACATTCACCTGTGAAAACAAGTTTATAATTATCCAAGCTTAGGACCTAACTTCATTTTTCATACAAACCCGTACTTGGTGCACTTTTTACATTGTCACTGCCTGTACAACATATGGAAAAGAGCTAGTATCGGCAGTGTGAGCTTATGGAGAGGGGACGTAATATGACATGGTGCAGGAGTTTATGCGGTGGGGTACTGAGGTTGTTAAAAAGAAAACGGTCTTCCCAAGTTGCTGCGGCTGCTTGAGAAAGTACTCTTCTCAGCCTTACGCCACCGTGCCCAGCTGGGATTCTTTTTGTTAGTTATTGGTAGCCCTAAGTCGCTACGAATCCTAATAATTTTGAGAGAATCCTAGTGCAGGCTTAACAAATCGGTGCTGTTAATAGAAACATTAAACAGAATTTCTTGGGTGATAATTATCTTGTAAACCATGTAATAACAATGAAGAAGAATATGATTGCCTTACTATATACATGAACGAAAACTTTTTATAGTAAATGTTAAAAAAGATTTTGTTCATTATTTTCTTTGTATGTGGTATACAGTACAAAACCTGATGAATTTATAACACACATACAGATACACATATAACATGTAACACCTTAATCTAGATGTACAGTATCTGTATAGTTGGAAAATAGGAAAAACTTATTTGTGGCCACTACATTTTTTTTTTTTTTTTTTTTTTTTTTTTTGGTGGTACTGGGGTTCCTGGAAGCCCTTCTACCTCCGGGCTACACTCCCAGACCTATTTTTACATTTTTTGGAAACAGGGTCTCCTAAGCCAGCGCGCGCGGCTGGCTTCGAACCTGCGCAATCCTCCTGTCTCTGCCTCCCAAGCGCGGGGATTACAAGCGTGCGCCACCACGCCCGGCCTACATTTTATTTTTTAAATAATATGCCCATAGCCAGGCATGGTGGCGCACGCTTATAACCCCAGCATTCGGGAAGCTGAGACCGGAGGATCACGGTTCGCAGACAGCCTCAGCAACTTAGTGAGGCCCTCTGCAACTCAGTGAGATCCGGTTTCAAAATAAAGATTAAAAAAATAGGGCAGGGATATAGCTCGGAGATCAAATGCCCCTGGGTTTCATCCCCAGACCCGCAAAAATAAATAAATAAATAATATGCCCTATGTTTTATGTATGAATTATAATAGCTGCAATTCAGAGAGTTCAAAGAATCTGAAAGCTTATAGAAAATGATGTCTATGTTGGAAATATAAAAATTTATTAGCCTGCCGGGCATGGTGGTGCACGCCTGTAATCCCTGCGCTTGGGAGGCTGAGACAGGAGGATTGCACAGGTTCGAAGCCAGCCTCAGCTAGTTAGTGAGGCTCTCAGCAATTTAGTGAGACCCTGTTTCCAAGTAAAATATAAAATAGGTCTGGGAGTATAGCCCAGAGGTAGAAAGCCCCAGGGTTTCACCCCCAGTACCACCAAAAATTTAAAAAGTATTAGCCAGTATTTATCGAAAATTATGATGATAGTGTTCAAAGATGTTTAATATGGTGGTAAATAATATATAGAGTGAACATCGGGCTCTCTTTTAGGGACACACAATGTTATGACTACTCAGAATCTTGTTGACTCTCTTTTGCTTTTAACCTATAGTTTTATTCTACTATTTTAATATCCTAATAGTATTTTCATCAATCTAGATAAATTTAGTAGGAATTTTTTTTCCAGTACTGGAGATTGAACCCAGAAAATACCTCTGAGCTAGTTTTTATTCTGTATTTTTAAATAGGGTCTCAGTAAGTTGCAGAGGACTCTTAAGTAGCTGAGTCAGGCCATGCGCCTGTGATCCTCCAGTCTCATCCTCTCCAAGTACTGGGATTACAGGTGTGTGCCACCATACCTGGCAGGATGTTTGTTTTAACAGATTAGAAAATATGAATACTTTTATGATTTTTTTTGAGGGGGGTTCTGGGAATGGAACCCAGAGGTATTCTACCTTTGAGTTACACACCCAGCCCTATTTTATTCTTTTACTTTGAAAGAGTCTCACTAAATTGTGGAAGGCCTCCCTAAGTTGCTGAGGCTGGCCACGAACCTACAATTCTCCTGTCTTAACCTCACACGCACTGGTATTACAAGTGTGTACAACCATGCCCAACTCTATGATTTTCTAGTAAATTAAAAACCTAAGCCGGGCGTGGTGGCGCACGCTTGTAATCCCCGCGCTTGGGAGGCAGAGACAGGAGGATCGCACAGGTTCAAAGCCAGCCGCGCGCGCTGGCTTAGGAGACCCTGTTTCCAAATAAAAAAGTATAAAAAATAGGTCTGGGAGTGTAGCCCGGAGGTAGAAGGGCTTCCAGGAACCCCAGTACCACCAAAAAAATAAAAATAAAAATAAAAATAAAAACCTAAAATACTGTTTGGCGGTTTCTTTGTAGCTTCTCGCATGGAAAATTTGAAATGCCGAGGGGAAACCATAGCTAAGGAGATCAGTGAAGCCATGAAGGTAAAAACTGTGTGGTAAGAATTATAAAATAAACAAGACACGTGTCTAGGCATCTGCTTTTGACAGTCCTATGTGTTTTAGTGTGCTATAACTGAAATTTTTACCCTTTTAGATCATATATGCATTTATTAAGCAGCAGTTAACAATCTGAAAACCACTTTTAAGGCACCTACTATGTGCCGGATATTATACCTTGACTTCCTTAAAGGTTGGTTATATATTTGCGTTCCTCGTGTTAGCAGTCTGTCAGTTTGGGATAATAATACTAGCTAACAGTTATTGCACACTTGGTATGAATCCAGCACTGCTGAACGTCCATTACCTCACTTACCAAGCCTATGTGATGGGCACTGCTGTTTTCCCATTTTATACATGAAAAAACTGAGGCATCAAGAGGCCAAGCAGGTTATTGACAAACTATGGTGGGCCACACTGACCTTCAGCTTGTCCTGCTTTTTGTAAATAAAGCTTTATTGGAACAAAGCCATGTCTGTTCATTCACTGATTGCCTATGGTTTCTTTCACTTTACCACAGTAGAGTTCTTAAGACAGAGGTGCAAGACATCCAAGCCAAAGTGTTTACTGTCTGTTCTTTTACAAGAAAAATGTGCTTATCCCTGCTCTTGATGGTTGAACTTCCTAAAGTTCTCCTTATCCTGCAGTGTAGATTTTCAGACATTAAATCCTTGACTTTAAAATTCTGTTCCTCCTACCAAATTTAATTTCACTACTTGACATTGCAGGAATAGAACAAATTTCTCTCTCTCTCCCTCTCTGTCTCTCCCTCCCTCCCTCTCCTTCTCCCTCTCCCTCTCCCTCTCTTGGTACTGTGGATAGAAACCCAGGGGTTTCCTACCTCCAAGCTACACCCCCAGCCCTGTTTTTATTTATTTATTTATTTATTTATTTATTTATTTATTTATTTATTTATTTATTTTGGGGTCTGGGGGTGGAACCCAGGGGCATCTGACCTCCGAGCTACACCACCTGCCTATTTTTTAGTCTTTATTTTGAAACTGCCTTACTAAGTTGCAAAGGGCCTCACTAAGTAGCTGAGGCTGTCTAGCTTGTGCCACCATGCCCAGCGATTCTTTATTTTTAAACAGGGCCTTACTAAGTTGCGGAGGCTGGCCTCAAACCTGTGATTCTCCTGTCTAAGCTTCCAAAGTACTGGGATTACAGGCGTGCGCTACCATGCCCAGTTAGAACAAATCTTTTCATCCTAGCTTTTAGTTAAAATTTCTTAGTTTAAACTGGTGTTTTGAAGTTAAGTTGAATATTCATGACTTAAAAATGTTTAGGTCTCAGAAAAAAACATTAACCTGAAAAATTAAAATGTAGTGTTGTGTCCGTCTCATTGTTTTTTGTGTTTCTGACCTAAGATTAATGTTGAGTGTTACTTTTTTTTAAGACTTTGCCTACATTAATTGAACAAGGAGATGGATTTTCCCAAGTTTTAAAGATGCAGCCAGTTATTCAGCTCCAGAGGATCCACCAAGAAGTCTTTGCCAGTTCTTATGGAAAACCAGATACTGAACCTGAGAGCTTTATAAAAGAGCTGGAAACCACACCAACAGAAACTGCTTCCAGGAAAACCTCTGACTTAGTACTGAAGAGAAAGAGGACTAAAGACTGTCCCCAGAGAAAATGGTATCCATTGCGGCCAAAGAAAATTAATCTGGATACATAAATTCCTTCTGTTTATTATGGCAGTTGGCAATGCCTGCAGTCAACCTGTAGATTGCCATCTTATGCCTAGGCAATTCATTTGGAGCACACACATCTCTTCCTAGTGATACACTGCTACAAATACAGTGATTTTGTGCTGGGATATGACTTAATGTTTCTTATCTCACAGTTTCATCTGTAGTAGGTAAAAGCTTTGGAGGTTTTGTTTTGACCATTGGCACAAAGCCCATTGGTGAACATGAAGAGTACAAACTCAATGTCTAAGTGCTGTCAAGTCTTGGCGAGCTCGTACCTTTGTGGAATTTCATGAGCAGCTCATTGCGTTTCCTTGAGGCACATCTTTCTTAAGAGGAGTAAGTAGAGGTGCTTTTGGGTGTTTTTGTGGGGTTTTCTTTGTGTGTATGTGCTACTGGGGTTTGTACCAGGGGCACTCTACCTCTGAGCTACACCCCCAGCCTATTTTATTTTTTTATTTGGAAACAGGGTCTCACTAAGTTGCCGAGGCTGACTACAAACCTGCTCTCCTCCTGTCTCAGCCTCTCAAGTACTGGGATTACAGATGTGTGCCACCACACCCAGCTGTGTTTCTTTCTTTTTTTTTTTTTTTTTTTTTTTTTGGTGGCCGTGGGGAATGAACCCAGGATATTCTACCTCTGAGCTAAACCCCAGCCCTATTTTTTAATTTGGAAACAGCATCTCATTAGATTGATGAGAATATCACTACTTACTGAGGCTGTCTTTGAACCTTCGATCCTCTTGTCTTAGTCTCCTAATTACTGGGGTTACAAGCATGCACCACCACGCCCAGTTTATGATTCTTTAAGTGTTGAAACTAATCAGCTCTACAAACAGTAGGTGCCTTTTTTTTTCCCTTCAGTACTGGGGATGGAACCCAGGGGCATTCTACCTCTGAGCTATACCCCCAGCCCTATTTTTTATTCTTTATTTTTGGAACAGGGTCTCACTGAGTTAGAGGGCCTCAGTAAGTAGCTGAGGCTGACCGTGACCTGAGATCCTCCTGTCTCAGCCTCCCCAATGGTGGGATTACGAGCAAGCTTGGCTTCAGATGCCTTTTTTATTTTTTTATTTTTATTTTTTGTGGGTCTGGGGATTGAACCCAGGGGCATTCGACCTCTGAGCTACACCCCCTGCCCTATTTTTCATTCTTTATTTTGAAACCGGGTCTCACGGAGTTGCAGAGGACTCACTAAGTAGCTGAGGCTGTCCAAGAACCACAATCCTCCGGTCTCAGCCTCCTGAATGCTGGGATTACAAGCGTGCGCCACCATGCCTGGCTCAGATGCCTTTTTTAGATGCACTGATTTTTGGTCTTGTTTGCTTGCATTCTGGGGATGTGACTCGGGGCTTTCTTCATGGCAAGCATATGCCCTACCACTGAGCTAGAGCTCTACCTTAGATGCAGTTTGACTTAACAAAGTAATGTACACATGTCAAGACTGATTTTGACTTTGTTATTCTATGAGTAGCTAATTTAGATTTTATTGGATTAATTTTAGGCTTTATTTGTTTTTGTTTTGAAAGATGGAGATAATTGTTATTTGTGTAAGAATTACTCTTTAAAATAAAAATTGGCATAGGGCCAATGTTTCATGCCCATACTTTTGCTATTCATGGACCTTTAACACAACTTAATTAAAACTAATAGTTTCTTTTAGGATTCCTTATTTCTTTCTTTCTAGATCTTTCCAGCTTAAAGTATATATCAGAGCCAGGCATGGTGGCACAAACCTTTAGTACTAGTACTTGGGAGGCTGAGACAGAGGGATTGCAGTTTTAAGTTCAGCCTCTTAAGTAGTGAGACACTCATCAATCTAGTGACCTTGTTTCAAAAATAAAAATAAAATAAGGCTGAAGATGTAGGACAGAGGAAGAATGCCTCTGGTTTAATCCCCAGTACCAAAGAATCAAAAATAAAAACAAAGTCTATGTCACATTACTATATTGGCAAATCGTCATTGTGCAATAAATGCGATCAGACCGAATTATTTTACATTTAAGGTTGGTTTTTTTCTTTCCTCCTCCTCCTCCCCCCCCTCCTCTTCTTCTTCTTTTTTTTTTTTTTTTTTTTTTTTTTGGTGGTGGTGCTAGGGATCACACCCAGGGCCATTCTACCTCTGAGCTGCACTCTGACTCTATTGTTTTTTTATTTGGAAAAAGGGTCTCGTCAAGTTGCTGAGAGCCTAAGTTGCTGAGACTGGCTTCGAACCTGTAATCCTCCTGTGTCAGCCCCCCAAATACTGGGATTATAGGTATGTACCACCACCATGCCTGGTTATATTTAGGGATATTTATATGTCAAATATATAATCACTGACAAAAGCCTTAGAAATCTGTATTGGCTATATTTCTAACATTTAATATAGTTTCCTATAATTCTTACTGTGTTTTTTTAATACTATACAATATAGGCAGGAACATTAACTTACCATCTATTTTTCCTTTTGATGCCTATAATACCTTTATTCATTTTTCAGAGGAATTTACTAATCATGGCTTGAAAAATTGCTTATGTCTTAATAGTCATAAATGTCTGTTATGTCATAAATTTGCCAGGTATATCTCTGAAGAAAATTTATAAAGCCACTTTATTGCATTCTGTGTTTGAATGTTAAAATTTGAAATATGTATATTTGTATATAGCAGTATGTTTTTTAAATAAAATAATGTGCAAAGACTGAGATCTTGATGCTATATTTTTTTAAAAGTTGTTTTAGAGCCAGATGTGGTGGCACACGCTTATAATCCCAGTACTTGGGAAGCTGAGACAGGAAGATCACAGGTTTGAGGCCAGCGTCAGTAATTTGGTGGGACCCTGTTTCCAAACAAAAAAATAAAATAGGGCTGGGATTGTAGCTCAGTGCTAGAATGCCCCTGGGTTCAATCTCCAGTACAACAAAAAATATAGAATATATTTCAAAAAGAGTGAAGAAATAGAACTGAAGAATACCAAATGCTTTGGTTTCGGTGTGGTTTGTGCCCACCTCCCAAAAAATCCAACTCACATTGATTTCTTGTCCTTGGTGTAAGAGTGCTTAGAGGTTCTGCTTTTTCCACCATGTGTGGAGAAGCACATGGCTTCCACCAGAAACCAAGTAGATACCAGAGCCATGCTCTTGGCCATTCTCAAATATGCAAGATTCAAACAAACAAAAATTACTTCCAAAGCATCCTGTCCAGGAGATACTACTGGGGAATATGGTCAAGTACAAAGGTAAACAAAACAGAAGCAGCCATGGGATCAGGGAAATAGAGGTCCTAAGAGAAAAATAGAACCCTCAAGTCCACAGGACGCTAAGGACTCAGCTGGTTTGGAGAACAGTCCACTGAAACCAGGTTGGATAAAAAAAAAATTGTAGGGCCAGGCTTGGTAGAGCACATTTGTAATCCCAGCATTTGGGAAGCTGAGACAGAAGGATTGTGGTTCACAGCCTCAGCTCCTTAGGCCCTCTACAACTCAGACCCTGTTTCAAAATAAAGAATAAAAAATAAGGCTAAGGGTGTAGCTTGGAGGTAGAATGCCTCTGGCTTCCATCCCCAGTACTGGGGGGTGGGGGGGATATAGGACTCCAAAAGAGATGTTCAGGAGAAAATAAAACTATTATGAGTGATAGTTATAACCACCAGGAAATGTTGCTAAGGCTGACCTTGAACCTGTGATCCTCCTGTTGTAGAGTCTCAAGTACTGGAATTACAGGTGTGTACTACCACATCCAGCTACCACCAAGGAGATACTTTATAGTATCTAGATGCTCAAGAAATCAGGCCCTACAGTTAAACGAGAAAGTTATACATGAAAAAGTAATCATACTTAAAAACTGGTTCCACTATGAACACTATTTATACAGACATAATAATAAAACTAGAATCTGAATTCAATAAAGAATTGGGACAAGCCAGTCATGGTGGTGCACACTTGGAATCCCAGGATCGGGATCACAGGGTTAGCGGCCAGCCTCAGCAATTTAGGCCTTTCATAACTTAGTGAGACCCCGTTTCAAAATAAAAAGAATAAAATAGAGCTGCAGGTGTACTGAGTTCCATCCCCAGTGTCACAAGAAATAAAAATTAAAAAAAAAGAATTTGGACTGGGAGGCTGAGAAGATGAAAGCAGTCAGTACAGCCCAGCGCTTCACAATCAGATGGGTATTGGTCAAAGCCTGAAACAGAGTTCTGAAACATCCAGGGAGTCCCAGGGTGGTCTGGAGCAGCCCGGGGACACAAAGTACCAACCAGCATGGGGTAGTTATTTCAATATTTAAACAATTAATCTGGTTGTCCCAGTATGGCATCCAAATATCAACCCAGAAATAGCAATGTTGGAGAGTGAAACCTTCATCTACCACCATTGGGTTTCAGTGGATATCGCTAAATTGCTGAGTCAAAAGACTGCACAAGCCAGGCATGGTGGCACACGCTTGTAATCCCTGCACTTAAGAGGCGGAGACAGGGGGTATCACAGGTTCGAGGCCAGCCTCAACTACTTAGGCCCTCATCAATTAGTGAGACCCTATTTCAAAATTTAAAAAAAGTAGGGCTGGGGGTGTAGCTCGGAGGTAGAATGCCCCTGGGTTCAATCCCCAATACTGAAAAAAAAAATGTACAGTATGAATATTCAGTAAATACTATATAATACAGAGCTAAGAGTAGAAAGTGTTACTGTAGATGAACTTGGGTGGGATAAAGGGATCAGGTACTGATTTTTTCCTAAGTCTGACAAATTAGATTTTTAAAGTTATGTGCAAATAATAATTGGGTATAAGCCAGGTATCGTGGCACATGCTTGTAATTCCAGTACTTGGGAGGCTGAGACAGGAGGATCGCAGGTTCGTGGCCAGCCTCAACTACTTAGTGAGGCCCTGTTTCAAAAAAAAAAAAAAAAAGCCGGCGTGGTGGCGCACGCTTGTAATCCCAGCGCTTGGGAGGCTCAGATGGGAGGATCGCACAGGTTCGAAGCCAGCCTCAGCTACTTAGTGAGGCTCTCAGCAATTTAGTGAGACCCTATTTCCAAATAAAAATATTAAAAAATAGGTCTGAGAGTATAGCCCGGAGGTAGAAAGCCTCTGAGTTACACCCCCAGTACCACCTAAATAAACAAATAAATAAAAAAAAAATATATATATAAACGAAACATAGGACTGGGGGTGCAGATTGGAGGTAGAATGGCCCTGGGTTCAATCCCCAGTACTACAAAATGGAAGGAAGGAAAGAAGGGAGGGAGGGAGGGAGGATGGGTGTGGTATAAACAAATTTGATTTTTAAATTATTTGAAAACAGCCGGGCATGGTGATGCACGCTTGTAATCCCCGCGTTTGGGAGGCAGAGACAGGAGGATTGTACAGGTTCAAGCCAGCCTCGCTGGCTTAAGAGACCTGTTTCCAAATAAAAAATATAAAAAATAGGTCTGGGAGTGTAGCCCGGAGGTAGAAGGGCTTCCAGGAACCCCAGTACCACCAAAAAAAAAAAAAAAAAAAAAAAAATTGAAAACAAATACAAGTGAGCATGAATTATCAAATATACCATCTTCTACTCATTATATCATTGAATAGAAACAAATGATCCCCCAGAGGGTATCTATCTCAGGATTTCAGTTGCATTTTCTCAGTATATATTATTGGTTAAGATTTAATTTTGGTTCCTATGAGGGCTTTTTCTTTCCTCCTGACCATTTGCTTTGCAAACAGAGTCTTATCAAGCCTATGTATACAAAAATGATGGGAGAGAGGTCTTTGCAGAGAACCACTGAAGCATTTTTGGGGATTTGGGGGGAGAGAAGGATTGGGGACTTGGGGATTGACTGAACCCAGGAGCATTGTACCTCTCTACTGTAGCCCTGGCCCAATTTTATTTTTTATTTTGAAACAGGGTTTCCGGCTGAGGATGGGCTTATTATTGCAAGGTATAAAGGAGAGGGCAGTTTAAGGACTGAGGACAAATCACTGGGAAATTTGCCTGAAGCAGGACTCTCCTCGCTCCTAGAGCTAAGGTCTGGTCCCCATGGCCCTGGGAGGCGTCAGGGCAGAGGGCCAGGGGGCCGCACTCGTACCTCTCAGATGGACCCCACGTACTGGCAGGGGACTTGCCTTCCCGTCCACTTTTCCTTGGGCTACCTTTTCTTGACTTCTGGGTGGCCAGTAGCCAAATAAGGAAACCCACTCCCTTCTGGTCTCCCCCTCTGGCAGTCATGCGTGTGGAGGATCAAGCATCTGTGTCATCATCACCTTGACTGTCTCAGAGAATGGCTTCGCTGCCTTCAGACGCATAATTAGCCGCAGATTTTAAGACCTCCGGCTGCCTAAGCCTCCAGCCCTGGTGACGCTGGAGTTCTCTGCCCATATCTGCTCCTGAAGCCACCTTGGTGGAAATCTCTTCCATACACCTCGTCACCCTCCATGACTACATTCTTGTCCCTTCAGAATTCTTGTAGGGCTTAGTTCCTCCGTAAGGCGGCCTGTGGCTGCCCTCCGCCTGGGGCCCTTGCTTGCGGGGCCACCTCAGCATCTGGCCTTCTCAGAACCAGCTGACTCAGGTGCTCCCCCCACCCCACATTATGGCTCCTTGATTCATACATATGAAACTCTTTCTTTTGAGCCTTTTTTGTCCAGTACTAGGGTTTGAACCCCTGGCATTCTACTTCCTAGCGATACCCTCAGCCCTATTTTTATCCTTTATTTTGAAACAGGTTCTCATTAAGTTGTGGAGAGCCTTACTAAGTAGCTGAGGCTGGTCACAAACCTGTGATCCTCCTGTCTCAGCCTCCCAAGTACTGATAGTACAAGCGTGCACCACCACGCCCAACTACTTTTGAGCCTTTTTATAGCTAAAGCATCTCTACCATAGAAGTAGGCAGAAAAGGGAGAAGATCAGAGTTTTTAACCTTAGTATTTTGCTTCATCCTCCTTTCTGATAAAAATTCAGCAGGGAGCTGGGGGTGGTGGCACAGGTCTATAGACTCAGTACTTAGGAGGCTGAGAGAACAGGATCTCAGGTTCAAGGCCAGTCTCAACAACTTTGCAAGGCCCTTAGCAACTGAGTGAGACCCTGTTTCAAAATAAAATAATAAAACAGGGCTGAGGGTGTAGCTTGAAGGTAGAATACCTCTGGGTTCACTCTCCAGTACTGCCCCCGCAAAACACACACACACACACACACACACACACACACACACACACACACACTGAACAAAGTAAAAAGTTAAAATAAGTGTGGGTGTGAATTCTCTCTGATTAGTTGTGTTCTCTATATGCCCTGTCTGCCCACATCTCTTTGGTGAGGGGGTAGAAGTCATGGCCAACTTCTGCTCTGGGACCCACATGTTCCAACACATGTTCCAACTCCAGCACCTCATGACCTGCCCATGAGCCATTTACTGTGGGCCAAGGAAGACATCAGAGCCAACAGCTAGGGACCCCTTGGCAGAGGGAGGGGAAGCTGCGCTGAGGGAGACTCAGGAGCCACAGCAACTTGTACTTTTGCTCCTAGAGGGAACAGGAGAATGAAACTCGGGTTTGGATAGTTCAGGAATTAACTGCTTGCCAGAAATGGTCTGTTTGTGGAAACTGTTGTGGAGCACTAAGAAATTCCTGTCATTTGCTGGCAAATATTAACTGTAATTTCTTTTTGTGGTAAGCCCAACCCAACAATTCTTAAAAAAAATAATAATAACTTGAAGACTGGCAAATGATTGCTTCTTTAGAAGTACCTGTTGTGAAAATTCCTCTTCTTTTCTTTTGCTTTTCACATTTGGGGAAAGCAAAAGTTCAAACACATAATCAAACACTCCTGTCTCGGGGTGATGGTGATGGACTCTGTGGCCTCACCCCGGCCTCAGCATGCCCACACTTGCCCTCCCTGAAACACTGGACGTCATTTGCTGGGGGCTCTGCCCTGAGGGACCAGAGTCAGAGTGGGAGGAAACAGGAGGATGGGCTGAGGTGTGGCCACAGAGGTGACATGTTATCCCAGTGTTGGCTGTGAAGGGATTCTGCTCTCCAGAGATCACAGAGAATGGTACCCACGATGTGCAGACAGGCCTGCGCTTCCTTTTACTGTTTCATACATCAATTCAGAGCCTCCATATTCTCAGAAACCATTTTCCCCTAACAAAACTCCTTTCTCTTTCATATCTCTCTATACATCTGACTTGAAAAAAATCAAACCTGAGAAGCAAACCCATGATGTCAGGTTTATTCTAATTACATAAAATCACCATTTATTCCACTCTTGGTAGTTAGTTTAAGATAAAGGTTATCCAAAGAAAACAAAGAGATTGAAAGCCTCATCTGTATGCATAACAAAACTAAGTGAAGGCTCATTAATAAATATTGTAATTTTAGGAATGCTTAAAGTAGCCCATATAAATAAATAAATTGTGTGTGTGTGTGTGTGTGTGTGTGTGTGTGTGTGTGTTACTGGGAATTGAACCCAGGGACAGCATTCTACCTCTAAGCCACAGCCCCAGCCCTATTTCTTATTTTTAACAGGATCTCACTAAGTTGCTGAGTGCTGAGGCTGGCTTCAAATGTGTGATTTTCCTGTCTCAGCCTCCCAAGTACTGATACTACAAGTGTGTGGCACCACTCTCAGTATATATATATATATATATATATATATATATATATATAGTATATATATATAGTGTATATATATATTATGTATATATATACATATATATTTTTGAAATGCAGTATTGCTATATTGCCTAAGGTGGTCTTGAATTCCTACCTGAAGTGATCCTCCTGTCTCAGCTTTCCAAGTACTGAGATTACAAGCATGCGCCACCAGGCCCAGCGATAGCAGCATACTTTTAAAACAGCAATTAGAGGATCCATTATATAACCCGAATTATATAAAATACTTTTATATACTTTTTATAGCCAGTTAAGTATAATTTTACCAACCAGTTTGCTGAAGGTAACAGCAATAAAATACCAGCAGTTACCATGTGTTGAGTGCTTCCTATGTGCTAAAAGCTTAACATGCATCCTCTAATTTAACCTTCAAAACAACCCTGGAGGTAGGACTGTCCTCACTTCTACTGTCATGAAGAGACGGAGATGAGAGAGGGTAAGCTCCTCACCACCTTCCCATCAGTCTGCAGAGCACACTGAGCAAGCAAGGCCTTCTGGTCCAACTTCTCTCTGGTTACAGCAAAGGGCCAGTCCCATCTCAGATGCCCTCACCATTATACCACAGCTACCTCATTGGTTGGGTTTTTCCCCCCATGACATATACCAATGCACAGTAACAACCAACATCTCTAATTTTCCCAGCAGTTCATGAATAGCCAAAAATAATTATCTTAATGACGTTGGATATGTATTTGTGCTATTAATTTCTTGGGAAATATCAGTCATCATAGCCAATCTTTCTTCATTATGGGCACTAACAGTCCTCACTGTCCAGAATTATAACAAATTCTGAATCTTTTGGTGAGTTAATAAGGTAACAAAGTAACTTCCAGACAACTGAGTCCCGAAGTTTTTAGGAGAAATATGTGTCACAGATTTAATTCATTGCCCTTTCTCTTTGGTGATATTAATCTAAATTATAAGAGATATTATTTTAATGAATTGCTGTGAGGAATTATATTCTTTTTCTAAGTTTATATAGTATCTGTTCTGAGACTAATGTTTCAAAAACATTAAGCTGAATTCTATTTATCTCCCCAGTTAAACTCTGCTCCCTCCTGCCTTGAGTGTGCTGAGCATGGGCCTGCCTGGAACTAGGGGGATGGGAAAGCTGGACCCTCCAGGCACAGCGTAAGAGCTGTATGCTGTTTACAGAGCAAGGAGTTATCTAGATTCCACTGGCCTCATTTAATGCATTTTATGCACCAGGCCTGGTGGATTAGCTCTAACGATAGTCTGAGAGAGCAGAGGGATGTGCAGTCTTTGTCCCTTCTGCTTCTGGGAAGATAGGGAGGAGGAAGCTGGACCCAGAGTCTGGCCTCTCTTCTCTCAGGGCAGCAGAGAGTAGACCAGAGGGACCCACCCACCGTGGTAAGCAAGACAGACCCATGCCAGGCTGCTGGGGTCAGAGGGAGGGACCCACCTGGCCGCGGCCTGCCTGTCTCTGTTTCACAGAAGACATGTAGACATCTCTGCAGCTAGGAGCACGATTGTGGGAGGAGCCGCCTGAAGTGACTGGAAGCTTTGGGGGACACCAAGGAGGGACAGAAGTTCTCTGCAACAGAGGGCTGCAGTGGCCCTCCAGTCTGGACACTGCAGGAAAGTGGCTGTCATCCTTAGGAGCAATGCAGTGTCCCTGGGAACCGAGGGGAGCTCCGGGGTCAGGGAGGACCACAAACCCGGACCAAATCCAAGAAACCAGGTAGACAGGGACATAACTGCAGAAACCAGAAGAGCTAGAGAGAGCACAAGGACCCCACAGATAGCTCCAATGCTCCTTCTTCCCTTAACACTCACATGTCATCTTGGTGAGGAGGGAGCAAGGATGCCTGAAAAAGACTCCCATGCAAAAGAGCCCAGCGCCATCAAATCACTGGATTAATGCTACCCTTGGGGGAATGTTTTTTCTCTTTCTATCTAGTAGAGAATTGTTTATGGGGACATCATTTATTAATTAGTACCTCTCCCCCCCACCACTGATGAAAGATGCCACATTTTTAATTTAATAAAACCTAATGTGTGCATATATGTAAATTTATTTATAAATGTTATTTCATCTATATGTATTTAGTTTGTTCTTATTCTGTTCTTTTCATATGTCTAGACAATACCATTATGATTTTTTTGGTGGGTGGTACTGGAGATGGAACCCAGAGGCATTCTACCTCTGAGCTACACCCACAACCCTATTTTTATTCTTTATTTATTTAGTTATTTTTGTGGTACTAGGGGTGGAACCTAGAGGTTTTCTACCTCTGGGCTATACTCCCAGACCTATTTTATATTTTATTTGGAAACAGGTCTCACTAAGTTGCCGAGAACCTCACTAAGTAGCTGAGGCTGGCTTTGAACCTGTGCGATCCTCCTGTCTCAGCCTCCCGAGCGCAGGGATTACAAGCGTGCGCCACCACACCTGACTTTATTCTTTATTCTGAAGCAGAGTCACACTGAGTTGCAAAGAGCCTTACTAAGTAATATCTGAGGCTGACGAACCATGATCCTTCTGTCTCAGCCTCCCAAATGCTGAGATTACAAGCGTGCGCCACCATGCCCAGCTTGATGAGGGTTTTTTGGTTATCACTTGCTATATAACCAAACTTGTGGCTTTAAACAACAACCAAACTGTGATGTGCTCACAGTTCTACTATCTGACGTGGGCTCAGCTGGTCTGGTTTCCTTGTTTCTTGGTCTGTTGGACTTGCTGCTGGTCACTCGCGGGTGCATTCACTTGGGGTGGCTGGCTGGAGGCTGGGTTTTGTAGGTCCGGGGATGGCTCAGCTTCCTTCTCTCTAGTCTCAGGGCCTCTTTTTCCAAATGGCCTCCCCATATGATTTCTCCTGCAAGTAGCTATACAGATGGTGGACCAGGGATCTCAAAACTGCAAAAAATGTAGGAACTTCCAGGCCTCTTGGCTTAAGACTGGAATTGCTAAATCACTTCTACTACATTCTATTAATTATAGCAGGCCACAGGCCAGTTCAGATTCAAAAAGGAGTGGGGTAGCGGACTACACAGGGCATGAATACTCAGAAGAATGGTTCATTATGGGCCACCAAATGGATGGGCCCCCACAGTAGTCTTAGGATGCTTTTAATAAGACATATCCCGAGAACCTAACACAGTGCTTGGCTCGTGCTGGGCTCCCAGTGAGCATTTGTTGAATGAATACTTCTGAAGTATCTGGTTAATACTGCACCTGGACGCAGCCCACTGGAAACGCACGGGTTCGGTTCTCAAGGCAAAGTCTGAGCAACTACTAGCGATGTCCCACTGGTAGTCACAGCCCTCGCTTGACGTTCTGATGCATTGGGGGTTTTTTCACATTAAGATAGATACCATCCTCCATCTCAGAAGGCATCACCTATAATTATTTCCTCTTTGAGAGTCTTATTTCCATACACATATTGAGTTAAGTCTGTTGCAGAATTTACAAAACGTTACCTGGGGTGTGGGGATGGTTGGTGTGGAGGAGGATCAAGGAGATTCATTGTTTGAGTTAGTCGGGGAAGACTTTTCAGAAGGGGTGGTTTTAAGTGAACTTTGAATGATGGGAGAAGACACAAGTTGACGTGAGGTATTCTGGGTAAGTGATACGGGCTTTAAAAAATGTCAGCGGCACGAGAGCCAGATGAAGAAAGTGGGTAGGTAGTGAATGCCCCTTCTTTTGATAAAGAATGGAGAATCGACTTGGGTAAGTGTTTCAAAGAACAGTCCAGGCCCCTCAAATGCCTCTGCCACGGTTGATAGGGTGATGAGCCTGAGATCTCAGATCGCTGTCACTCCACAGCTGGGGACCCCTCCCATTCTGGCTTTCCAGATATTTCTCTAGAGGTTGTTTGAGGCACAGGATGAACATAGCTGGGTCTTTTAGGTTCGGGGTGCATCAGTGCCGTCTCATTGCATATATATTTATTTATTTATTTATTTATTTATTTATTTACTGTATTGGGAATTGAACACAAGGACATTCTACCTCTGAGTTATACCCCCAGCCCTATTTTATTTTTTATTTTGGAATGGGGTCTTGCTAAGTTGTAAAGGCTGGTTTCAAACCTGCCATCCTCCTGTCTTGGTCTCCCAAGTACTGAAATTACAAGCATGTGCCATCATGCCCAGCTGCCACCATCTGTAAAAGCGGCTGCTTTGGAAAGAAAAAGGAAACAAAGAAATCGCAACTTGGTTGAGCCCCAAGGACCCAAAGCTACCAAGTAAAAGCACTGAAGAAGCTACCAAGTAAACACATTAAAGAAGCCAAGTTCTTTAAAAAAAAAAAAAAAAAAACCCAAAACACACACACACTCACACAGCCCAGGACATGTCCCCTGCCACACATTGCCAGGGGTCTCTGGGAGCCTCACACTATCCTTGTGACCACCCCCTCCGAGATGAGATGGGCAGAAGCCCGCACTATTCTCCCTGCCTGATCCACCTAGTAACCAGCAAATTCCTGGAACTGCCCTGTTTATTGTGGCTCTTATTTGGAACCACACTCTTGAGTCATTTGGCCAGTAAGACTTACTAAACGTTTGCCAGGTTCAGAATCTTAAGCCAGTGTTGGAGAGGAGGAACACAAAGTCCAGAACTACACAGATGCCCCCAAACTTCTGACCTAGTGCCATGCTTTCAGAGAGGTGAATGGTAAGTAAACAGGGTAACTAGAAAAAATAGTTTAGAAAAGGTGAATGTTAAGTAGCCAAGGAAAGTAGGAAAATACTTTAGAAAAAAAGTTAGAAAACTTTGCCTTGCTCTCAGCCACTTAGAAGCCTCAGTGAAGCCTGGCATGGTTGCACATGCCTGTAATCCCAGTACTTGGGAGGTTGAGTCAGGAGGACTGCAGATTCGAGGACAGCCTCAGCAAGTCATGAGACTCTCTGCAACCTAGCAAGACTCTACTTCAAAATAAAAATAAAGCTGGGCATGGCGGCACATGCTTTTAATCCCAGTACTTGAGAGGCTGAGACAGGAGGATCGCAGGTTTGAGGATAGCCTCAGCGTAGTGAGACTCATCAACCAAGTGAGACCCCGTTTCCAAAGAAGAAATAAAAATCGGGTTGGGGGAGTAGCTCAAAGGTAGAATGCCTCTGAGTTCAATCCCTAGTACCACAAAAAGAAAAGAAAAGAAGCCTCAAAGTGGTAGAAAAAATTGTAAAAATGAGACTCAGCTTCCAAAGATGGACAGTTGGTTGAAGCAGGCCTGGAAGAGCATGTTCACACATAGTGTTTCAGTTCTGTGGAATATTCTTAGGCAGAGGTGAGAGGTCACCACTTCTCTGCCTCTGCTGGGGACAGAATAAGAGGAAATGGGCTTGAAGAACAGCGTGTGAAACCAAAAATACACACAAAGAACTGCTGGCCATCAGCATTATTAAGTCCCAGAACAGTGCAGGCAGTTCAGAATCTTCACCAAAACAAAACTCTCAGGTGTAGTCTGGTCTAAACACAAACCAAAAAAAAGATCTAGAACAATCTGTCTAAAGTCTTTCTAACATGATCAGGAATTGTCCCTCAGTAAAGAGATTATGGATGGAGATAGAATATTTTAATTTTTATTAACTGAATATGTAATGTTATTAATTATTAAAATTATCATGAACATTTACTGTAGCTTTTAATTTTCTATAATAAATGTGTTTCTAAGCTGGGCGTGGTGGCGCACACTTGAAATCCCAGAGGTTGGGAGGCTGAGACAGGAGGGTCACACAGGTTCGAAGCCAGCCTCGGCTACTTAGTGAGGCTCTCAGCAACTTAGTGAGACCCTGTCTCCAAATAAAGTATAAAATAGGTCTGAGAGTATAGCCTGGAGGTAGAAAAGCCCCTGGGTTCCACCCCCATTCTACCTCTGAGCTACACCCCAGCCCTATTTTGTAGTCTTTTTTTTTTTTTTAATATTTTGAAACAGTCTCACTGAGTTGCGAAGGGCCTGGCTAAGTAGCTGAGGCTGTCTGCGAACTGGATCCTCTGGTCTCTGCCTTCTGAATGCAAGTATTACAACAAGTGTGTGTCACCTGGCCTGCCTCCCCCCCCTCCTTTCACAGAAGTGGGGATTCAACCCAGGAGCTTTCTACCTCTGAGTTACACCCCAGCCCTATTTTTTATTCTATTTATTTATTATTTATTTATTTATTTGGTGGTACTGGGGGTAGAACCCAGGGACCTTCTATTTCCGGGCTATACTCCCAGACCTATTTTATATTTTATTTAGAAACAGGGTCTCTTAAGCCAGCTGAGGCTGGCTTCAAACCTGCGTGATCCTCCTGTCTTAGCCTCCCAAGCGCGCAGGGATTACAAGCGTGCGCCACCACACCTGGCTTTTTATTCTTTATTTTGAAACAGAGTCTCACTAAGTTGCTGAGTCTGGCCATGAAGCTTTGATCATTGTGTCTCAGCCCCCAAGTACTAGGATTACAAGCATGCACTACCATGCCCAGCTAAATAGCTTTATTTAAAAACAAAAAAAACTCTTTTAAACTGGGCATGGTGGTGCATGTTTATTATCCCAGTACTTGGAAGGAGAATCTCAGGTTCGAGGCCAGCTGTAACAACTTAGCGAGCCCATCGGCAACTTAGTGAGACCATGTCTGTTTCAAAATAAAAGCTAAAATAGGTCTGGGAGTATAGCTCAGAGGTAGAATGCTACAGTCTCCTCTTTCTTTCTTTCTTTCTTTCTTTCTTTCTTTCTTTCTTTCTCCCTTTCTCTCTCTCTCTCTCTCTCTCTCTCTCTCTCTCTCTCTCTCACACACACACACACACACACACACACCCTAAACTTTAAATTTTTAAGGTACAGAAGACTAAAAGAGTTTTATCTTTTAATTTATTTGTGTGTGTGTGCGTACGTGCGTGCGTGCGTGCGCACACGCACGCACGCACGCACACACTAGGGGTTGAACCCAGGACCATTCTACCTCCGAGCTACCAAGCTACACCCTCGGTCCTATTTTTTATTTTTTATTTTGAAACAGAATCTCATTAAGTTACATAGGGCCTCACTAAGCTGCTGAGGCTGGCTGGGAACTTGCAATCCTCCTGTCTCAGCCTCCCCAGTACTAGGATTACAAGAATGTGCCACACCGCCTGGCTTTTAGTTCAGTTTTTAATAAAATCTGTAATTGTCTAATATATGCAATTGCACCCACATAAGATAAAAATTGAGAGCTAATATTATAGAAATATGCTATGTGAAACTTGCCAAGAATCTTTTACTTTAGGAATAAGGATGTTGTCTGGACTTAGAATAACTCCTTTTATCCTATGAAGCCCACTGAAACTATCAACTAATGATAATTACTTGCAAATCTGTGTCCAACTAATTAGCATGGAGATAACAAAAGTTCAAAACTCAGTGGAGTAGAACCCACTTCCACTCACAGTAAAACAATTCAGATTTTTAAATAATTGTTTTGTAGTACTGTGGATGGCACTCAGGAATTTTCTTCCTGCTACCATTCCCCCCCCCCCCCGGTGGTCCTGGGGATGGAACCCCGGGGCCTTCTCCCTCTGGGCTACACTCCCAGACCTATTTTATATTTTATTTGGAAACAGGGTCTCTTAAGCCAGTGAGGCTGGCTTCAAACCTGCGCTATCCTCCTGTCTCAGCCTCCCAAGCGCGGGGATTACAAGTATGTGCCACCACGCCCGGCTGGACAGGTTTTTTTTAACCTAAGTATGTGACTAATTGCTTGTAGCACTGTGTCTAGTGTAGGTACTCAGAGACATATTCCTGACTTCTCTATTCAGATGCATCAGGATGCATGCACATATGTAGAAACAGGAATAAAAGTAAAACAAAAACAGAAAAAGGAAAGGAGGAAAGATAGCCTTTCAACCAATGCTGCTTGAGGAATTGGACATTTATAAGTAAAAGAAATGAACATCAAACTAAGTGTCATGCCGTACAGAAAAATCAACTTAATGTTGGTTACACATTTAAATATAAAATGCAAAACAGTAAAACATTTATCCATTTATCTTAAAGTGTGTGTGTGTGTGTGTGTGTGTGTGTGTGTGTGTGTGCGCGCGCTATTGGGGATTGCACCTAGGGGCACTGTACTGCTGAGCTATATCCTTAGCTCTTTTTTATTTTTTTATTTTGAGACAGGGTTGCACTAAGTTGTCCAGGCTGGCCTTGAACTTGTGACCTTCCTGCATCAGCCTCCTGAATAGCTGGGATATAGGTGTGTTCCATCATGGCCAGCCTAAGTATAAAACATTTACAGAAAATCTTCAGGATATAGAGCAAGGCAAAAAGTTTTTAGATTTCATACCAAAAGTATAACCCATAAAAGGAAAAATTGATAAGCTGGACTTTACCAGAATTAAAATTTTTGCTTTGTGAAATATTTTGTTGGAAGGATAAAAATACAAGCTACAAAATGAGAGAAAATATTTGCAAACCATTAATCTGACAAAGGACTAGTATCTAAAATATATAAGCCAGGTGTGGTGGTGCACACCTGTAATTCCAGTACTTGGGAGGCTGAGACAGGAGGATTGCATTTTTGAGAACATTCTCAGCAAGTAGTGAGACTCTCACCAACCTGGCAAGACCCAGTTTCAAAATAAAAATAAAATAGGACTGGAGGTGTAGCACAGAGTTAGAATGTCCCTGGGCTCAATCCCCATACCACACACAATAAAATAAAATAAAATATATAAAGAACTCTTGAAACTCAAGGCCAAAACAACAAAAATCCAATTATAAAATACACAAAAGACATAATGAAACATTTAATGGAAGAGCATATATGGAAGGCAAAGATAAAAAGATGCTCAATATTATTAGCCATTTGGGAAGTACAATTAAAATTATGATGAGCCAGACATGGTGGCTTATACCTGTTTTTTCAGCAATTGGGAGGTTGAGACAGAAAGATCACAGATTCCACGCAAACTATAACAACTTAGTGAGATCCTGTTTTAAAATAAAAAATAAAATAGGGCTGGGTGTGTAGTTTGGAGATAGAATACCCCTAGGTTCAATCCCCAGCATCACACACACACACACACACACACACACACACACACACACACACTATGAGGAAGTGTCACTAAATATTTATCAGAATGGCTAAAATAAAAACTTGTGATAACATCAAATGCTGTACAGTGTGCATAGAAATGGTAGCACTTGCCTGACATGGTGGCGCACGCTTCTAATCCCAGTACTTGAGAGGCTGAGACAGGAGAATCACAGGTTCAAAATCAGCCACAGCAACTTAGTGAGGCAGAAGGAAACTTAATGAGACCCTGTTTCCAAATAAAAAATAAAGCAGGGCTTGGGGTGTAGTTCAGAGGTAGAATGCCCCTGGGTTCAATCCCCAGTACCACAAAAGAAAGAAAGAAAGAAAAAGAAGAGAGAGAGAGAGAGAGAGAGAGAGAGAGAGAGAGAGAGAGAGAGAGATTATGGGAGGGAGGGAGGGAGGAAGGAAATGGTATCATTCATGTATTGCTGGTGGAAATTAATTAATTAATTAAATTATTTATTTATGTGGTGCTGGGGATGGAACCCAGAGGCTTTCTACCTTTGGGCTATACTCTCAGACCTATTTTCTATTTTATTTGGAAACCGGGTCTCACTAAGTTGCTGAGAGCCTCACTCAGTAGCTGAGGCTGGCTTCGAACCTGTGCGATCCTCCTGTCTCAGCCTCCCAAGCGCGGGGATTACAAGCGTGCGCCACCACGCCTGGCTGCTGGTGGAAATTTAAAACACACAGCCTAGAAAACATAATGACAGTTTCTTTTAAAACTACACTTCCCACTATCATATGACTCGGAAATTGCACTCCTGAGCGTTTATTCTGAGAAATGAAGATTTACATCTATACAGAGTTCTGTACAGGAACGTTCATAGCAGTTTTGTTTATAGTAGCCAAGAACTGGGAAACAATCCGCATGTTCTAAACAACAGTTAAACTTTGGAACATCTACTCCATGGACTACTACTACTCTTTTATTTTATTTTTTTGGTACTGAGAATTGAACCCAGAGGCATTCTATCTTCAAGCTACATCCCTGCCTGATTTTATTTTTTATTTAACATAGTCTTCCTAGGTTGATGAGTCTCACTACGTGCCAGGCTGTCAATCCTTCTGTCTCCGCCTCCTAAGAACTGGGATTGCAGTAGAGCACCACCATGCCTGGCTACTACTACTCTTAAAAAGGAAAAAACTATTGATACAGACAACAACCTGGATGAATCTCCAGAGAAGTATCTCTAACATTCTTGAAATGACAACATTACAGAAATGGGGAACAGTTTGGTGGCTGCCAGTGGTTAAGGAGGGGTAAGCATGGGAGAGAAGTGGTTGTAATCCTAAAAGGGCCATATGAGTGCTTTGTGGTGATGGAAAGTTCTGTATTTTCACTGTCAATATCCTCCCTTGTTGTGATATAGAGCTATAATTTTGCAAGATTTTACTACTGAACAGCCAGACGTGGTGACGCACACCTGTAACCCCAGTACTTGGGAGGCTGAGACAGGATTGCAGGTTTGATGTCAGCATCTGCAACTTAGCAAGACTCTCGGCAACCTAGTGAAGCCCTGTTTCAAACACAAAAAATAAAAAGGGCTGGGGGTGTAGCTCAGATGTAGAATGCCCCTAGGTTCAATCTCCAGTATCCCCCAAAATTACTAATGGGGGAAACTCAGTAAAGGGCACAGAAGAAGTTAGTGCAGGAAAACATATAAATATCTCAAATTAAAAAGTTTAATCATGGCCAGGTGTGGTGTAGCACACTTGTAATCCTTGCTTGGGAGGCTGAGACAGGAGGATCGCACAGGTTCAAAGCCAGCCTCAGCTACTGAGTGAGGCTCTCAGCAACTTAGTGAGACCCTGTTTCTAAATAAAATACAAAATAGGTCTGGGAGTATAGCCCAGAGGTAGAAAGCCCCTGGGTTCTACCCCCAGTACCACCAAAAAAAAAAGTTTAATCTTTTAATATTTATTTATTTATTTATTTATTTATTTATTTATTTATTTATTTATTGGTGGTACTGGGGTTCCTGGAAACCCATCTACCTCTGGGCTACACTCACAGACCTATTTTTTATCCTTTTTTTTTTTTGAAACAGGGTCTCTTAAACCAGCGTGGCTGGCTTTGAAACTGCGTGATCATCCTGTCTCCACTTCCCAAGTGCAGGGATTACAAGTGTGTGCCACCACGCCTGGCCAAGCTTAATCTTTTAAAAGCTACAAACTGGAGAAACCAGGCGGGTCGTAAGACCCTGGGTCCTGGACGGGAGCCAGGCGGGGCACGCCAGACCCCAGAAGAGCCAGGGCCTAGGTCGCAGGACTCTGGGCCCCAGGCGGAGTTGGAGTCGTACGGAGCATGCTGGGCCCCTGGGGAAACCGGGCCCGGGTCACAGTTCCACTGAGTGCCTGATCCCACAACCTCCTCAAACCGCACATACTGTCTTCTCTTATTAAAAAAAAAAAAAAAAAAGGAAAAGAAAAGAAAAGAAAAAGAAAAAAGGAAAATATTGCAGAGGGGTCAAGAAGGCCATGGCGGATGCGAGAATACTAGAGATGCAGACAAAACTTATCCAAATGAACTGGAACTGTTGGAAAAACTCCCCATGAAGGAGGACTGCTGTTTCTCTATATTGTTAAGAATCTTGGACATCACCTGTAAGGAGAGAGTTTAGTGGAGACCTAGGAGGAAGGCGGTGTTGGAAGCAGTCTCCACGATGGCGGTGGAGACTTGTATTCAGGAGAGGCAGAAATCTGATCCTATCAACCTTATTTTTTGGAGAAATTACACCAAACGTTGAATGCTACCGTCACGCATGCTTAGGAACACTGGACAACATTCAGAGTGGAAAAAGAGCTTGGAAAAGATTTGAAATGGTGGAGGCAGTGGCAATGGCAGTGGCCAGTACTCAGGGGAGGCAGAGATCTGATGCATTACACCTGGAATTTTTGAAGTAATAACCCCAGAGGTAGAATGCTACCACCACGCACCCTTGAGAACGTGGAACAAATGGCTGGGCGAAGAGGGTGCTCGGATTGGAGCCTGCCAAGGGGTGAGGCCGGTGACGGAGACAGCAAAGCTGGAATTGGAGTCTGCCATGAGACAAGGCTGGTGCCGGGACCAGCGAGGCTGGGATTGGAGCCTGCTGAGGGGTTAGGCCAGTGCCAGGGCCAGCGAGGCCTGAATTGGAGCCTGCCATGAGGCAAGGCCAGTGCTGGGGCCTCCGAGGCCGGGATCGGAGCCTGCCGAGGGGTTAGGCCAGTGCCAGGGCCAGCGGCCAGCATCAGAACCTTCCGTGAGGCAAGGCCATTACTGAGGCCTCCGAGCCAGGATCGGAGCCTGCCAAGGGGTTAGGCCGGTGCTGGGGCCAGCGAGGCTGGGATCGGAGCCTGCCATGAGGCAAGACTGTGCTGGGGCTAGCGAGGCCGGGATCGGAGCCTGCCAAGGGGTTAGGCTGGTCCCGGGGCCAGCAAGACCGGGATCGGAACCTCCCGTGAGGCAAGGCTGGTGCTGGGGCCTCCGAGGCCGGGATCGGAGCCTGCTGAGGGGTTAGGCTGGTGCCGGGGCCAGCGGCCAACATTGGAGCCTGCCATGAGGCAAGGCCGCTATTGAGGCCTCCAACGCCAGGATCAGAGCCTGCCTTGAGGCCAGGCTGGTGCTGGGGCCACCGAGGCTGGGATCGGAACCACCTGAGGGGTTAGGCCGGTGTTGGGGCCAGTGAGACCAGAATAGGGGCCTCCCATGAGGCAAGGCTGCTGCTTGAACCAGCGAGGTCTGGATCAGTCCACCAGGTAGCCAGGCCACTACTGGGGCCGTCAAGAGTGGGATCGGTACTTGCAATGCGGCATGCACAGAGAAATATTGCAGAAAATTAAAACCAGATGCTTCCCCTAATCAGCAATAACTAGGAGGAAAGGGGCAACAGGAAGAGGTCGAACTATAGGAAGGGCCCTATAGTGAAGCAATTAAGGTGACCAATCAGAGGGTATGGAATAGGGATGGAGCCTCTTTAAAACGCAGGAGGTATATAAACAAATGTATCAAAGTTAATCACCAAACAAGCATGGGATTGAGGGAGGGGGAGGGAATGGGATGGGGACTGGAATAGGGCTAATTGGATGATGTGTGCTTATATATCCTCTCAAGTCTTGTATTCCAATGTGATATATGATTACAATGCACCAATAAAAATAAATTTAAAAAATAAAGCTACAAACAATAAACACTAAATTTTGGGTAGTGGTTTAGGGGGAGAAAGAGAGTAGAAAAGGGAAGAGCAGTGAGGTAAATAAAAGCGGTTTTCTGTGGTCTGGGTCTTGGATTAGGTGGTGAGTTTAGAGACATGGTATGTTATTGATAAATCAATGTGTAACAAATTTTTAAAAAAGGCCTATTCATAAAGCAATGATAATAGTGTCAGGAACTAAGAATAAAGGCTGATCCAATGTCCTGTACCTGAGGTTTGTTGGAGGGAAATAACAGACAGACTTGGCTCTTTTTTTTTTTCTGTACTAGGGATGGAACTCGGGGGCATTCTACCTCCGAGTTACACCCCCAGCCTATTTTTTTATTCTTTATTTTGAAACAGGGTCTCACTGAGTTGCAAAGGGCCTCCCTAAGTACCTGAGGCTGGCCTTGAACCACGATCCTCCTGTCTCAGCCTCCCAAATGCTGGGATTAGAAGTGTGTGCTACCATACCTGGCTCTGACTTGGCTCCTTTTGAGAAGCAGACTTCAGGCTGCTTACTCACTCAAATTTAGGACCCTTTTTATCAAAAACATACACTGGAAAAAAAAAAGATAGCCTGTTCAACAAATGGTGTTGGCAAAACTGGTTAACCGTATGCAGAAAATTGGAAATTGATCCCACTTTCTCACCCTGTACAAGAGTCAATTCAAGATGGATCAAAAACTTGGAAATCAAACCAGAGACCTTGAAGCTCCTTGAAGAGGGCGTAGGTCCAACACTACAACACATAGGCACAGATAAACACTTTCTCAACAAGACTGAAAGGCACAACAAATTAAAAGGCGAATCAATACGTGGGATTGCATGAAACTGAAGAACTTCTGTTCAGCAAAGGACACTGTCAAGAACCTCAATTGAGAGCCAACAGAATGGAAGAAAATTTTTGCCACCTACACCTCTGATAGAGGACTAATATCTAGAATATACAGAGAACTCAAGAAACTCAACACTAAGAAAACAAAGCATCCAATAACAAAATGGGCAAGTGAACTAAATAGACACTTCACAAAAGAAGAAATTCAAATGGCCAATAAATGCATGAAAAAATGCTCAACATCACTGGCAATCAGAGAGATGCAAATCAAAACTACCCTGAGATTTCACCTAACTCCAACTAGAATAGCAATCATTCAAAACACAAACAACAACAGATGCTGGCGAGGATGTGGAGAAGTGGGAACTCTAAAACATTGTTGGTGAGATTGCAAATTAGTGCAACCACTTTGGAAAACAATATGGAGAATCCTCAGAAGACTGGGAACAAATCTACTATTTGATCCAGCAATACCACTTCTGGGTATCTTCCCCAAAGAAAGTAAACCAAACTACCAAACTAATGCATGTGTATCCATGTTCATAGCTGCACAATTCACCATAGCGTAACTATGGAACCAGCCAAGATGTCCATCAACAGATGAATGAATTACAAAACTGTGGGATATGTACACAATGGAATTTTACTCAGCCATTAAAAAAAACCTCAATTACATCATTTCAGGGAAATGGATGGAACTGGAGGACATTATGCTAAGTGAGATTAGTCAGTCACAAAAAATAAGAAACCAGATACTTTCCCTAATATGTGAGAGCTAAGGAGAAATGGGTCATAGGAGGAACTCTAGATGAAAAAGGAAATCCTATAGAGGAGCAAACAAGACAACCTAAAGGAGGAGAAAGGAGGGGGGAAGAAGGAAAATCTCTAAAACACACAATGTACTTAAACATATCGAAGTCAACCACTAAGCCACACAAGGGAGGGAGGGTTGGGGAGGGAATGGGGTGGGAATTGGGGAGGGGTTAAATCAGTGATCTGTACATGTATGTACACACAAGTTTTTACCCCAATATGATGTATGAATATAATGCACCAATAAAAAATTTAAAAAAATTTAGGGGCCTTTTTATTCTAAAAAGCAAAGAGCACAGGCCATTGGAGAGAAAAAAGAGACTCCTTGGAACAGCCGCACCTCTGCCTTGAGTGTTAGGAATAGCAAAGGTATTAGTGTCTTCTTGGTGAAAGCCGCTGAACTGCTGGCAGAAGTCACAGATGCTTGATTAACCCAGTAGATATGTGACCACTGTTCTGAGTCCAAAGCACAAGACGTGGGAGATGCCTCCCCGGAAATCACAAGTTAGTTGTGGGCTGTGATAGGTTTTGTAGAACACGAGTAGAATTGTCTTTTAAAGTTTTTAACAAATGACAAATGTTTTAATTATTGTTTTATTTTTATTTTATTTTTTTGTGGAACTGGGGAGGGTGAGACCCAAGGGCTTTCTACCTCCGGGCTACAACCCCAGCCCTATTTTATAATTTATTTGGAAACAGGGTCTCGCTAAGTTGCTAAGAGCCTCACTAAGTAGCTGAGGCTGGCTTCGAGCCTGTGTGATCCTCCTGCCTCAGCCTCCCAAGCGCTGGGATTACAAACATGCGCCACTACGCCCGGCTTAATCATTGTTTTAAAGAGAATAATAAACAATCTCTCCAGAAAGTAGACTACTATAATTGCTGTGGTATGTCATAAATTAGGGGCTACACTAGAAACCAGCCTTGCGCAGCAGCTAAACATTACTTTGCTTGATGCTTCTTCCTTGGAAGCAATTAGGGGAGAAGAAAAAAATACTTTCTTAATATCTGTATGAAACGTACGACCACGAAGCCTGTGGAAATCACTGTTCTCACGTCGGCTCTGATTGTGTGGGCTGGACCTCTTTCAGGGAAAACTCTTTTACTTACTCTAAATGGTACTTGCTGTGATATGACTATTAATTACCAATTGAGGAAAGCTTTATTAAGAGCATGTTGTGCTTGAGTTTGAATTTCAACTCTGTCACTTTTCTGGGTAACCTGGAAAAATCCCCCAAACTCTCTGCACTACCGTGCTCTTGATTCTAACGCTGGTGACTAAGGCCAGAGGGATGAGCATACCGCCTTTGCTCTGGTGGGGTTTGTAATCTAGGAGGAGACAGGTGTGCAAATGTGGCACTAGCATATAGTAAGAATGAAATCCAGAAAGAGACACATCACACTAACAACTCGAATTGAGAGTTCATTTTCAATAAAACGTGTGTAATTGTTTATAAGGCTTGAATCCTCCTTTTTTTCCAGTTGGAATACACTGGCATGTTTCTCATTAATTTAAACCTTATAAAAAAATAGAGCTGGGTATGGTGGTACTCAGTACTTGAGTGACTGAGATAGGAGAGTCACAAGTTCAAGGCCAGACTCAGTAACCTAGTGATAGTCTTTTTTAAAAAATAAAACAGTGCGCGGGGGGGGGGTATAGCTCATAGGTTCCCCTGGATTCAATCCTCAGTACCAGAAAAATAAATAAATAAAAAAGAAGAAAGAAAAAAAGGGAGAAAAATAAATGAAAAGAGAAAAAAGAAAAGAAACAGAGTAGTTGGGAAAAATGTATAGATAATTCTACCTGTCAAGGAAAGTCTTTGTGGATGGAGAGATGTCTAAACTACTTTTTTTTTTTTTCAGTACTAGAGATGGAACCTAGGGACATTCTACCTCCAAGCTCACCCTCTAGCCCTATTTTATTCTTTATTTTGAAACAGGGTCTCTTTCAGTTGTGGAGGGCCTCACAAGTTGCTGAGGCTGGCTGTGAATCCTCCTGTCTCAGCTTCCCAAATACTGGGATTATAAGCATGCACCACCACACCTGGCCTAAGCTATTTCTTGAAAGAGGAGTAGGTGCTCATTAAGCAGACTTCTGTTGGGGATAGGGAGAAGGTATGTATGAAGAAAAGAAGAGAGAAGGAGAGGCAAATGCCAGAGGGGGGGGAGAGAGAGAGAGAGAGAGAGAGAGAGAGAGAGAGAGAGAGAAGGAGAAGGAGAAGGAGAAGGAGAAGGAGAAGGAGAAGAAGAAGAAGAAGAAGAAGAAGAAGAAGAAGAAGAAGAAGAAGAAGGGGGAGGGGGAGGGGGAGGGGGAGGGGGAGGGGGAGGGGAGGGAGGGGAGGGGAGGGGAGGGGAAGGGAAGGGAAGGGAAGGGAAGGGAAGGGAAGAGAAGAGAAGAGAAGAGAAGAGAAGAGAAGAGAAGAGAAGAGAAGAGAAGAGAAGAGAAGAGAAGAGGACATCTTTGGTCTGGAGAATCCAAAGCAGCCCTTTCATGAACATAAGGGGTGAGGTGAGTGGAGGGGGAGGGAAGGCCATGGGGGCATAGGAGCCTTAATGATGAGAGGATTCGCTGTGCTGTGTCCTGGTGGCAAAGGGGAGCCATGGAGAGGTTTTAAATGTAAGAGTCACACAACAGATTTGAATTCCAGGTGGGCTGGGTGCTCTTGAAAGCAAGAGAAGAGAAGCAGGGTCTTTTCTATGATTGGGATGAAAGAGGAGGGGAGGTTGATATTCAGGGAGAAAGGAATCCCGGAGATGTTTTGGAAATAGAAACTGATGTGGACTTCCTGAGAATCCAAATTTTAACTTCAGCTCATCCACCACCAAACTTCTTTCAAGGCCCCAGGATGGAGCACTGTGTTGGAAAGGTCAAACTTTCATAAAATTTGCAAAAAATATTTTAATCGTTGTTGGTTAGTACTGTTGACTCTTTTCAGTTGATCGTTCCCCCTGGCATATTTCCTTTTCTGTCCAGTGGCACAGAGGTGGCCATGGACATTTTTGGGAGAAAGTGAAGGAGAGTTGGATTTGTTGAGTCTGGGGCTGGTTTGGGAGTAGAGTTGCTCTCTCTGGGACATGATGTAAGAATGGCTTCAGGATATTTCTCTCACACAGCAGGCCAGCTCACCTGGCAGGGTAACGTGGAGGTACAGGGCCAGAGGTTACTGGGAAATGACTGCCACCTGCAGTGCCAGCACCAGAAAGAGGCGGGCAGTGACTATAACATGTGCAGAGTTGGAGCTAGCAGGTGACAGTCTTCCAATCACAAGCTATGCAAAAAATGGAAGATTCTATTCTCCTAATCAAAAAGGAAATTCTCACCTACCTGGCATATGCTTGACACAATTATAAATGTACATACTTCCCGTTTTAGCCTCCCAAGTACTGGGATTATAAGCCCACGCCACCATACCCGGCCAGCCTCAGATATTTGGTGAGACCCTTTGCAACTTAGTAAGACCTTGTTTCAAAATAAAGAATAAAAAAGTAGGGCTGAGGATATAGCTTGGAGGTAGAATGCCCCTGAGTTAAATCCCAGTACTGCAAAAAAAATTAAATTAAAAAATTATAAATGTGCATACTTTTAGTTGAGCGTGGTGGCACACACTTGTATTCTCAGAACTTGGAAGGCTGAGACAGGAGGATCACAGGTTCACAGCCAGCCTCACAACTTAATGAGGCCCTGTTTCAGAATAAAAAATGAAAATAAAACTGTGCATACTTTTTTATGGGACTTTCAGAAGACAGAATGGATCATAACTGTACTGCACACTGTTAAGTGATGGGTGGGAGCTGCAGCTCTCTGCTGATGCCCAACATTGGGAAGCAGTATCATACAGTATATCGCTAGCCCAGAAAAAGCTCAAAAATTTTGAAATTTGAAATTTTGAAATATGGTTTCTACTGAATGCATACCACTTTCTCACCATTCTAAAACTAAAAAAAAATTTAAGTCAAACCATAAGTCATGAACTGGTAACATTTTAGGGCATGAGATGGAAAATATATGAAGTCACATGACATATATCTCAATTATCAAAAATAAAAAAATTTTCAATCATAAAATTAAATTATATTTTATGTTTTCTTTTTAAATATGCATTATAGTCTCATCACAATGTGTTATATTTTTTAATCTTTTCTTCTATTGGTGCATTATAGTCTCACATCATAATGTAAATCATTTTGACAGTGACATGCATGCACACAGTACCCGGTATATATATACATTTGTGTGTGTGTATGTGTGTGTGTGTGTGTGTGTGTGTGTGTGTGTGTGTTGTACTGGGGTTAGAACCCAGAGGGTTTCTACCTTCGGGCTACATTCCCAGACCTATTCTTTTACATTTTATTTGGAGACAGGGTCTCACTAAGTTGCTGAGAGCCTCACTAATTAGCTAAGGCTGGCTTCGAACCTGTGTGATCCTCCTGTCTCAGCCTCCCAAGTACTGGGATTACAAGTGTGTGCCACCACGCCCGGCCACCCGGTATATTTTTATCTTTTGTATCAAAATACTTTTCAAAAACATTGTTATATGAAGAGGTAATCAAAGAACATACAGCCAAAAACAGGAAATAAAAGGTGATGGGGTGGATCATTCATTAATGGATGAGATGCTCTGTTGTAGATTTTTGTCCTCTTTATAGTATTTAGTTAAGATTCGTTTTCCCATTCTAATGATATTTTAACCTTACTGTCTATATTTGAATCATTTTACTTCAAGAGGTTGCTCCTGGTGGAACGAACTTCAGGCCCTACAGAATCTGGATCCTGGATCAGCCCTACTGTTGGAGCTACAGCCCTCGAGACAACTGGGTGTGAGGTCTTTGTCAAAGCCACCTTGTGCTCCTCCCAGGTGGCTGGGGATGTTTACACTGGTCCCCAGAGCAGAGCATGCAAACGAATGCCTTGGGTTGATGACAAACTTGGTGTTGCTCAGGCTGAGTCTGGAGTGTCAACAGGACATCCCAGAAGAGACCCAAGAGTGAGGTCTCCGGTGGAAAAGACCAGGTGGAAAGGTTCAGAAAGACGGGAGTGAGACCAAGGATGGAGAGGATGGAGCTCATGGCACGGAGGATGGGGAGGCAGCCAGAACTGCTGAGACGCGGTAGGGGAGGAGAGAACCAGTCATTTGAACTTCTCAGTCTCCAGTCCAGAACCTTCTCCAGCTCAGATACAGTTACTTCTTTTTGCTCTTTTTCCTCACCGTCTTTTTTTCTCTTTCAGCCTTTTCCCCCATTTCCTCTATCCCTTTTCAGGGCCAATTCAATGCCTAGGAAGAAGCAGGTGATAACCTAGCACAATGAGATTAGTGTTATCCCCAATTCCTCCCAACTTAGAGCCATAGAGTTGATAATTTCATCGTGGATTTTGTCCTTTGGTTTAGTAGATCCATCTTCCATACTTTTTCCTTTCAAAGGGCATGTTTCTTTAGTACAGGTAATACAAACACCCAGATGCCACTTGCTTTCTCCTCAGTCTTTGCTCTCAGAGAGCTGGGGTGGAGAAGATCCTGGCAGAGTAAGTCAGAGTGGAGAGAATGCAGTGACGTACTTGGGGTTGGGCTGGGAGCCCAGAGGGTCAGCCTGGGGTGCCGCTTTGGGGCGTCCAACCTTGGGCTCCAGGGATGTAGCCTTAGGAGGTCAATGTAGAAGAACCTTTGAAAGTAACATTGCTAAAAACAACTTTAACAATTTTGGGGGACAGGTATCATATTTATTTGTTTCTGTTTTCTTCTCCAATCTTGAACACATGACCTGAGAAACAAATTCAGTTCTTCTGATCCTAAAATATAGCCCACCTAAAAACACTGCCTAATCAGATCACAGGATTTTTACACGCAATTGGTAGGATTATTCATTTCAAGGCCTTTTGGCAATGTATGTTGAATATCTTGAAAGTACACATACTCCTTTTCACCAGCAATTCTATGCTTAGAAATCAAACTTAATTCTATAATCAGACAAGTGTAAAGTATATGGGTTCAATGATATTTATTTATTTATTTATTTATTTATTTATTTATTAAATTTTGGTGGTACTGGGGATGGAACCCAAGGGCCTTCTACCTCCAGGCTACAGTACTAGACCTATTTTATATTTTATTTGGAAACAGGGTCTCTTAAGCCAGCTGAGGCTGGCTTCGAACCTGAGCGATCCTCTTGTCTCAGCCTCCCAAAAGCGGGGATTACAAGCATGTGCCACCACGCCTGGCTCAATGATATTTATAATTCTACATCATGGTGGCATAGTGGTGCACACTTATAATCCTAGTACTTGTGAGACTGGGACAGGAGGATCTCGGGTTCAAGGCCAGCCTCAGCTACTTAGTGAGGTCCTCTGCAAGTTAGTGAGACCCTGTTTCAAAATAAAGAATGAAAAATAGGACTGGGGGTGGTTTATCTCCGAGGTAGAATGCCTCTGGGTTCAATTCCCCAGTACTGCAATAACTAACTAACTAACTAAATAAATAAATAAAATACTATATCATTGTATGGAAAAATTTAAAGCAATAGAATAATAGGGACTTATTTAGATTAGTTATGGTATAGCTCTACAATGAAACTATGCACATTTAAAATGATATAGATGTACATTTATTGTCATGAAAAGCTATTTATGATGTTCTTAAGCAGGCTTGAACATGATTTCATGTATATAAATACATATAAACACATACATATGCACACTTCACAGAAAAATATGGAAAAACAATGAATGCCAAAATATTAATAATTATCTCTTTCTCGATCGTTGGATTATGGGGAGACTTTATTTTCCCCTGTGGTACTGGGATGGAACCCAGGGGCATTCTACCTCTGAGATACACCCCCTGAACTATTTTATTATTCTTTATTTTGAAACAGGGTCTCACTGAGTGGCAAAGGGCCTCACTAAGAGGCTGAGGCTGTCTGCCAACCAAGATCCTCCTGTCTCAGCCTCCCAAATGCTGGAAGCGTGAGCCACCACACCCTGATTATGGGGAGACTTCTTTTTTCATATGTTTTTCATTGATTTTAGATTCTATCATCATATATGACCAAGTAAAAATATATTAAAAGTTGTAAACTTAGCTAGTTGACTGCTAGGTGCTATCTATTGCCTCAAAGTTGCTGACTGTTGAATAACAGGGCTGGAATTAAGAAAGTAATTTTTTTTCTTCTTCTAAAAAAATTTAACAAATTACAAATTTTAAAAAGTGACAAATAGCTGGGCATGGTGGCGTGTGCTTGTAATTCCAGTATTTGGGAGGTGGAGACAGGAATATTCGTAGCTAGCCTCAACAACTTGGTGAGACCCTGTTTCAAAATAAAGAATAAAACAGGACTGAGAGTATAGCTCAGAGGTAGAATGACCCTAGGTTCAATTTTCGATAAAACACACACACACACACACACACACACACACACGCACACACGTGACAAATCCCCCAAAATAAGAAAATACTATTATTAACTTCCATAATACTTTTTTCCTATACCTTTGAACCATTTGCTCTGTTTTGCTCTATATGAGACAATGCTTCTGTAATACTCTTTTTAAGACTAAAAAGATAAGTCAGTCTTTTCATGTAATAGCTGAAAATTTGATTTTAAAAACATTCAGATTTTTTTCAGCCTCATTACTGGTAATATTAGATAATTTTTAGAGATGTTAGGTTTGAAAAAAAACCTCTAATTTTTTATTTATGAGTTGTAATTTTTCAGGTAATTTCATGTTTACTTTTCTTGTAATTTATCTTAAATATTTTTAGAACTTCTGAAACTCATTAACCAGTTTGTCATTGATGTCCTCATTACAGTGGCATATTGAGTATGATATTATCCTAATGTTAGTATTTCAGGTGAGAACGGCAAGAATTGCAAATATATTTTCCTTTGTGTTTACACAATTCAGTCTGCCTCATTATTGGATCATCAAACAATCCAAGTGCCTGTTAATTACTTCCAACTGTCATTTACCTTTTCCTGTGAATGAACTATCGCCTCTAATATAACCTGAAATTTGTCAATTTGTCATTACAGTTTGCTTATGAATGTCAAAATGTCTACAGGTTTGAATTGCTTATAATTATCTTCTTTTTACATTTCCTCAATTTTGTATTTTGCAGTGTGTGTGTGTGTGTGTGTGTGTGTGTGTGTGTGTGTGTGTGTGTCAGGGAATTGAATCCAGAGCCATTCTATCTCTCTGTTATACTCATGGCCCTATTTTATATTTTTTATTTCAAAGCAAGTTCTCAGTAAGTTACGGAGCTGTCCTGTTAGCGAGCTGTCCTGGAACCTGCAATTTTCTGGTTTAAATACTAGAATTACAGGCATGCGCCACCATGCCCAGCCTCAGTTCTTTAAATACAAAAATAGCTGGGCGTGGTGGCGCACGCTTGAAATCCCCATGCTTACAAGGCTGAGACAGGAGGACGGCACAGGTTCGAAGCCAGCCTCAGCTACTTAGTGAGGCTCTCAGCAACTTAGCGAGACCCTGTTTCCAAATAAAATATAAAAAATAGATCTGAGAGTATAGCCCAGAAGTAGAAAGCCCCTGATTTCCACTCCTAATACCACCAAACAACAACAACAACAAAATACAAAAATAAATTTAGAAATGACAAAAGATGGTGGTCTGCATAGAGAACAAATTGAATCTGCGATTTCTAATTTATGTATTGAAATGCTCTGCAAGATATTTCCAAACAGCAGTTAAAATGTAATATTCAAGTTTATAAAATATGCTACTCTTGTGAACGAGAAAGAAAGAAAGAACAAACCTTTAAGGTTTTTGTATAATCTATAGGTTGATTTCATTCCTGGCAGGAAAAAAATGCTGTTTTGACTCGGTGTAAATAAGAACTGAATCCTGTGCTTACAACCCTGCGTGTGTGTGGTTGTGAAGAATCTTCAGACTAGCTTTTGGAGCTGTACATTTGAAATCTGTTTTCTCCTCCACCACCCATATATTCCTGGCAGTACAGGATATGTTCGTGTTTCAGCATAATGTATATTGTTGAGTGATTTAGCACAGTGAGCATATTCCTGGAGGCTGTACAACTAGCAAAAATGCGATCACATATAGAAGTGACCGCAAATGCATACATATATCCTAATGTGCAAATATCTGTGATTAACCCTTCCCTTGCTGGACCCCCCAAATGCCTGCATCCACCTCTCCACCACCAGGCCTGAAGGGATGGAGGGAGTGATGCAGTGAAGAGACAGTAGTCTTAACTATTTATGGTTTAAATATTCCATTTTTGCAAACTTCATTAAAACACACCACCATGTAAACACATTGCTAGAGCCCTTTCTGGTCCTCGACAGGGTTCTATGCATGTAAAGCTTGAGCTCATTTACTTCCAAGTAAGTCTGCCTTGGCCCCATCATTCCCAACATCTTCTCAGACCTGTCCCGGCTCTCCTAGATTACTGCCATCACCTCCCATGTTTTCCTTGCCTCTTCCAGTCCATTCTTAACACAGGGGCCAAAGTGACCCCATTAAACTTTAAGTCAGGCCAGGCATGGTGGTGGACGCTTGTAATTCCAGTACTTGGGAGGCCGAAATAGGAGAATCGTAGGTTTGAGGACAGCTTCAGCAAGTTGTGAGACTCTCCTCAACCTAGTGAGACCCTGTTTCAAAATAAAGAATAAAAAAATAGAGTTGGGATTGTAGCTTGGAGATGGAAGGCCCTTGGGTTCAATCCCCAGCACCACACACACACAAACAAAACAAAACCTCAAGACAGATCACATCATATCTCTGCTCAAAAGCCTCCAGTGGTTCTGATCACACTTCAAGTAAAAGCAAGTAGCCCAGAAGGCTGTGAATGACCCGACTCTTACTGTGTTTCTGACCTCCTCTCGTGGAGTCCACTCCTTCCTTCCTCATTCTACCACCATACGAGCCTCCTGCAGTTTCTGAAATGTCAGGCATGCTTCTGTGGGGGCACCACTCTCCCCTGATGCCCGCACAGCTCCTTCTCCTGCAGAGAATCCTTGCTCTGCTTCCTATGTAAAAAACACCGCTCCTCACTTCTCATTCCCGCTTCCTGTTTCTCCATCAAACATGCTCCCATCTAACATTCGTTTATTGCCTGTCCCTCCCTGAGGCCTGGCTCTTCCATCCACGATGTTATCCTGGTGCCCACAACAGAGATGGCACCCCGGGCCGGCTTCTGGGAAACACATGGTGTCTGCCTTCAGCTCTCTCTTCCCTATCCAGCCAGAAGCCTGTGGGAACCCCTTCTGAGAAAGAGCCGCGGGAGGACAGTTACCAAAAGGCTGATTTCCCCCAAAAGAACCATGACAGGGTTTTCTAGCATCGGAGTGACTTGTTTTCATAAAAACCCGTCTTCTTGAGAAGTGACTCAGCAGAGGGTTGGATCGCTGAGCTCCGGCCCTCCCCCGCCTCCTCGTCCCGTCACCCAAGACGCCAGCCAGGGTCACTGTGGTGTTAGCAGGAAATTACCGAATCATGTTACTTCTCTTCCCAGTTGGAGAATGAAAGAAAGAAAGAAAGAAAGAAAGAAAGAAAGAAAGAAAGAAAGAAAGAAAGAAAGAAAGAAAGAAGAGACATTTGAAATGTCTGTTCTTGTTTATCTTTTTTTATTTTCATTTTTTTTCCTTTTGCCTTAAGAAGGACAAAACGAACCAGAAAATATGAGTAACATGAACCAGCAAATGAAGGATAAAGTGAACCATAACAGCAAGAAAACAAGCTGTTAGGAGAGCATCCTTTATGGTCAGAGAAGTGTTGGCATTTCAGTGTGGCAAATGAGCTTAGCACCAGGGAAGGGAATAATATTCCCTTATATATAATGTATGTAGCCAGGTGTGGTTGTGCACAGCTGTAATCCCAGCAGAGGCTGAGATAGGAAGATCATGGGTTTGAGGACAGGCTCAGCAAGTAATTAGACACATTAACCTAACAAGACTTTGTTTTAAAATAAAACTAAAAAGTAGGGCTAAGGGTCGGGTGTGGTGGTCCACGCTTGTAATCTCAGCATTTGGGAGGCTGAGAGAGGAGGATCTCAGTTTGTGGACACCCTCGGCTACTTAGTGAGGCCCTCCGTAACTTAGTGAGACCCTGCTTCAAAATAAAAATTTAAAAAAAAATAGGGAAGGGGGTGCAGCTTGGAGGTTGAATGCCCCTGTGTTCCATCCCCAGACCCACAGAGGGGGGAAAAAATAGGGCTCAGAGATCGAATGCCCCTGGGTTCAGTCCCCAGTATCACAATAAATAAATGAATTAATTAATTAATCTTATAAATACAAAATGTTTGAAGATGCTGATATAAAATGCCTTTTTAACTCCGGGCGTGGTGGCACACGCTTGTAATCCCCGCGCTTGGGAGGTGAGGAGGATCGCACAGGGTCGATGCCAGCCTCGCTGGCTTAAGAGACCCTGTTTCCAAAAAAAAATATATAAAAAAAAAGGTCTGGGAGTGTAGCCTGGAGGTAGAAGGGTTTCCAGGAACCCCAGTACCACCCCCCCCAAAAAAAGTAATAAAGGTAACAAGCTTAAAAAAAATGCCTTTTCAAAAAGTTTTAAAAGATCCAGGCATGGTGGCCCATGCTTGTAATCTCAATACTTGGAAGGCTGAGACAGGAGGATCACAGGTTCATAGACAGCCTCAGCTTACTTAGTGAGGCTCTCTACAACTTAGTGAAAACCTGTTTCAAAAGAAAAAAGGAAGAAAAAAATAGGGCTAGGGATGTAGTTCAGAGGTAGATGCCCCTGGGTTCCATCTCCAGTACCACATATCCCTGCCCCCCAAAAAATAGTTTAAAAAGACAGGCAAAGAGAATATTTATAATTCCACTATCAGAAGAAAAAAGGCCTTTTTTCTGGTGCATTTTTGGTGTATTTTCTCCTGTTCTTCTTTTCATATAATACATGTTATACATGTACTTTTGCTATCCTCATTATTTTTCTCACCGTTACCTCATTTCAAATAAATCTTCCATGTGATAAATTTGTCTGAATGCTTGGATATATATATATATATATATATATATATATATATATATATCCTTAAATATATATATTATTCTTTGGCCATAACATTTTGTTAAGCTATTCAACTCTAATTGGACATTTGTGCTGCTTACAAATTTTCACTTTTAAATTGCTACAGACTGGTAGGATGTGGTAGCGATTGCCTGTAACACAAGTATTTGAGAGGCTGAGACAGGAGGACCACTGGTTGGTAGCTAGCTTGGCAATTAGCGAGGCTCTTAGCAACTTTGTAAGACCTTGTTTGAAAATAAAAAATAAAATTGGGCTTTGGTGTTACTTGAGGGTAGAATGTCCCTGGGTTCTATCCCTAGCATCACAAAATACATGAATGAATAAATAAAATGTTATGAACTTTTGGTACATATAGTATTTTTTTCCTGAGTATATTCAGTTGTCTTCCTGGGATGATGATGGTGATGATGATTTTGTACTGGGGGTTGAACTCAGGGGCATTCTACCTCTGAGCTATACCCCCAGCCCTATTTATTTATTTATTTATTTATTTACTTATTTATTTGGTGGTACTGGGTTTTCTGGAAACCCTTCTACCTCCTGGCTACACTCCCAGACCTATTTTTTATATTTTTATTTGGAAACAGGGTCTCTTAAGCCAGAGAGTCTGGCTTCGAACCTGCGTGATTCTCCTGTCTCCACCTCCCAAGCGCGGGGATTACAAGCGTGCGTCACCACGCCCGGCTATTTTTATTTTTGTTTATTTACTTTTGCAGTAGGAGGAATTGAACCCAGGGACATTTTACTTCCAAGCTACACCCCTAGCCCTACTTTTTTTTTTTTTTTTTTTTTTTTTTGCAGGCCTGGGGCTGGAACCCAGGGTCATTTGGCCTCCGAGCTACACCCACTGCCCTATTTTTTTATGCTTTATTTTGAAACAGGGTCTCACTAAATTGCAGAGGGCCTCACTGAGTAGCTGAGGCTGTCTGCGAACCACGATCCTCCGGTCTCAGCTTCCTGAATGCTGGGATTACAAGTGTGCACCACCACGCCCGGCTTCCTAGCCCTGTTTTTTATTCTCTGTTTTGAAACAGGGTCTCACTAAGTTGCAAAGGGTCTCACTAAGTTTCTGAGACTGGCCACGAACCTGTGATCCTTTTGTCTCAGCCTCTCAAGTGCTGGGATTCCAAGTGTGCACCACTTGTAATGGTGCCTGGCTGCCCTATTTGGAAACACGGCCATGCTAGGTTGATAAGAGTCTCACTCCTTGCTGAGACTATTCCTAAACCTGTGATCCTCCGGTCTCAGCCTCCCAAGTACTGCAATTACAGACGTGCCCCACCATGCCTGTCTTTGGAATGATTCTTTAGAAATGAGAAAACTGAATCTAAAGTGATCACTTACAGTTCTTGAAAGTTACAATGAAATTGCATTCCAATAGATTTTTACTCATTTACAATGATGCCAGTGAATATTTATTAATTTCCAATAGATATTTTGCTCATTTAATATTTGAAAAGGATTCCTATTTTAATATGTGTTTTCTGTATTCATTTTTCTTGGTCATTTCATCTGTTGGGAAATGCCAGTTCATTGTTACTTGTATAATTTTTCTTTGGAGGGAATTATTTCAATATTTTGCTTATTCCTTTTCATGGGCTATATTTAATAGAGATTTTAATCTTTTCTCATAAGCACTGTATTTTCCCAATCTGTTTTAAATTTCTGGTTGTATCGCCATCTGAAACAATTTAGCACTTTATATAGTTCACACCTCACCAATGTCATTTTTCCTACTAACTTAAATCTGCAAAAATTCTCCTTGTCTTATTCTACAGGGAATTTTCTTTTCTTTTTCTTTTTTTTTTTTTTTAATACTGGGAGTTGAACCCAGGGACATTCCACTTCTGAGATATACTCCCAGCCCTTATTAAAATCTGAAACAGGATTTCATTAAATTGCTGATTGCTGAGGCTGACCTCGAACCTTTCATCCTCCTATCTCAGCCTGCCAAGTAGTGGGATTACAGATGTCTGCCACCATTTCAGCTTTCTATAGGACTTTAGTAGGGATTTATTTCTGCTCTAACTCCCTGATTTTCCTTCCTTCCTTCCTTCCTTCCTTCCTCCCTCCTTTCTTTCCTTTCTTTCTTCCTTTCTTTCCTTTCCTTTCGCAGTACCTGGGATTGAACCCAGGGGCATTCTACCTCCGAGCTACCCACCCCCCAGCCATATATATATATATATATATATATATATATATATATATATATTTTTTTTTTTTTTTTTTTTTTTTGGTGGTACTAGGAGTGGAACCCAGGGGCTTTTCTACCTCCAGGCTATATTCCCAGATCTATTTTTTATACTTTATTTGGAAACAGGGTCTCACTAAGTTGCTGAGAGCCTAAGTAGCTGAGGCTGGCTTCGAACCTGTGCGATCCTCCTGTCTCAGCCTCCCAAGTGCGGGGATTACAAACGTGCGCCACCATGCCCGGCTCTCATTTTCATTTCTTTCTTCTTTTTTTTTTTTTTTTTTTTTTGGTACTGGGGTTCCTGGAAGCCCTTCTACCCCTGGGATACACTCCCACAGGCTACACTCCCAGACCTATTTTTTAACTTTTTTATGTGGAAACGGGGTCTCTTAAGCCAGCAAGGCTGGCTTCGAACCAGCTCCTGTCTCCGCCTCTCAAGCGCGGGGATTACAGCGTGCGCCACCATGCCCGGCTTCATTTTCATTTCTGTATCAATTATTTAATCCATTAATTTTGATGTATAATGTGTACATCAAATTGATCTCTTCCCTAAATGCTAACTAGATAACTAAAACTCTTTCAAATAGATTGGAAGAAACAAACCCTGGCAGGCCATTAAGGAAGAAACTAAGCCTATATGAAGAGCCCTTCCTTGTGCACCGGGTCACCGTCCCCAGGCTCCACGTGGAGAGACGGGGAGGGCACAGGCCCAAAGGACCTAGAATATGCTGTGACTCGGCCAGAACAGAAGAGCGGCAATAACCAGCATGCGGCCTGGGCATGCGCTCCAGCGTCCAGTGGTGTCAGCATGCGGCCTGGGCGTGCGCTCCAGCGTCCAGTGGTGTTACTACCTCGTGCTTTCCATTTGCAGAGCTGGGGAGTGAAGCGCTTCTGAACATTGGAACACTTTGCTCCAGCTGGGTGTGGTGGCGGGAGCTTGTAATCCCAGCATTTGGGAGGCTGAGACCTGAGGATCGCTGTTTGCAGACAGCCTCAGCTACTTAGTGAGGCCCTTTGCAACCAGAGGTTTTCTTATTAAGAGTCTTTTGCATATTTTCAAGATAGAAGTTCTCAGCTGATCTACTGCAACAAACTTACAGGTATACAGCAGAAGATGCAAAAGTCATCACTCCCCAGGGTGGCCATGAGTTGTGCCAACTGATTAGAGTGGCCCTACCGTGCAGCTTCTCTCCTGCTACATAGTACTGCGACCCACCACCCGCCACCTCCAGCCACCTGCACCTCCTCGGGCACACAAAGGAGCCCAGGAGCTTTCCTGCCGGCAGCCAGGCACCAAGTTCATGCAGCCTCCTCTCACAGACAGCTTTTGCAAGGATAGGCCTTAAATTCTAGCAGAGAGCCTGGTGTACTGGACTGGGAACCAAAGGGCGGGTCTCCCATCCCCATTACTGCCCAGAAACCTGAAGGGCAAAGCGACCACACTGGGCAGGAACTCTTGATCCGGTTCCCACCCTCGCAGCCAGATTCGCGGTTATCTTTCCCCAATGCACACAGCATGCGGACCACGAACCTGTAATAGCTAGTTGTTTTCTTTGCTGCCTACATCCTCTTAAATTTGTGTTTTTAACTGGCAAGAAGATAGAGGGGAACGCGCCACACCTCTTCCTATGCCCAGTGTGGCATTAGTATGACATGTGTGTGGGGAGAAATGGGAATTGAACCCAGAAACAGTAAGATACACTCCATTACTATTTTATTTTTTCGTGGTAGTGGGGATGGAACCCAGGGGCATTGTACCTCTGAGCTACACTTCCAGCCCTATTTTTTTTTTTTTTTAGTATTTTTATTTTTATTTTATTTTATTTTGTGGTACTGGGGGTGGAACCCAGAGGTTTTTCTACCTCTGGGCTCTAGTCCCAGACCTTTTTTATATTTTATTTGGAAACAGGGTCTCACTAAGTTGCTGAGAGCCTCACTCAGTAGCTGAGGCTGGCTTCGAACCTGTGCGATCCTCCTGTCTCAGCCTCCCAAGCGCAGGGATTACAAGCGTGCGCCACCACGCCCGGCAGTATTTTTATTTTTTGAAATAGGGTCTAAGTTGCTGAGGGTCTCAGTGAGTTGCTGAGGCTGGTCTCGAACCTGAGATCCTCTTGTCTCAGCCTCTTAAGTATTGGGATTATAGATGTGTGCCAACACGCACCGCTACAACCACACTTCTTAATCCTGTAGGCAGAACACCTGCCACTTAGCCCCCCACCCTCGTGGTTCTGGGACTAGAACCCAGGGGCATTCTACCTTCGATCCACACCCCCAGACCTATTATTATTATTATTATTATTAACTATTATTTTGAAACCAGGTCTCACTAGTTGCAGAGGGCCTCACTAAGTCGCTGAGGCTGTCGCGAACGCGAACCTCCTGTCTCAAGCCTCCCAAGTACTGGGATTACAAGCGGGCGCCACCACGCACTTTGCTCTTGCAAAAGAAAACAGATCGGGTCCACTCCACGTGGGCGTGGCACCCCCAGTCGGTCACCAGTGACTTCCAGCCGACCCGCTCAGCGACCTCCCCAGCCCTGCCTTCAGTCGGGGACCCCACCCGAGGTGCCGCCCGCCCGCTCCTCCCACGGTCCAGCGGCCGGCCGCGGGCGGGGCGCCCGGCCAGAAGGTCCTGGGCGCCGGGGAGCCAGCTGCCCCCTCTCCCCGCCGCGCCCCCGGCCGGGGTTAGCACCGAGTGACCCCCAGGTCCCCGCGGAGGAGGCCCCCCAGGCTGAGCGGGAGGGGGCGGCGGGGAGGCGTGGCCGGAGGCGGGGAAGGTGCCGCGACGGGTCCGGGAAAAACCCACCAGCCCGCACCGCCCGCGGCGATCCCCAGCCCGCGCTCCCCGGGCGGCGAGGCCGGCGGGTGGGCTTCGCCCCGGGGGGTTTCGGGGCCAGCACGTGACTCCCACGGAGCGCGGCCGGCGGGGGGCAGCGGGGGCGGGGAGAGGAGGAGGCAGAGAGGGCGGGCCGCGGGGCGGAGGACGCGGGCGGGCAGGTGCGGGGCGCGGGGCGCGGCGGGGCTGGAGGAGCGCCCGGCATGTCCCTCGGGCCCCGCGCCGACGGCGGCGTCCTGCGGAGGAGCATCGCGGCGCCCGGGAACCCGCCGCCGCCGCAGGTAGTGGGCCGGGGCGCGGGGCCGCAGGTGGGCGCGGCGAGGCGCGGAGACCCCCGGGTGCGGGGAGGGCGCGGGCCGGGCGGGGGCTCGGGCCGGGGGCGGCGCGCACCCCCACGTGGGCGCCGCGCGGCTCCGGGGGTCGCCGCGCCCTGGTGCCGCCCCCAGCTGTCACCGCTCGGCCGCTGCGGGAGTTCAGGAGGGGGATTCAGCCCCAAGAGACGGCCGGTCCCTGCGCCCACGCTCCTGGCTGCCGCGGGAAGGGGGGACGCCGGGAGGTCGGCCTGGGGGTGTGCGGTGCCCCCCACCCCGCGCAGTGAGCTGACTCCGCCCCCAGGGCCGAAGGGAACCCCTGGCCCCCATCCGGTCAGTCCCCCGAGCTGTCCGCAGCCACGCTGACCACCGTGGACACGGGAACCGATGAGCCTGCCCGCCCGCAGAGAAGGCCATTCCAAAGCGCTGCACCCCCGCTGCTTCGGGACAGGGCTGGGTCTTTTTCATTTGTGTCCCTCGTCCCTGTGCTGCCCTGCTCAGAGCACCCTTGGGTGACTTTGGAATGTCGCACATATATCTGGCTTTGGGCCTCGCCTTGGCCAACAAGCTGAGTAACCTTGGAAATTTGCTTAACATTTCTGAGCCTCGGTTTCCCCATCTAGAAAAATATAACAGCCTCTCGGGACTTTTGCGAAGACTAAATGAGATATGCTTTAAAATACACAAATACGTGGGGACTGCCTATTTCTTTCTGTCCTGAGTGTTTCTGCACCGTTGGCTGGTGTGACCCTATGTGATAGTTGCTAAGTCCAGTTGGGAGTGTCCACTCCCAGGGAGAAGGACGCTCGGCATCCCTTGTGTGCCTTGGCTCACTGATCATGGAGAATAAAGAGTCACAATTTGGCGGCAACCACTGTAAGGAGTCCAATTAAAAAGAGCAGCAACTGCAATATATAAAGGCAAGTAACTACCTGAGAAGTACGGTGTAAAGGAGCTTCAGACAGTATTTCCTTGCATCCTAGGCTAGTCCTAACATTCAGAACAGGGGAGTCGATGTGTCCTAAGCTTCGCCTTGTTAGCCAGAAAGCAGTAGGGATGACTGACCATTGTCCTGAGCTTGTAACCCAGGCCTTGGGAATGTGCCTGGCACACAGGGGAGGCACTTTATTTATTTTGAAAGAATAGGTGGATCATGTTTATGAGGAAATTGAAAATTCAGAGAAGTGAAGCCATTTATCCCAGGTCATTTATCAAAATTAGAGTCTGTGAGATTCCAAAGCTACTGGTTAATCTACATCGGCTACACCACATGTTCCCCCCTGTGATGTTCTGGGTTATGTTTATCTGTTACTATGTTTTTACACCTGTCTTTGTTCCCTTAAACAAGGTCTCCAGGTCACTTCTCTTTGTTATATATGCTGGAGTCTATGTGTATCTTTCTTATTTGAAATACAAGACTGAATAAATTGATAACTGAATATACCACTATTTTGTGTTACTGATATTTGCTTTCCATTAATACTAATAACTGAGTAACTTTCTTGTGTTTATACTCCACTAGCCTCTTTCTTTTAAAAGTCCTTAAGGGATCTGGGGACAGTGGCACATGCCTGTAATTCCATTACTTAGGAGACTGAGACAGAAGGATCGTACGTTTATGGCCAGCCTCGGCAATTTAGTGAGGCCCTCTGCAACTTAGTGAGACCCTGTTTCAAAAATAAAAAATAAGCCAGGCGTGGTGGCGCACACTTGTAATCCCAGTACTTGGGAGGCTGAGACAGGAGAATCACAGGTTTGTGGTCAACCTCAGCTACTTAGTGAGGCCCTCCACAACTTAGTGAGACCTTCTTTTAAAATAAAGAATAAAAAAGAGAGCTTGGGGGTGTAATTTGGAGCTAGAATGCCCCTGGGTTCAATCCCCAGCACTCATAAATAAATAAATAGTATACCAGGTGTGGTGGCACACACTTATAATCCCAGTACTTGGGCGGTCGAAACAGGGGAATCACAGGTTCCAAGCCAACCTCAGCAATTTAGTGAGGATGTCAGCAACTTAGGGAGACCCTGTTTTCAAATAATAAAAAGGGCTGGGGATGTTGCTCAGAGGTAGAATGCCCCTGGGTTCAATCCCCAGTACTAAAAAAAAAAAAAAAAAAAGTAAGTAAATAAATAAGAAAGAAAGAAATAGGGCTGGGGGGTATAGTTCAGAGGCAGAATGCCCCTGAGTTCAATCCCTAGTACCTTAATAAAAAGCAAAACCAAACAAGCCCTTAAAGGGCAGTCTTTTCTGCTCCCTTAGTATCTTCTCTCAGGGTTCTGGAAAAGCAGATACTGCTGTCCTTTCCCATATTTATTATAATGAGTGAAATGTTTTTCCATGATATGAGCATCGTCCTGCCTATTTCATGATACCTCTTGAAGGTTTGACTTAATCTGGCTAAATCTCGTGGATAGATAAGAGTTTTCAAGACACATTTCAATTTTGCTCTTCAGTTCATTCTAACCTCTGAAACGAAATGTCAGTCAGTCCTTGTTCCAGTGGGTACATTGTGGGAGGGGGTGCTGGTAGAGATGTGTGGTTGCAATTAGTTATAAATGTGTAATCATGATTTGCATACAGTATCAGAAGTATTTGCCAGTGTGTGGTGGTGGAAGGGCTGGCACCCGGTAGTTGGAGGTAGTGGACTCCCCCTGCACCCTCCCCTCCTCTCTCCACCCCCCAGCTTTCCCAGGCTCAGAGAGCAACAGGACACCACAACTCTTCCAAGCACACGCCCTGCGGTCTAGAGGTTTGTGAACCTTGGTTTGAAGACCAGCAAACCTGAGTTGCACTTCCCACTCACCCCCTTAGTAGATGTGATACCTGGAGCAAGTTCCTTAACCTATACGAGTTTCTTATTCCTCATCTTTCTTTTCTTTACTTTTGTTGGTGCTGGGGAAAGAACCCAGGGCCCCAGGCATGCCACACAAGTGCTTTAGCAGTAAGCTATACACCTAGCCCTCTTTCTTTTTTGGGTGGGGTGGTGCTACTGGGAATTGTATCCAGGGCCTCTCACAAGGCAAACACTCGACCACTGAGCTATATCCCCAGCTTGTTTCTAATTTTGTTTTGAGACAAAATCTCACTAAGTCGCCCAAGCTGGTCTTGAACTTGTGATCCTCCTGCCTCAGCCTCTGGAGATTGCAGGCCTGCCTGGCATCTCCAACTCTCTTATTGCTTATCGTTCTGTGTGTATGTGTGTTACTGGGAGTTGAACCCAGGAGCATTCTATCTCTAAGCTACACCCCCAGCTCTCTTTTATTTTTATTTGAAAACAGGGTCTCACGAGGTTAATGAGAGTCTTACTACTTGCTGAGGCTGTCCTCAAACCTGCAGTCCTCCTGTCTCAGCCTCCCTAGTGCTGGGATTACGGGCATTCACCACCACACTGGCTTTTATTGCTTATCTTTTACACTTGATCTTAGCCAAAAGGCTATCTTTAATTAATTAATTAATGAATTTTGCAGTACTAGAGATGGAACCCAGGGACATTCTATCTCCGAGCTACACCCCCAGCCCTATTTTTATTCTTTATTTTGAAACAGGGTCTCATTGAGTTGCAAAGGCAGTAGCTGAGGCTGTCCTAGAACCTCGATCCTCCTGTCTCAGCCGCCTAAATGCTGGGATGACAAGCATGTGTCACCACACCTGGCTAAAAGGCTATCTTTTAAATGACGGTTACTTTAGTCATTTCTCAAATGGTCTGAACTGCTCTGCAGAGCCCAGCACACCGTGAGTGCCCTACGGGGGCTACGGCTTAGCTCTCTGAAGGAGCAACAAACACTGTTCTTGGCTGCAAATGAAAGAAGAGAGCTCAGGGACCAATGCTGAGGGCAGAAGGCAGGGAAGGGTAAGTTGAGGGACCTCAGCCCCACACCTCACCAAATTTCATCCCCAGAGCCCCGAGGATGATGACAGGAAGGTCCGAAGGAGAGAGAAGAATCGAGTTGCAGCTCAGAGAAGTCGGAAGAAGCAGACCCAGAAGGCTGACAGACTGCACGAGGTGAGACTGGAGGGACAGAGCCACTGGGAGCCGCAGCGGGAGCCTCCGCCCTGGCGTCCTCATCACCAGCTCTGCATCTAATCCTGTTAGGTCCTTCCAGCCCAGTGCCCTGGCTCCGTGCTCGTGGTCCTCTTCATTTCTCCCCAGACCCCGGCTGCTTCCCATACTCCAGTTTCTTTCCTTAGAAAATCAGAACAAAGTGCTGCTTCTTGATCCTACTCGCCATTCAAGTTCTCGCCCCATATCTTTCCTTCCCTCGCTTCCTTGCTTCTTAGGAAGAGTTAGCTTTAGCCAGGCACGGTGGGTGGCACGCGCCTAGAATCCCAGGACTTGGGAGGCTAAGGCAGGAGGACCATTGGTTCAAGGCCAGCCTCAGCAACTCAGCTAGGCCTTCAGCAACTTAACTTGGGGGATGACATGAGAACCTGTTTCAGAATAAACAATAAAATAAGGCAGGAAGTGTAGCTTAGAGGTAGAATGCTCCTGGGTTTAATCGCCAGTAAAACACACACACACACATTCACACACACACACACCTGTCTGTCATGTGCAAGTTCCTGGGTTCCACCCACAGCAGTGAAGGAAAGAAAAAAAAGGCTGCACAGAGTCCTGAGTTCCTGTTTATTCCTCTTCTGCGATTGTTCTTCCTGCTTCCCTACCTGCACTAATTGCACGCGTGTGCACAAGTACACGCACACCCCTGAGCAGCTGCTCTCCCGGAAGCAACCAAGGCCCTCTTTTTGATTCCATCCTCTGTGACCTTGCTGAAATATTTGATTCCCTTCACCATCCCTTCTTTTTTTTTTTTCCAAAATCTTTCTTTTTTTTTTAATTTTTTACTGGTGCATTATATTCATACATCATATTGGGGTAAAAAACTTGTGTGTACATACATGTACACATCACTGATTTAATCTCTACCCAATTCCCACCCCATTCTCTCCCCATCCCTCCTTCCTTGCTTGACTTAGTGGTTGACTTCAATATGGTTAAGTCCATTGTGTGTTTTAGAGTCACCATCCCTTCCTGAAGCCTTCTTCTTTTGATTCTAAAAGACCACATTTCAAGCCAGCCATGGTGGTGCACACCTGTAATCTCAGTTCTGGGGAGGCTGAGACAGGGGGATCTCAAGTTTGAGACCAGCCTCAGCAACTTAGCAAGATAATGTTAAAAAGAGAGAGAGAGAGAGAGAGAATAGTGTAATGCTAGGAGTATAAATCAGAGATAGAACACTCCTGGGTTCAGTCCCCAACCTCCCTCCCCATATGTACAAATAGCCACTTCCTAGTTTTTTCCTCTCTCTCCTTCCTCTTCCTCCTCCTCTTCCTCTTCCTCCTCCGCCTCCTCTTCCTCCTCCTCCTCTTCTTTTCTCTGTCTCTGTCTCTCTGTCTCTGTCTCTCTCTCTCTGTAGTTCTGAGGATTGAGCTCTAGGGCATTCTACTGCTGAGCTAACCCTTAGCCCTATTTTTTTTTTTTTTTGAAACAGGGTCTTGTTAAGTTGCAGAGTCTCATTAAGTTGCTGAGACTAACTTCAAACCTGCAATCCTCCTGTCTCAGTCTCTGGGATTACAAACATGTACTACCATGTACAGCTCTCCGGATCCACTTCACATTTCTTTCTTTTCGATTTCTTTGTTAGCTTTTCTACCTTAATTTTCTTAATGTGAGTGAGTGTTCAGTAGGGCTTCATAGTCTGCCATTTCTCCATCTCACCCTGGAAGCATTATCTATTTTTCTAACATCAGTTCTTAACACTTATTCTTCTGGCAAGACCTCCTCCCCCGATCCATGACCTCACCATCTGCTGTCTCCATCCGGGTCCGCTGCTGTCTCCATCCGGGTCCGCTGCAGGCTCCTCTGGTACGCTGCCGTCGTAACAGAATGCGGTGTGTGTTCACTCTGAGGCTTTCTCTTCTCACTGTCTTCACACTAGAGTTAAAAGAGTCAAACACCCTTTTTGTCGGTCGTATCAGGATCCTAGTGTCTGACTTTGTTCTGTTGCTATAACCGACGACCACAGATTGGGTGGTTTATAAAGAAGAGTTGATTTGGTTCTGGAGACTGGGAAGTTCAAGTGCATGATACTCGCCTCTGCCTGGTACCTGGTGAGCCTTCTGCTGCATCAGAACATGGTGGAGGGCTCTTTATAAAAAGCCAATCCCATGATAATCCACTCATAGATTAGTCTGTTCACAAGAGCAGAATCTTCATGACCCAACCATTTCTCAAAGGTTCCATCTCCCCACAATGCTGCATTAGGGACCAAATTTCCAATACATGAACTTTTGGGGGACACATCGAGACCATGGCATGGGGACTTATCCTCAACTATTCCATTTTCCTCAGTTTTTTTTTTTTTTTTCGGGTCTGGAGATAGAACCCAGGGGCATTCGACCTCCGAGCTACACCCCCTGCCCTATTTTTTATTCTTTATTTTGAAACCAGGTCTCACTGAGTTGCAGAGGGCCTCACTAAGTAGCTGAGGCTGTCCGCGAACTGCGATCCTCCGGTCTCAGCCTCCCCAAATGTTGGGATTACGAGCGTGTGCCACCACGCCCGGCTCAGCCTTTTTGTATAAACCTATAGAACCCCATGGGCAGGAAGGGCAATGGTTGTTCCCAGGAACTGGCTGCAAAAGCATTCAAGGATCTGTCTAAGGAACTGCTGACAGTCTTTGCTATGGTGTTTGTGTACCATTGGTACGCTTCATTAAAGCATGTAGTTTAGTGTTCTCCTGCAGTGTTTTCTTGCCATGGATTGTCTCAGCAAGGCTGTTGGGGCATTGACAACACACTCCCATGTCATGGGAAGAGACGGACAGTTTCTAAAAACTCTTTTTTTGTTTGTTTGTTTTGTGGATTGAACTAGGGGCATTCTACCTCCAAGCAATACCTCCAGCCCTTTTTTTTTTTTACTCTTTATTTTGAAGCAGGGTCTAACTAAGTTGCAGAGGGCCTCTTCACTAAGTAGCTGAGTCTGGCGATCCTCCTGTCTCAGCCTCCCAAGTACTGGGATTAAAGCCTGCACCACCAATCCTGGCCCTAAAAACTCTTAACGATGAACAGAGAGCAAATTTAAAAAGCACATGCTCCAGGCAGACATGACCCACTGATAGAAATTCACAGAGTGTCAAATTATAAATGTCAGATTCTTTTGGGGAAGTAGGGATGCTGGACCCTAGAAGAGACTAGAGTTTTCAAACTAGAGTCAGGGAAGGTCTTTCGGGCCCGTATTAGCCGTGTAAAGTTTCCACACAAAATCGCAATGCCTTTGTCTCCTTCCTTCTCCCCACCTTGCTCCTGAAGCAATCGTGGTTCTAACTGCATGTTACCAAATAATCTCCAAAGCAGATGACTTGCAGCTCACAGTTGGTATATGCCCCATATTTAGACCACACGCATCAGCCAGACAGCCTGGGCTCCGCCCCTCGAGAAGCCAGGTGCATTATCAAGTTCTGGGGGATCGTGTATACAGAGGTGACTACTAAGTGTCTTGGACAAGATCTTTCATGGAGTGAGATCAAGTAGATCCATTCCACAAATGTGAACGAAGCACTCCCATGGGCAAAGGATTGCTGGTGGGTCACAAAGAGGAGGATTTCACTTCTGTCCTTGGGAAGTGGAGGATTTCCCACAGAAAATGTGTCATGCTATCGCTGCTGTTACAAATTCTTATCAATGTGGCGGCATAAAGTGACAGATCTGCTCTCTTACAGCTTTGGCAGTCAGAAATCTGAGGCGATTCTCACTGGGCTAAAATCAAGGTGCTGCAGGGCTGCCTTCTTTCTGGAGGATCTGGAGAAGATCCACATCCTTGCTTTTTCCAGCACCTAGAGGCTTCCATGCTCCTTGAGCTGGCGTCTCCTTCCATCTTCAGAAACAGCAGTGGCCGGCTGAGTCTTTCTCATGCTGTTTCTCTGATTGTGTCATCTTCTTTCACTCTCCCGACTCCTCCTTCACGTATCAGAACTGTCACGAGCACATTATATCCGCCTGGGAAATCCAAAGTCATCGCCCCCTTTCACGCATCTGAACTTAGTCCCATGAGCAGAACCCCTTTTGCCATGTAAGACAACATAGTCACAGGTTCAGGGATTAGGACGTGGATGTCTTTGAGGGGCTATTATTTTGCCTACACAAAATGCTATAAAAATGTTCCTATATCTTATAGGCTGGGAGGTTAGCTCAGTGGTAGAGAGCTAACCTAGCATGTGAGAGACCCTGGCTCAATCCCCAGTATCACTGTATATCTACTATACATAATACTATATAATATTCATTTATTTCTACAACAGCATAAAAAGAAGATGCCAGATGAATTCTCTCTCAATTTCTGTCTTATATACAGCATTGTTATATATTACTATATATAATATTCATTTATTTCTACAAAAGCATAAAAAAAGACACCGGATCGATTTTTCTCTCAACTTCTGTTGTTGTTGGACTTAATAATAATCAAGTGAACCCCATGCCTGAAAACCACATTTACTCTTTTTTTTGGTGGTGCTGGGGATTGAACCAAGGAGGATTCTACCTCCAAGCCACACCCGCAGCCTTATTTATTTATTTATTTATTTATTTATTTATTATTTGCGGGTCTGGGGATAGAACCCAGGGGCATTTGACCTCTGAGCTACACCCCCTGTCCTATTTTTTTTTATTATTCTTTATTTTGAAACAGAGTCTCACTAAGTTACAGAGGCCCTCACTAAGTTACAGAGGCCTTCACTAAGTTACAGAGGCCTTCACTAAGAGGCTGTCTGCGAACCACGATCCTCCAGTCTCAGCCTCCCAAACACTAGGATTAAAAGCGTACGCCACCACACCCAGCATTATTATTCTTTATCTTGAAACAGGGTCTCACTACCTTGCTGAGGGCCTCATGAAGTAGCTGAGGCTGGCCCTGAGCCTGTGATCCTCCTGTCTCCACCTCCCAAGTACTAGGATCACAAGTATGCACCATCACACTGGACTCCTCCTCCTTTTTAGTCCCTGGCCTGTTTCCTGCCCATAAGCTGTGTTGCTTGACAGTCACACCAGTTGCTCTTTCCAGAATGAGGCAGACTGACCTGCAGCCCAGTCCCTGCAAGGAAGAATACTCCTTTCTCCGCTTCCTCTGTGGGGTTCGAGAAGTGGGTGGGGATTTGCACCACCAGCAGGTCACCGCAGCAAGGCCAGCTTTGTTAAGAAACACAGTGTGAAGGGCAGGCTGGGTTCCCTCCAGGTACAGACCCCAGACTGTAGCACTGACCTCACTAGCGGCACACAAGTGTCACTGGTCCCAAGAGGACGGAGAGGGCAAGCAGCAACTGGCATAGGGCAGTAGAAGTACATCTCAAGCTTTCTGCAGAATAAGGGGAACATCATCTCTGGACCAAAAGGCACCTCATGAGCCACGCCTTACCGTGGACTCCTAGCTCCTTCCAGGAAGGCATCATAGCTACAGGGAATCTCTACAGTTTAGTGGTGGACATTAAACGACTAAATGTCCATGCTGGAGGTGGGATGACTGGTTAAAAACTGGAGTAAAGGATGCTTTTACTCTGCTTAAGGGACCTGAGTGCAGAGCGCTTAGCACACAGCTGTGGGTCCCAGCAGAAAGCCCATTGGGACTCCTGGGGCTCCCAGGTCACATCTAGGATAGGGAAAGAGGAACCGGACGTCATCATAGGAACTGCCTCACACAGAGGCCCAGCTCACTGGGAGGCACGAGGAGGGGTGGGCTCAGAAAACAGCTGCTGGAGAGCTGCCTGCCTGGCACTCCCTGCAGAGGGGCCTTCCTCATTCCTTCCCCCATCCCAGCACTGCACAGAATGCTGAGCAAACTCTTTTACTTGCCATTCTTATTTATTCATTTGGTACTAGGGATTGGACTCGAGGGCATTCTACCTTTGAACAATAGCTCCAATCCCTATTTTTTAATTTTAATTTTCTTTTTTTTTTTTCCCGGTACTGGGATGGAACCCAAGGGCATTCTACCTCTGAGCTGCACCTCCAGCTCTATTTTTTATTTTTTATTTTGAAACAGGGTCTCACTAGGTTGCAAAGAACCTCATTAAATAGCTGAGGCTGTCTGCGAACCCCAATCCTCCAGCCTCAGCCTCCCAAATACTGGGATTACAAGCATATGCCACCACGCTCAGCTTTAATTTTTATTTTAAAACAGGGTCTCATTAGGTTAACGAGAGTCTCCCTACTTGTTGAGACTGTCCTCCATACTGTGATCCTCCTGCCTCAGCCGCCCAAGTTCTAGGATTATAAGCATGTACCACCATGTCTGGCTACTGGCCATTCTTGAGTACCATGAGAGGGGGCTGCTTAGAGCAAGGCTTGTTTAAAATCCCCACTTTTATGTTTACCTCCATCCCATCCCCAGTTGCCCTTGATGTCCTTGAATCCCTGTCACCCCCAGCACCCTGAAAAACATCCAGATCTAGCTCTTGTGAGTTTCTTGGCCACTTCCCTCCCTCCTGGTCCTCCACCTAGAAGCCAGAGGATGGCCACGAGGTGGGCCAGGCTGAGCGCGGGAGAGGAAGGCTGGGCTCGCTACTCAGAGGCTCCCCTCAGGGTCCTGGCCAGTGGCCGTTGGGCTGTGGCACCAACATGCAGGTCCTGGCGTGTGTCTGCGACCCTCTGTGTTCACAGTTTTCAAACCATCCCTGCAGCACGCTCACACCTCCCCGAGGGGCTTTCAACCTCCATTCATCTCTGAACCTTGATGCAGGCGGGGTCCATGTTCACAAGGGGAAGCCGAGGGAGTGCCAGGGTCTCTGAGACAAGCTGGAAGGTGGCTCAGAAGTGGGTCAGACTGGCTCCACCAGCCCCCAAAGATGTCAGACTGAGAAAGAACTCTGAGTCAGAAAAGGAAGGCCGCAATGCCATCCTCCAGGGCCCTAAATGTCACAAACTGACAAATTCCTTGGGCAATACTGTTGTGAGATGTGTTGCCATGGTTTTTATTTTTTATTGCACGTTCTAAGAGAACACTTCATTTCAGCACCCACTTGGTTGAGAAACTGATTATGACCCTATGTTGTACAGTCCTTGCTGGTGACATAGTTTGTTCTGCTGAGAAATGCATCAGCTTAAGACCTGGGGATAGATGGATTGTAAAGTCCCGGATCTCATGGCCTCTTGCTTCTGGTAACAACCCAGGGGGAAATTTTGGACTGCTGCTGCTGCTGACCAAAAGCAAAATTGCTGAAGCCAACTGAGAGTTACAGTTGACCTGGGTTGTCAGAGATCAGATCCCTAGTCTATGTGACCTAGGAAAAGTCCCTGTCCCTCTCAGAGCTTCATCTGTCTAACATGTAAAATGGGATCTGTGCATGGCCTGATGGTCTTTTCCTACCTTTATACCTTTACGCCTCTCCTTTCCTTCATACCTGGGTTATCATCCCTGTTCCCTGGCACCCACATCAGACTCTCCACCAGTCTCAGTTGGGCCTTCTGCCTTAGAGACATCTTGGACCCTGAAACCCCAGAGAGCCCTTCATTACCCACAGAGCCTCTCTTAGATGCCCAGAACAAGGTTTTTCAAGCTAGGCATGATTGGCAATTGGGGCTGGATAATTCCTTGTTGTGGGGGCTGCCCTGTGCGCCACAGGACACTGAACAGTGGCTTTGGCCTTGACTATATATGTGTGTGTGTGTGTGTGTGTGTGTGTGTGTGTGTGTGTGTGTGTGTGTGTGACAACCAAAACTATCTGCAGATACCACCAAATGTCTTCAAATGTCCCCAACTAGGGACTGCCAGGATTGCTCCAGCAGAGAACTACTGCTGTAGGCAGCTTTGTTTCTGAGGCAGAACTGGTATTGTAGTGGTTTCGCCACCTCTCAACTTTAGATCTCTGCTCTGAACCTATGACCTGGCAAATTCCCCAGGGTGGCAGCATAGTGACCTCAAACCTTCCTTTGGTACAGGATTCATAGCTCAGCAGGATTTGAGCTAGACTGATCATCTCTTTGGGAATCAGAGTTTAATGTTCTCTGCCTAATTTTTATTTACATTGAATATAATAATCTTTTTTTTTTTTTGCGGGTCTGGGGGTGGAACCCAGGGGCATTTGACCTCCGAGCTACACCTCCTGCCCTATTTTTTATTCTTTATTTTGAAACCGGGTCTCACTGAGTTGCAGAGGGCCTCACTAAGTAACTGAGGCTGTCCGCGAACTGCGATCCTCCGGTCTCAGCCTCCCGAATGCTGGGATTACAAGTGTGCACCACCACGCCCGGCTATTATAAAAATCTCTTCTCAGTATGAAATGGATTGTGTTCATTTGTTCATTTCTTTCTTTTTGCTCCTATCTGGTGTTCTATGGTCTCTCTTTGTTAATTTTTTATTTTTGAGCTAGACTGATTTGAGCTAGACTGATCATCTCTTTGGAAATCAGAGTTTAATGTTCTCTGCCTAATTTTTATTTACATTGAATATAATAATTTCTTCTCAGCATGAAATGGATTGTGTTCATTTCTTTCTTTTTGTTCCTATTGGAGTCTCTCTCTCTCTCTCTCTCTCTCTCTCTTTCTCTCTTTCTTCCTCTCTCTCTCTCTCTCTCTCTCTCTCTTTCTCTCTTTCTTCCCATCTCTCTCTCTCTCTCTCTCTCTCTCTCTCTCTCTCTCTCTCTCTCTCTCTCTTTCGGTACTGGGGATGGAACCCAGGGGCAGTCTACCTCTGAGCTACACCCCCAGCCCTATTTTTTATTCTTTATTTTAAAAATGGGCCTCACTGAGTTGCAAAGGGCCTCACTAAGCAGCTGAGGCTGTCCTTAAATTGCGAGTCTCCAGTCTCAGCTTCCCAAATGCCTGGATTACAAGTATTTGCCACCATGCCCAGCTTCTCTGGTCTCTTCTTATCTCCCTCCCAGCTTTTCTTTTTGTAGAACTGGTCTCACCTGAAGATTTTGACCACTTCTCTCCCTTCTATTCTCTCAGCTCAACAAAAGTCCCTCTGCAGGTTTCTGAGTAAATCCTAAATCCCAGAAGAGAAAGTCTTTGTGGAGAAGGCAGCCGAGGGCCTGCTTGGTGGCTTGTGACAGGGAGTTCTGAAGACTCTCAGAGCAGCACTTGCTTTGGGGAACGCAGTGGTACCTCAGGAAGGCCTTAGGCCTGGGGCCGCCTCGGAGCTTCCAGATACAAGCTCAGAAGCTCAGAGCATTTTACCGCAGAATCAGTAAATTAAGAAAGGCAGTTTGACATATTCTGCCCGAGGATGAGAGCATTCTGTTCTCATATTGGAGCTTCTTGTTAGTGCATATTGGAGCCATTCATTTCTACCATCCAGTTCCTTTGAAGGTGAAGGGCATTTCCAGCCACATAGTGGAGTGCGTGAGTGTACGCGTGTGTGCGGGTGTGCAGTGCACGCACAGCTTTCCTCTGATGCACGTAAGCATCTTGTGATTCCCTGGCCTCGGTACCCATCGGCCCATCCAGACCCTTCCCTTGTCCACGGAGGGCTTGCTGCTGGATTTCTAGACTGAATCTTCACTCCAGGACTAGAGCTGGAGGAGACCACGAGGGACCGGGGCAGCTGCTAGGAGGAGGACTGAAGGCAGACCGGGCCCGACTGACTCAGGACGGCCTGGGGTGCCCGGGGTGGTGGGTGAGGTCTGCTGTCCTGTAGAGCGTTCCAGAATACCCTGCAAAGCTTTCAGTGATGAGCAGAGCTGGAGGAATGGCTGAGATGGCCTCTGCGTGCACCCTCTCTGGGATCCCTGGTTCTGAAAGGGAGGACACACCTAGGAGGGAAGGGAGGAAGGCAGGGGTAAGAGAAGACAGAGGACAAGGGCTGAGGCCACTCAGCACATAGATGGGGCTCTGTGGCCCATCAGGTCAGGGTAGGGGAACTCCTAGATGCTCTGCGATTCCCATCTTTGGGGGCGAGACATTATTTAAGGTGAGGCTGCATATAATACAGGACTGAGTAGAACTCATATTAAAAGTGTAGGCCTCATAGGTGCTGTGATCAAGGAAGCCTTCCTAGAGGTGGTGATCTTGCACTGGGCCCACATAGAAAAGGAGGAAGGCAGTCAAGTTGAGGGGAACTTCTTGAGGAGGAGCAGGATTGAGAATTCTCAGGTGTCTTCTGGAGCTGTAAGAAGATCCTACTTCTCCACTGATGTTTCTTAAAAGTTACTAGTAAAAGAGAGGGTGTGATGGGTAATAAGGTTGGGTCCCCAGCTCAGAACATGCACAGAGTGCCTGGGACAACAAAGCCTAGCCACACAAATCAAGCAAAAATGAATGAAAACATTTCAGCAGGTTTAAATAGGACAGCTGGGTGTGGCGGCATACAGCTGTAATCCCAGGACTTGAGAGGCTGAGGCAGGAGAATGGCAGGTTTGAGGTCAGCCTCAAGCAACTTAGCTGGACCTCCAGTAACTTAGTGATAACTTGTTGCAAAACAAAAAATGTAAAACAGGACTTGGGGTGTAGCTCAGCCATAGAATGGCCCTGAGTTCAAACCCCAGCACCAATAAATAAATAGATAAACAAACAAACAAACAAACAAATAGGATTACCATTCTGGAAAGAGTTGGTCTTGGCACGCTGTGTCTTGGAGAACTTATTAATGGTGTAGATGAAGAAATGGAAGAACTGCTTATCAAAGTATTGTCCAGCTTAACGCTGTATGGTGTCACAGAGGTGACACAGTTGAGATTCAGATACATTTTGCTTGGCTTAAAGAATCCCGAATGAACAGAGTGAAGTCCATTGGAGAGAAAAGTAGAGCTCTATCCTCAAGCTCCAGGACATCGGTCATTGCCCCAATACAGATGGAAACGTAGCACGCGTGAACAGAGCTTCAACCTTTGCAAGCTCAGGGAGATTCCTGGGCTCAGGTGCAGCGGGCATGGCCTCTGCCCCACGTCTGCCCTTTGCACGGTCCCCAGAAAAGTGCATTGCATTCTGGAGTAACATTTGTCAGCAATTCTGACGGCTTGGCATGTGTGTCAGGGACGGCATCCAGGGGGGCAGAGGGGCTGGCAGGCCTCACACGGGAACTCAGATACCTAGGAGCAAGTGGTATGGGGCTGCCAGCGAACATTTCAAGAACTGGGATGTTGAAAAAAGTATTAGATTTACCCTATGTGGTTTCTTTAGGTAGAACCCAGCCAAAAGGTGTGTTTGGAAGAGAGTTTTGGGATCAGTACAAGGAGCTTCCTAAGAGAGCAGCTCAGAAATGACAAGGGCTCGTCTTTGAAGGGAGCAGAGCTTAGCCCAACACGAATGTGTGCAAGATGGATGCATTGTGCAATCAACAAACATTTGCAGTGTTCCAGGGTTCCAGGCACTGTTCTGGGAGCTGGGAGTAGCATGAACCCCGCAGGAATCTTCAGACCAGCAGTTGGGAGGGGCAGGCACAGAGGAGTACGAGGACGATTTTCGGAGTGTCGGAAATGTTTTACATATTGATCAGCACCGGTGCATCCACTTGTCGACACTCTCTGAAATATACATTTAGAATAGATGCATTTTACGAAGATTATACCTCAATAGAGTTGATTTAAAAAACAAAGCTCTGCCCTCCTGATCCTTTCACTCTAGTGGGAGGAGAAAGATCTTAAGCCCATCAACAAAAATGTGAGGGGTGGAGGGGGCACGGGTCATGAAGAAGCTTCTGTGGGCAGGAGGTGAGCGCCGAGGCGGGGTGAGGACCACGGAGGACAGAGGAAGGGAATGCGGTTTCAGAAACGAGTTAGCCAGTTCTTCTTCCTCTTATTCCTCCTCCCACTCTTTCTGATTGAACTCAGGGACATTCTCTCCCCTCCAGAGCTATAACCCCAACTCCTTTTATTATTATTATTATTATTATTATTATTAATTATTATTATGTTTTGAAACGAGGTCTCACTAGGTTGCCGAGAGTCTCCCTACACTGCTGAGGTTGCCCTCGAACCTGTGAGCCTCCTGTCCCAGCTTCCCAAGCACTGGAATTACAGGCATGCGCCACCATGCCCGGCTTGGTTCTCTTTTTTCCAACAGGAATACGAGGGCCTGGAGCAGGAAAACGCTGTGCTGCGGAGGGAGATCGGGAAGCTGACGGAGGAGCTGAGGCACCTGAGCGAGGCGCTGAAGGAACATGAGAAGGTGTGCCCGCTGCTACTTTGCCCTGTGAATTTCGTGCAGGTGCCGCGGCCGGATCCCGTGGCCAGCTGCCTGCCCCGGTGAAGCTCCAGGGTGCGAGTCTCTGCCCAGCAGGAGCCCTGGTGCTCACACCTAGGAGGAAGGCTTCCCTCCGCGTCTGTGGGAGCCCCAGGGCCAGCCGGCGGCCTCTGCAGCCCAGCCTCAGCGCTGCGCTCACAAGCCGCCCGACTCTCAGATCCCTGGAGCCAGAAGCAGGACAGGAGGCCCGGGAGCCACTTCTGGCAGCTAACAGGTCCTCTGTGTCACAGCGTCCTTTCCTCCAGAATTGAGATAATAAAGATGGATGGTGTCTCTCCGTATCTCGGAGTTCTTGGGATTTCGGAGCACAACAGAACTCCTCTTCCTGGGGAGGGCACTGCTGTCTTTTATGTTGCTCCCTGGCTCATGGTCTTGTCTCTTCTTGATCTTCTCCCCCACAGCCACAGCCAGGGAAGATGGGGAGGCATCCTTAGGGGGTTGGTGGCCGCCCCTAGGCTTTCAGATGCCTTTGACCCAGCTGGGCCACCAAGGGGCAGGCTGGACTTGACTCCTGCTGGTCTTAGATTTAAGTATCCCCCTGTCTTGGCCAACTTTCAAACTTACGCTGGATTATCTTGGCAGATTTTTCTCTTCCAAGTTGTTTTTCTCAACTGCTCTGTACAACTCCCAGGCCATCTTCCCGTTCTAAGTTCTAAGCAGGTGTAGGATCAGAGGACACCTTTGCTCTCTACTAGTCTGAATCATTGAAAAATGAGAAATCTGTCCCCTTCTTTAAATAAACAAATATTTGGGTAGATGGGAAGAGGAACAAGTCTCTCTGAGAAGCCCTGTCTGACTCTCTTCTCTCAGGAAGGGAGAGCCAGGCTCAGCTGAACTGAGGACCCAGGGAGGAGAGCCGGCTGGGAAGGAGGTCCCTTCTTCCACCTTCTCTGGAACTACAGGGGTTGTGGAGGGTGCAACCCTCCCTCCAAAGGGAATGAGAGGTGCAAACAGAAAGGAAAGTGTTTGTTGCAAATGTAAATGTGAAAAAGAAGAAAGAAAAGAAAAAGAAAAATAGGTTGTAGTCCCTCCCAGGGCGAGGGACTTGCTGACTCTGTGCAGGTGTTAATATTGGCTACTCTGCAGGAACCCCCCCTTTCCTGAAGGGTTCCCCTTTGCTAGGGAGGTCTGCCTGGTCTCCTCTAACTTGCACAGGCGAAAGGCTGCAAAACTCCCTTGATAGGCAAGGCTGGTGCTAGAGAGTAGAGCTATTCCTGCTGGGACACCAACCAATGCTTCTCTGGTATAACTGTTTCAGAAGAATAGTGCCCCCCCCCCCACTACAGCAGATGTTAAAATCAACCAGTCTCCCGTCACTTCAGAGATGAGGCGCTCAGTGCAGGAGGGGAAGGGACTTGCTCAAGGTTTGCTTGTGGGCGAGCAGCAGAACCGGGCTGAGACCCCAGGTGATCTCACTCTTGGTCCACTGTTGAGTTAAATGAGCCAGGCGGAAGTCCTGCAACAAGGAGGAGAGCCGGGGTGGCTCCTGCCCAGCGGGAGTCTAAATGCTGCACGTCCTTCTGTGGGCGCCATGCTGGCCAGGACTGCACAGTCCAGGTGAGCAGCCCAGCTGGGAAGGGTGGACTCAGCCAGGCGCTAAGGGCCACATGGCTGTGCGTATGATCATATGGCACAGATGCCTGCCTGTGTGTGCTGTGTTTTGCTGCTACTGTGTTTCAACTCCAGCCCTTCCTGTCCCTACAGGACACACTGGCAGCTAACCTCAGTCTGCAGGACTTACATGCCCTCTGGGCTCGTGGACCCCGCTAGCTGATCTGACTTCTGGAATCCAGCTGTCTGGCTTACCTGTTCGGACCCCGCTGTCCCTGCTGTTATGCTTTCTGCTCTCCTCGGCACCCATGCTGCTGGCCCTGAACCTGACTTTCTTTCAGCCCTGTCCAGCTTGACTTCATAGAGCCCCCTGCTTCCACAGAATAACCCAGTGACCAGTTTCCTTCCATCTTCTGTGTTCCCCAGAACTTGGAGGCCCCTTAGCTCCTCTACTTTGGCAGGTTAGGGAAGACAGGATGAGTGGAGGATGGGTTGAGGGGCTATGTCCTTGAGGTGACAGTACATCACCCCTCCACACACAGTCTTTAGCCACAACTCAGTCACATGGCCTCACCCAGCTACAAAGGAAGCCAGGCAATAAATTTGTCTTAGTGCTGGGGGATGAGAGAAGGAACAGGATTTGGTGACTGTCAGACTCTGGCATAAGATTTAGCCTTTACTCCCATCATGTCCCAGAAAGTACCCATTTGGAGGTCAGAGTAAGCTCTGGCCGCTAAGTCTAGTGGGCATAACCAGGTTTTACCTCTAGGTACTTCGCAGTGGCCCATCACACTGGCTTCTGTGGTTATTGCTCTCTCTCCCCTGCTTCTTCTCAAGATAAAGGGACGCCTTGCAATCTCAGTCACTATCTATCACTATGCTAATAACAGCTACCATGGTATCCAGGATCCAGCTATCTCTCCTGAGGACAGACAGTACATCCAGATCCTCCGTGTCACTGAGATGAGGTCTCACGGTGTATCATGCTCAACGTGTTCTAAGCTGTGTGAGTGATCTTACCATCTGCCCTTCAAGTGCGCTTCTTAACTCTATTTTTAACTATTAAATAAATGACTCCACCCATCATCCTGCTGCTCAGAAACCTATCTGTCCCTTGTGTCCCCCAAGCTAACTCCAAGTCTTGTCGGCTGTCTTCTAAATATCCCCCAGACCCACATACTTAGCTCTAATATGCTAGCTGTTTAAATTGCTATCAAGAACTTTATTCAAGTCAGGCACGGTGGTGCACACCTGCAGTCCCAACACTTAGAAGGCTAAGACAGGTGGATCACAGATTTGAGGTCAGCCTCTGCAATTTAGTGAGGTTTTGTTTAAAAATTTAAAAATGGACTAAGGGTGTAACTCAGAAGTAGAATACTTCCGGGTTCAATCCCTAGTACAAAAAAAAAAAAAACACCTTTATTCAAATTAGCTGCTGAGCTTAGGGGACTTCCTCCCTAACTGCTGTGTATTCATTGAGGTTGAACTTGGAGTTAGTCAGGACCAAGACTGCTTTACTTCTGGGAAGCAGAGAACTCAAAATTAGGATTGCTCAGGGTACTGAGGGTTGGGTGCCCTCCAAGATAACTGGAAGATGAGTAAGAAGTTCTGAAAACAAAATGTTTATTGAGCTACTCCTCTGTGTTGGGGTATTTGGGGGCAAAGAAAACAAGGCCTGACAGCAGGGAACAGGCTTTATTTAGGAATAAAACCTGGAAGGAGGGATCTGACCAGGGAGAGAGCCCATGAGAGTCAGAAAGCCCACCTCCTTACAGGCTGGGGTTTTGTATGGGGCAAGGAAGGGGGTATAGGAGTGGTCATGTAAGCCACTGGTTGGTGGGCTGGTGGCCAGGTCATCTCAGGGCAGGCAATGGTCAGGGGTGCTTCTCTTTCTTTGTTCCTTTGTTCTTGTTCTTCCTCCAGCATGATCTCATGGCCAGACCTCAGAGCCCACAGTGCCCACACTCTGAAAAAGTAAAAATTCTGCATAAACCTGAGAAGCCATAACATTTGTTCAGGAGGAACAAGACACATGGGCAGGTTGCTGAGGATTCGATTTCCTTGGTTGTATTTATATTGCTGCTGGGGCCAGGCATCTGGATGATGCCTCAAAACATCTATATGCTGGGCTGGGGTGAAGGGAGGCAGCTGAGAAAGGTCCCTCAGCACAGAAAGTGCCAGAGGGAGCCCTTCCTCACACCCACACAGCCACACCATTTCCTGTCCTCCGTCCTGCCCTGCATTGCACCAGTCTAGCTTTGAAGCCTGGGCTTTCCATCACTGAATCAGGCCCCAGTTTTGACCCTAATCTCTTGTTAACAACAATGACTCTGACAGGAAAGCAAGAGTTTCAAAAGCCCCTCTTTTTTTCCATCAATGCTGGGGTCTCTGCAACCCCAGGTGTATTTACTGACACAAGGCTGTGGGCTTTGCCCCAGAAGGACCTAGAAGAAAGGGGCAGCCCCAACTCCCCTTGACGTGACTTCCTTTCTTCAATACCCAGGAAATCCTGGCAGGGTCATCTGTGCTACAGGAAGAAGGCTTGTAAGAGAGACCAAGGAAGCAAAAGCATGAAGGAGGACTAGAGATGAGGAAGAGGGGAAGAAGAGGGGAAGAGGAGGGGAAAGGGAACATGGAGGGAGTGGGAACCGTCCTTTCTCCTGGGATGTTATGCTGAGTCACGGACAGGAAGCCATAATGCTATATAACTTGAAATACAAGGAGCAGGTAGCCAAGGCCAGATTCTCTGGACACTAGTCACAGGGACTTTCTGAACTGCCCATCTGCAAATTGACCACCTTGATGAAATTGCCCCACTCTATGGGGGCAAAGGAGCCAGCATGGTCATGCTGCCACTAAGGAGGACATCATCATTAGCACGACCCCCTCAGAAGTCTGTAGTTAGCAGGTGGCAGTGTGCTTGGCGTGATATGCTTGATGAGCTCATAACAGCGAGTCCTGGATATGTTCAGGGGCCCCTTGAGACAGCTCACCTGCATTTTTGGGTGTTCTAGCATGACCTTTTCGGGTACAAGATTATTTTTTTTTTTGGTGGTACTGGGGGTAGAACCCAGGGGCTTTCTACCTCTGGGCTATACTCCCAGGCATGTTTTCTATTTTATTTGGAAACAGGGTCCCACTAAATTGCTGAGAGCCTCACTTAAGTAGCTGAGGCTGGCTTCGAACCTGTGTGATCCTCCTGTCTCAGCCTCCCAAGCGCAGGGATTACAAACGTGTGCCACCATGCCCGGCTTACAAGATTCTTAAGAAGACCAGAAATGTCATCACAGATTAGATCAAAGGCTAGTGGCCCAGAATTTTGACCACAGCCCTGAAGGAAAGTACTAGGGAGAGTCCAGGGTATGCATCCTGCAAGGCCAGGGATGTGCCTGGAACTTCCCTGATTTCCCCAAATCGTCTGCTAGTTAATGTATCCCTCCATCATCAAGACTTCTGCTGCAGGTTTAAGTCTCCAGTTATCTGGAGCAGGGCGCAGCCTTTCCTCTGCTCAGAATTCTCCTGATGCCGTCTGAGCTTGGGGACCAGCTCTTGGACGGTGATGGTGACTGCTGCCCAGAAGACCGCGGGCCCAGCATCCCCAGCTCTTCACGGAGTTTCCTCGAAGTCTCTCCTGTAGACCAGTAGCAGGGCCAAAAAGTACCTTCCAGAATTCACAAACCACAGGAGGCTCTGTTTACCAGGCAGTACTTTTTGAAGTTGAGAAAGCAAGCAAGTTTGAGAAACACTGATGATGGCCGGCGTTCTGGGGTTAAAGAATGGGAAGAACGAGTGCGTGTACCTCACAGTCAGTTTTTACCAGTCACACTGAATTTGTGAATAAGCTATCAGTTAGTTATTAATCATCTTTGTTATCAATTGATTATCCTAATAATTTCTTGCAAAAAGTCAATAGATGTTTATAAAGTAAATACTTAAATGGCATGTATAAAATAAATAAAATTATTAACTATTTCTTATTTATAATTTATGCATTAGCTGATGTACTAATCAGTGGTTAAATATCTATTGTATGTGGAGGGGAGTAAGACTGTTAGGAAATATAAGGATAAAGGAAAAACACAGCTCTATAGAGCAGAACAAGGCTCTTTAATTGAAGTGAAGCTTTGGAAGGGGACTGATCAGGAGAGTCCACGCGAGTCAGGAGCCCCTTCCTTACAGACTAGGGCTTTTTATGGGGCATTAGGAGGGAGGGAGGGAGGGAGGGAGGGAGGAAAGGAGGGAGGGAGGGAGGGAGGGAGGGAGGGAGGGCAAGGCAGCCATGTATTTCTCTGATTGGTGGTTTAACATCAGGCTAGGCAAGTAAATTTATGGGGCTGGTGGGAGAGGGATGGTTAGGGGCATTTTCCCGCCTTCCAAAGTCCTTTGTTCATAACCTCCTTGGGCCAGGCCTCACAGCCAGACCTCACAGTGCCCACAAAGACCAGCAAGGGAAAGACGCCCTCTCATACTTCTGAAATATCACCTCCTGACCTGTGTCAGACCGAGCAGAGAAAATCTATTGCTTTCCTACTGGTGATTTACCCGATGGTTTGTTCCTGTAATTCATCTGGGTCAGTGTGCCTGTTGTAAATTAGAAAACCTCAGAAATCAGCAGTGAAGTTGCTTAAAATAAAGGCCTTGTAAAAACTGGGAGAGGTAGCCCACACCTATAATCCCAGTCCGTGGGAGACTGAGGTAGGAAGATCACAAGTTCGAAGCCAGCCTCAGCAACTTAGTGAGACTCTACTACCAAATAAAAAATAAAATAGGGCTGGGGTTGCAGCTCAGAGATAGAATGCCCCTGGGGTTCAAGGTTCAATCTCTAGACACACACACACACACACACACACACACACACACACACAGCCTTGTAATAACAATGATCTTAGGTCCATGATGATGAAGATGGAGTTGTGGAACCATAGCATACATAGGACACCGATCTCCTCAGTTATCTTCAATTCCATTTCAGTGATGTAAATACAACGATCACATTTTTGTATGTTCGACAATGATTACTATTTAATCCCTTAATGCTAACTTAGAGTAACCTAATTTATCACGCCTGCACGGAGGCATTGGATACACACATTACCAGTAGCCCTGCCAGGGGAGGAGGATGGAGAATGTATCGCGACAAACTGGCCTTGTAGAGAAAAAAGTCCAAGGGGTAATTACGCACTGTCTGGAGACAGGTTATCTGATGCTAGTCTTGCAGCGTCTACAGACATGTAAATTATGTTCCGCTCATAGACAGGTCAACTTACTTTCCTCTCTTCCCCATCCCCAGAAGAACCAATTTGTCTCCATTTACACATTCATTTCAATGTTCCAAATTGTTCCAAATCTGTAAATATGCCTGTGCTACAGATTCCTTTTATTTTTATTTTATTTTTTGGTGCTCAGAATTGAGTACTCCCATACCCATTTTACTTTTTATTTTGGAAACAGGGTCTCACTAAATTGCTGAGAGCCTTGTTAAGTTGCTGAGACTGGTCTTGAACCCGTTATCCTTCCGCCTCAGCCTCCCATGTACTGGGATACAGGTATGCACCACCATGCCAGGCTCACAGATTTCCTTTTGAATTGGTTATATTCTTTCACTGATTGATAATCCTTAATAAATAAAAATCTTGATATCTGGTCATTTCATCTTTGAACAAGAACCATTATTTGCCTTCTTTTTTTTGAAATTTATTTTTTAAACAATGCTGAATGATCAGTGCTGTTGGGAGATGAAAATTGACTTCTGAAGGCCCAGAGACACCCAGAAAGCCAGGCAATGTGTTAGTGCTGAGTGGCATTTCTGAGGAGCAGAGTTCCTGGGACCATTTTACCTGCTCCCCTGTCCTGGGCTGCGCTATCCTGAATCAGGTCCTCATCTTTGCAGTTCCTCCCCCCTCATTTTCTCTCCAAACCCTCAGCATCCTTGAGGTCACATTCCCCAGAAGCCCTCTGTGCTCCCTGACAAAGGTGATGAGATGCTTTTTATTTATTTATTTATTTATTTATTTATTTATTTATTTATTTATTTTGGTGGTACTGGGGATGAAACCCTTCTACGTCCAGGCTACGCTCCCAGACCTATTTTTATATTTTATTTGGATACCGGGTCTCTTAAGCCAGTGTGGCTGGCTTCAAACCTATGTGATCCTCCTGTCTCCGCCTCCCAAGCGAGGGGATTACAAGTGTGTGCCACGCCCGGCTGCTGAGATGCTTTTTGCATGTGCTCCCCATGACTCTGCACGCAAGGCAAGTTTTAGCCTGCATCTTAGCCCATTGTCATTTCATTTAAATAAATCAATATGCAAATAACTGGATTTCAGTAAGGAAGATTCCACAGTTTTGTTTTGTTTGTTTGTTTGTTTGTTTGTTTGATAGAGGGTATTGAACTTAAGGGCATTCTACCTCCAAGCTACAATTCTAGCCCTTATTTTTTTAAATTTGAAAGGGGCTTTTGCCAAATTGCAGAGGCTGGCCTTGAATCTGCAAACTTCCTGTCTTAGCCTCCCAAGTTCTGGAATTACAGGCATGAGCCACTAAACCCAGCTCGAGGTATCTTTTCTGCACCTGTCTGCAGTCAGCTTCGATGAGAAAACTTAGACCTGGAGGAAATCTGTGAAACATTTCTCTTTTCTTTTTTCTGTGGACACATCACCTTTCCCCCTTTATTACGTATTTTCACGTGCTTGGAAACCCCTACTAACTCTTGTTCTACCTTTTCTTACTTTTCTCTGTCTTATTTTCTTCTCTGTCCTCTTTAGTCAACTACAGAACACTAACAACCCACACTTGTGAACGAGTTCTTCAAAGTCAGCAAGATCCCAACCTCTGGCTGTTCTCCCCACAGCCAGGGAGGCCCCAACAAAGGAGCCAGCAATTCCCTGAGGCCAACCTCCGAGTGACCCTGGAGCCAGTGTGCGTGCATCTCTAACCACCAATGAAAACCATGGTTTGCTGTCCTCTGAGTCATTTGACCCTCGCAAAAAACTAGGAAAGTAAAAGCACTGAGGCGCTCTGGGGCCCAGGGCAGACCGAGCAAATCCGTGCACTTACCCAGCAATTCTTCACATTAATAACAAGAAAGATGATACATTTCAGAAATATCGGGACCCCCCTCTCAAACCTGGACTTCAGACAGACAGGCTGCGGCGCGCCTCCCTTTTACCCCAGGGCTGTGCAAATGTGGTTGGTGGTTACTGAAGGCTCTTTGGCTGCAGCTCATTGGGTGAGAATATCTGGAATCCTGTGTCTTTAAGAACCGAAACCAAGTAGAAACAGGATTTGATACCCTGGAGGAGACCAGAGACTTCCCTTTTGCTGTTCAAGTTTCATCTTCAGTTATCAGGAACTGAGCGGGAGGCACCGGGACCTGGAGCTGCAGCGCTGCAGGTCTCAGAGCTGCTGCTCTCTGGGGATGAATAGGCTCTGCTTTCTTTCTGAATACACCTCGCCACAGTGAAAAGTACGTTTGAGAAAGTCCCCGGCTGGCTCTGCACGTCTCATGGGTTCGCAGAAAGAGGGGAGCACCGGGCCTAGTTCCAGATGTTAACCAGTTAACCAGTCCCGGGGGTCCCCAGCACTTCCCGTGCCTAGCCCCCCGCCTGTGCTTGGCCAGGGCCAGCGGGCTCCCAGCATTCAAAGACCCCTCTAATGGGAGGCTTTGCAAGCCGTGTCATCCAAAATGCTCCTTGGACTCAAGATGCCAGGACATCCAGTGTGTAGCAGAGCCAGGGCCTGGGACCCTGACTTGCTGTGCTCTGGTTAGCACACCATTCCACAGTTACCCAAGTCACTGCTTTACCCTGGTGTTCCAGATGTGGCATGCACTGGGCGTGGTGGCACATGCCTGTAACCCATCCAGGTACTTGGCGGGGAGTGGGGAGGAGGCTGAGACAGGGGGATCTCAAGTTTGAGGCCAGCCTCAGCAACTTACCAAGACCCTCAGCGATGTGGCAAGACCCTGTTTCAAAATTAAAAACAAAAGGGTGTAGCTCAGAAGTAGAATGACCAGATGCGGTTGTGCTGGTTTATCATGACCACCCCTAAATCCACACACCAGATCTATTCTCCCCTGACTCTGCCCGTGCACCCCTGACGGCTGGACTCCATATAGCATTATGGGAGCACCAGGAGGAGGCTGCAGGGTGGAGGGAGGAGCCACTGGAGGACCTCCCCCTTCCTCACGGCCCTGGCCATGTCAGTGGCTGCCTTCCCAGGACTTCAACTTCTCCTGGGGCTTCCCACCCCATCCCCCTGCCCAAGTAATGCCATCCTCTGCTCTTCAGGCCTAGGTTGGTAGCCGCACCCAGGGTCCCTAACTGGCCCCTGTGCCCCTTTAAATCACCCCTATGAAAACCCCATGTTTGCTGAGTACCTCTGATTTTTTGTTTCAGTATGGGGGATGGAACCCAGGGGCATTCTACCTCCAAGCGACACCCCAGCCCTCTTTTTTATTCTTTATTTTGAAACAGGGTCTCACTGAGTTGCAAAAGGCCTCACTAAGTAGTAGCTAAGGCGGTGTGCGAACTGAGATCCTCCTGTCTCAGCCTCCCAAAAGCTGGGTTCACAAGCGTGGGCCACCACGCCCGGCCGAGTACTGCTGATATTGACCTCCATCCCATCTTATTTGGGACACCTCCCCTGCTCTGCTATCATCTGGTCTCTCCACACGCCTCCAGAATTACCTGTCTCAAAGCCCCATCTGATTATTTCTTTCTCTTGCTTGAAAATCTTCACTGGCTACAAAGAGAAAAGCCGACCTTGGGTTCAATCCCATGTATGTAGTTTGTGTATATAAGTAAGTAAGTAACACAAGCTTCCTTCCTGGCCAAATGAGGCCCTTCCTGATCTAGCACCAGTTCCAACTTGTAGCCGCGTGTCTGGTGTCTGGAAATGCAGAGAGAATAAAGCAGGTGGTGGGCCATGGACATTAGAATTTGGGGGCTGCTGAGACAGGAGGCGCCTGGCTTTCAGAGCTGCCCTTTCAGGCAGGATCTGGGAATCTACCAAGGGTCCCCTTGTCTCCCAGACAGGTCCACAGGCCGGAACCTTATTTGACTAAATGGGATGAGTGTTACTTCCTTACAGTTGGCAAAACCTAAGTAAGCCAGTCCCCTTCCCGACCGGCTGCACCTGGAAGGGCCTTAGTCATCTCCCAACTCCAGGTCAAATGTGTCTCCTTTGGGACTCGCCCCTGACTCACCTAATCAGGGCTTTTCTTTCTTGCTCTGTGCACTGCGGGACCTTGTATGTGTTTCTGTTGCAGCATCGCTCTGACTGTATTTTATTTTAGGTTTATTGTGTTCTTTAAGAAATTCTATACAAGCCGGGCGTGGTGGCGCACGCTTGTGTAATTGCAGCATTTGGGAGGCTGAGACCGAAGGATCGCGGTTTGCGGACAGCCTCAGCTACTTAGTGAGGCCCTCTGCAACTCAGTGAGACCTTGTTTCAAAATAAAGAATAAAAAGTAGGGCAAGGGGGTGTAGGTTGGAGGTCAAATGCCCCTGGCTTCTATCCCCAGATCCGAAAAAAAAAAAAAAAATCTATACAAATTTAGCATCAGCTTGTGAATATCTAAAAATCGGAGCCGATTTCAAATAAGAATGTATTAAATCTATAGATCAACCTAGAAAGAAATGACATTTTGATATTGATGAGTGTTCTAATCCATGAATGTGATATATCTATTCATTTACTTATATAATTTTAAATTTTTCTCTTAATGTTTAAAAATACTTAGTCTAGAAGTGTGTGTGAGTGTGTGTGTGTGTGTGTGAGTGTGTGTGTGTGTGTGTGTGTGTGTGTGTGTGTGTGCACACATGTGTATGTGTGTGTTACTGGGCATTGAACCCAGGGGCTTTCTAGCTCCAAGCTACACCCTCAGTTCTGTTTTAATTTTAATTTTAATTTATTTATTTAGTTTTATTTATTTTTGTAGTACTTGGGGTGGAACCAAAGGGCTTTCTACCTCCATGCTACAATTTTAGACCTCTTTTGTATTTTATTTGGAACCAGGGTCTCATTAAGTTGCCGAGGGCCTCACTAAGTAGCTGAGGCTGGCTTCGAACCTCCCAAGTGCGGGGATTACAAGCGTGCGCCACCACACCTGGCTTTTTAATTTTTATTTAATTTATTTATTTTTGTACTTGTGTCCTAGAATTGCTTTATCTTTCCTGTAAACAAGTTCATATGAGGATGCCATCTTCTATTTTTATTTTTGAAACAGAGTCTTGCTAGGTTGCTGAGAATCTCACCACTTGCTGAAACTGTCCCAACCTGTGATCCTCCTGTCTCAGCCTCCCAAGTATTGGTATTACAGGTATGTGCCGCCATCCTTGGCTTTGTAAAAGTCTTCTATATCCTTTCTGGGGGGAAGGTGGAGGTACTAGAGATTGAGCCCAGGGACATTCTCCTCTGAGCTTTCCAACCTGTATGGCTTTATTTCTTTTTCTTGCCTGTTAGGGAGTCCAGCATAATACTTAGTAGATGAGTTAAGAGAAATTACTCTTTTGCTGCCCCCTATATAAAGGAAAGCATTCTGTCTTCAAACATTAGGGATATTGTTAGCTATATCCCCGCCCCCCATCACCCTTTATTAGTTAAAGAAGTTTTCTTTTATTCTTAGTTTGCTGAGTTTCCATCATGAAGATATATTGAATTTTGTCAAATGCCTTTTTGATATCTACTGAAATGACTTTTATTCTTTATTCTATTAGCACCTAGTATCTAGAAAGACTAGAAAATATAATCTCTCAGAGAGATATATTGCCCAGGATTTGGTTATTAAGGAGAAGAGGAGGATGGATGTAAACATTAGGCTGAGCAAAAGATATGAGAGAACAAAAAATATACATAAGTGGAATCATACATACAGTGCTTCTAGAAAAGCTAAGTCTAATTTATAGTGACAGACACAGACACACACCACTGAGTATGGGTCAGGACTTATTTATTTATTTATTATTTTATGGTACTCGGGATTGAACCCAGGGGCACCCTATCTCTGAGCTACACCCCCAGTCCTATTTTATTTTTGAAATAGGATTTCACTGGGTTATGAGAGTCTCACTACTTGCTGAGGCTGTCTTCCAACCTGCAATCCTTTTGTCTCTGTTTTCCAAGTGCTGGGATCACAAGCAAGCGTATGCCACTGTGCCCAGCTGGATCAGGATTTAATAGGATAAGGTATAAGGAAAGTTTTGGTAATAACGGAAATGTTGTACCTTAATTGTGGCAATGGTTCCTTGAGAATAGAAACTTGTTAAATATTTTTCCAAATATACACTTAAAACTGATGCACTTTTAAGCTAAACCATAAACTCTACTGCAAAGTTGATTTTTATAAGTATGGGAAATCCTAACATCATAACACAACTTCTCAAATTATATTCATTCGCCTTCAAGTTTTTTTATTTGCTTATGTTTATGTTGTTAAAATTGGAATACAGCCGGGCGTGGTGGCGCACGCTTGTAATCCCCGCGCTTGGGAGGCGGAGACAGGAGGATCACGCAGGTTTGAAGGCAGACTTGCTGGCTTAAGAGACCCTGTTTCCAAAAATAAAAATATAAAGTAATAAAATAGGTCTGGGAGTGTAGCCCAGAGGTAGAAGGGCTCCATCCCTTCTACCTCAAAAAAAAAAAAAAATTGGAATACACATACTCACTTTGATTCTTTCTTTTTTTACTTTACATCATAAAATGTTTCCATGTTGCTTCATTAATCTTTACAATCAACATTTTGAATGACTACAGAATTCTTTGGGAATTAAAAATGTAATATATAGATACAGTTAAAAAATTTAGAAGTACCAAGTAATACACAAAAAACTAAGCCTCCCCCCCACTTTAGCTATGGCTCTCAAAGTCAGTTTCTAGTATAAACGACCAGAAATATTGTATGCAGGTATTACAGGCATATGTGAGGTGTTTTCCTTTCTTTTTAGATACATATGAAACAATACTAGACGTTTTCTTTTTGCATCTTAAGTAACTTCTTTACACATTGAGATGGACCTCATTCTTTTTAACTACTGCCTAATATTTCATTGTGTGGATGTACTATAATTTATTGAATAAATACTGATGAGCACATCGGGGTTTCCCGGTTTCTTTTTTCCTATTACACATACCACAAGACACCATATTGAAATTTTGACTCAGCTATCAAATTACAATAAATGTTGCATTCCAAAGGAAGTGTTAAACTATATGCAAAATTTACCACCGAAGAAACTTAAAGCTGGTTACATCACTACTGGATCCTCTCTGCTATACCAACAATACGGAAGGGTGTTGACAGAGGAGATTGCCAAGGGATTTGTGAAGGCTTCCTTCTTCCTTTAAAGTGGAAAAGAGGAATTCAACAGGTTACTCAAAAAATGCCCTCATTTTCCTCCAAATCTGGAGGCCAGCTACCAAGCTCATGGCGCATGCCCATGCAGTCCGTCCTTGCAGGGCTCTGGTCCCTCCTCTCTGCCCCCGCCCCCAGCCCCAACAGGGCCCAGCGCCCGCTGCCCTCAGAGCCACGTGCTAAGAGATAACCAACCCGTTAGCATCACTGGAGCAAAGTGAAACTTGACAGAGGAAAGCCCTCCCCATGAAGACAGCATCCACACGGTGGTCCCTGAGCTTTGATGTGAATCGGAAGCCTGGGGGTCTTGCTAAGATGCAGATCCTGGCCCAGGAGACTCTGGGCAGAAGATTCTGCACTGTTATAGGCTCCCAGATGATGCCAAGGCTGCTTGCTGGTCTGGGGACTTCAAGTGTAGAGGACTGAATATGTTCCAAAGGCAAAGTCTGTGTGTGTGTGTGTGTGTGTGTGTGTGTGTGTGTGTGTGTAACTAAGGGGCATTCTATCTTTAAGCTACATATGCAGCCCTATTTATTTTATTTTATTTTATTTTAACCAGATTCTCACTAAGTTGCTGAAAGCCTCGCTGAGTATCTGAGGTTGGCTTTAAACCTGCAATACTGCTGCCTCATGTACTAGAATTATAGGCATGCACCAGGCCTGGTTCAAAGTCATTTTTTAATTTTTAATTTATGTGTGTGTGTGTGTGTGTGTGTGTGTGTGTGTGTTGCCAGGAATGAAACCCAGGGGCTTTCTACCTCCGAGCTATACTCCCAGACCTATTTTATATTTTATTTGGAAACAGGATCTCACTAAGTTGCTGAGAGCCTCACTAAGTAGCTGAGGCTGGCTTCAAACCTGTGGGATCCTCCTGTCTCCGCCTCCCAAGCGCGGGGATTACAAGCGTGCGCCACCACACCCAGCTCAAAGTCATTTTTAAAAAGCCATTCTTAGGCCGGGCGTGGTGGCGCACGCTTGTAATCCCCGCGCTTGGGAGGCGGAGACAGGAGGATCGCGTAGGTTCGAAGCCAGCCGCGCTGGCCTAAGAGACCCTGTTTCAAAAATATAAAATAGGTCTGGGAGTGGAGCCCGGAGGTAGAAGGGCTTCCAGGAACCCCAGTACCACAAAAAAAAAAAAAAAAAAAAAAAAGCCATTCTTAGCTGGGCGTGGTGGCACACGATTGTAATCCCCACGCTTGGGAGGCAGAGACAGGAGGATTGCGCAGATTTGAGGCCAGCCGCGCTGGCTTAAGAGACCCTGTTTCCAAAAATAAAAATAGGTCTGGGAGTGTAGCCCAGAGGTAGAAGAAAAAAAGTAAAATAAATAGGGCTGGATATGTAGCTTAACGATAGAATGCCCCTTAGTTCCATCCCCAGGAACCCCAGTACCACCAAAAATAAATAAATAAAAAATAAAAAGGCATTCTTGTAGGTTATCTCATCCATACAATATGATTGAGGTGGGGGAGGGCATATTCAATTTCTGACAAAGTAAGTTATTTAAATGTTGCGAAGCACTAGGACTTCCAAGGATATCTACGTATTATCACCAAGTGCAGTGGCGGAGGGTGGATAAGAAAAGGATCCTGTGAATCTGCCTTGGGGAAGAATGAGCCAGAACGGGAGATTCAGGTCTATAAACATAAATGTTAGGGCCTCAAACAACTAAAAAAATGCTCAACTCCCCCCTACTCCCAGGCTGATTCTGTTAGCCTTTATTTTCTTTTTCCTCCTCTTTTATTTCTTCCTTTCTTTCTTTTTCTTTCTTTCTTTTTTTGTACTAGGAATTGAACCTAGGGGCATTCTATCACTGAGTTACACGCCAACCTTTTTAATTTTGATCCAGGGCCTCTCTAATTTGCTGAGGCTGGCCTTGAACCTGCTATTCTCCTGTCTCAGCTTCCTAAGTACTGGGATTATAGGTATGCACCACCACACTAGGCTATTTTTTTCTTGACCACATTCTCACTCTTCTTTAGTGTGTTCTCATATATACCTCGAGTAAAGGAGCAAAAAATTCATTTGCTTATAAATGAGGTCCCTCTAGGTTATACAAAGGTAAGCTTTGCTCCCATCACTAAGCTGCCCAGACAAAGACACTTCCCCAAGACTAAGCAGGGCTTGGCACCTTTTCCTTCCAAGAGCCCGAATGCCCGGTGACTTCCAGGGCTGGGTGTGTGCTTCCCTGAGCAGGGCTGAGCAGTCATTCCCCCGCCCTGCAAGGATGCCTTGGCAACAGTTCATTCTCATGGCCTCTCCCACGTGCACCTGCTGGGGTGGCGGTGTGGGAGGACTGGCAAGGAAGGTGAGCGGCTGCCTTCGGAGGCTGCCAGGCAAATGGCTGCGGTTCCTCCCTGAGTGCTGGGGCGGGGACGAGGCTGGGGGAGTGGGGCTTTCCTGCCAGTATTTGGGTTCTCTTTGGATGCTCTGGTGACCAATCCCACAGCTGCTGTCCTATCTGTGGGAAGATTTGCATGGCTTTGTCTTGGACTCTCCTTGGGAGGCATTTTTCTAGGATGTTTAAGCAGATCCAGGATGCTTTATGCATATGTATAAAATAAGGAATTGTTAGGAATGATGAAGGTGTCAGGGCATCATATTTTTGGCTGTTATCTGAGTTCTATTATTTCCACCAGAGATGCGAGTTGCAATAAATAGCTGTGACATTGGAGCCCTAGGGTCTGCCTTAAAATGAACTTCATGTGGGGCCCGTGGCATCGATAGGGGAGATTCATAGAACTAGTAAACACATAGAACTAGTAAACACAGCCTTGGGTTTTGAGGAAGCAGCAGCTTACAGCTGGAAGAGAGTCAAAGAAATCTTGAGCGCCTTCATGAAGGAACTTCTGTGTCAATGGGCTTAGGGGGCACAAGGGCACATGGGTGGCCAAGGAAACCGCAGAGGTGCTTTGGCCTGGGGGGAAGCAGAGGTGAGCTAGCTGTACCCTGGGGTCTCAATTTCCTCCTTATTTTATTTTATTTTATTTATTTTTTTGTTGGTACAAGGGGGTGGAACCCAGGGGCTTTTTTACCTCCAAGCTATACCCAGACCTATTTTATATTTTATTTGGAAACAGGGTCTCACTAAGTTGCTGAGATCCTCACTAAGTAGCTGAGGCTGGCTTCAAACCTGTGCGACACTCCTGTCTCAGCCTCCCATCGTGGGGATTACAAGCGTGCGCCACCACGCCCAGCCTCCATTTATTTATTTATTTACTTACTTATTTACAGTACTGGGGATGGAGCCCAGGGACATTCTACCTCCTAGCTGCATGCCCAGCTTATTTTTTATTCTTTATTTTGAAGCTGGCTCTCACTGAGTTGCCAGGGCCTCACTACGTAGCTGAGGCTGGCTGTGAACCGCGATCTTCCGGTCTCAGCCTCCCAAATGCTGGGATTACAAGCATGAGCCACCACGCCCGGCTGAATGTCCTCCTTTTTTAGTGATGTTAATAATACCTACCTTGCTCAGTTAATTTGAGGATTTGATGAGATAATGAGTGCAGGACACCTAGAACAGTATCTAGATATAAAGGATTATTACTGTTAATAAGGTGAGACTATGGACCTGGCTACATTTTCCACTGTAAGGAATACTTGTCCTAAGCTCTTCTGTCTCTGTCTCTGTCTCAGTCTCTTCTCTCTCTAGTACTGGGGATTGAACCCAGGGACATTCTGCCTCTTAGTCATACCCCAGCCCTATTTCATTTATTATTTTGAAACAGAGTTTCACTAAATCACTGTGGCCTTTGCCAAATTGCTGAGCTAGCCTCCATCCTGCGTCCTCCCGTCTCAGCCTCCCGAGTCCTGGGATTACAGGGGTACGTGTGCCACCACGCCCAGCTCTATCCTGAGCTTTCTTACTCCTTCCAACCTTTGGTTTTCTTTGGAATCTACATCAGTGAATGGCTGGACAGAGCAAGGTACCACCTGCTGCCCCCAACGGGAGAGAGCGGCTGCAGCAGAGTGGCCTACTTGCGGGTGCTGGGACTTCAGTCTCAGGAGGGCATGACTTCACGCCTCCCCCAGGAGGCAGACATTGGCACACACTGGCTGCGAGGAGGCGGCACTGCCCAGCAGAGGGAGCACAGAGCCAACCTGGGCTCAGTCTCAGGTCTATCGCCAGTTGTATGTAAGTTACCTCCCTGTGCCCCATGTCGTGATCCATCAAATGCAGTAACAATGGTACTTGCCCACGTGTGTCCTGAGAAACAAAGGCGCTACCCGCAGCGAGCACTAGGAGCATCCAGGCATGCCGGCGCTGGCCTGTAATCCCAGTCCTTGGGAGGCTGAGACAGGAGGATTGTGGCTTTGAGGACAGTCTCAGCAACTTAGACTCAGAGGTAGAAATGTCCTAGATTCAATTCCCGGTACCACAAAATGAATAAATAAGTAAGCAAATAGCACTGGAGCAGGGTCCACTACAGAGTAAATACGATGCAAAGGTTAGCTGTTCTTATTTAGCAGAGATCCTTGGCTGTAAACTTTGTCTTCCCCACTTTAGATCATGTTGGGTGGAGGTGTGGCTGAGTGTGGTGGGTGAGAGAGGGGCGTGGCCAGAGGACTGCGGGTGTGCAGGGGACAGGCAGAGCGTCCCCTTGCCTTGAGAGGAGGATGGAGGCAGATGGAGGAGGGCTTGCTCATCCAAAGTCAGGCAATGCCTCCTAGGCTTGCGCCACGTTTCTGGGAGCATGTGCAGAGAGCCCAGGGCCCAGCCCGGGACAGGGCTCACTGTGCGGCTGGAGGCGGCCGTGGCCGTGAGCCTGCTGTGAACCCTGCGCCAGCCGCGGCCTCTGCTTCCCGACCCACTTCCCCTTTGTGCGCCTTGGTACGTGACTCTTAACCAGGGGTACAGGGCTTGTCCTATCACTTTTTCATTCTTCCCATTTTCTGCTTTACTGTGTGTGTGTGTGTGTGTGTGTGTGTGTGTGTGTGTGTGTGTGTTAGTAGGGTTGGAACCTAGGGGCATTCTACCTCCGAGCTACGCCCCCAGCCCTATTTTTTATTCTTTATTTTGAAACAGGGCTCACTGAGTTGTAAAGGGCCTCACTAAGTAGCTGAGGCTGGCTTCGAACCTGTGTGATCCTCTTGTCTCAGCCTCCCTTGCGCTGGGATTAAAAGCGTGCGCCATCATGCCTGGCTTACTTTTTTTTTTTTTTTTTTTTTGGAAGCCCTTCTACCTTCGGGCTAAACTCCCAGACCTATTTTTTACATTTTTTTCTATTTGGAAACAGGGTCTCCTAAGCCAGTGCACGCAGCTGGCTTCGAACCTGTGCGATCCTCTGTCTCTGCCTCCCAAGCGCGGGGATTACAAACGTGCGCCACCACGCCTGGCTCCCGGCTTACTTTTTTTTGTTGTTTTTTGGTGGTACTGGGGATGGAACCCAGGGGCCTTCTATTTCCGGGCTACACTCCCAGATCTATTTTATATTTTTATTTGGAAACAAGGTCTCGCTAAGTTGCTGAGAACCTCACTAAGTAGCTGAGGCTGGCTTTGAACCTATGCGATCCTCCTGTCTCAGTCTCCCAAGCACGGGGATTACAAGCGTGCGCCACCACGCCCGGCTTAGTTTTTTTTTTTTTTTAATCTTGTTGCATTAAAGTATTTTTGTAAGCCATCTTAGGTTATTCGTGGAATAGGCAGAGAATAAGTAAACTAGTCCCTTGAGTTCTTATGTACTTTTCTTGAAGTTTTCATGGCCCAAAGTTGCAAATTATTTTTTAAGAGGATCCCTGTTCTCTCTGGCCTTGGAGGCATCTTTATCAAGCCCGAGGGGAGCCCTGTTTATAAAGCATCAGTCCTCTCCATGGCAACCACACTTTAATGTGTGGTGTATTGTTTTGATGCAAAAACAAGGATGTGAGATGGTTTCTTATGGCCTTTTGGACACTTTGCTTTTTCTTGGTGAACATTAACTGCTAAAGGATGAATATTAGTCACTAAGAAGAAAGAACAATGAACAAAAACAAAAGTCCTGTTTACCATTCTATTATATAAGATAATCATTTGTGAGTATAAGTAACAGTCAGGCCTTAATGACTACTAATAGAGTGAAAACAGAAACAATAGGTAAATGTGAGTCTGTGGTGTGAAATGTAAAAGAATAAAATTCAAAAGTAAGTCAGGCATGGTGGCACCTGCCTGTAATCCCAGTATTTGAGAGGCTGAGACAGGAGGATTGCAGGTCTGAGGCTAGCCTCAGCAACTCAGTGAGGTCTTCTGCAACTTAGCAAGACCCTATTTTCAAATGAAAAATAAAATAGGGCCGGGGCATCCCTATTTTCTCAAAGGTAGAATGCCCCTGTGTTCAATCCCCAGGACCAAAACAAATAAGTAAATACATTCCAAAGTAGTTTTGAAGTTGAGGGCTACCAATCCCGCTACCACATGTGGTGAGTGCCCCATCCCTCAGTTTGTTTCCACATTCTCGTGGTTCTCCTTGGGAACTTGACCCTCTCTTTCTGCAAACCCCAGCTCCTTCAGGATGCATCCTGTGACCTACGTAGTCCAAACCCTGGAGAACTTTATTCAACAGAGTTTGCTGAATGAGCCCAGCCCTGGAGGTGAGACAGGTGTGGACACCGAGCTGCTCACAGACGCAGCCTCCTCTATGGGCCCAGTGCCCGCTGTCACGGATCTTTTTCTAATTCTCCCTGTACCCAACACAGTGCCGGCTTCTAAAAAAAACAAAAAAACCCAAACTACAATAATTCATATGGATGCATTGGTAGAGAAGCCAATATACCAGTCGCACATATTAAACCATTTATTTTGACCTAAAATTCATTTTTGCTTCTGTTTTTTCTCATAAGCTCCTAAAAGTAAGGAGCTACGCACAGTGTTATATGCCTGTAATTCCAGTACTTGGAGGCTTGCAAGAGATAGGAGGATGGCAGGCCAGCCTCAGCAACTTAGCAAAGCCCTTGGCTACTTAGTGAGACCCTGCTGCAATAAATAAATAAATAAATAAATAAATAAATAAATAAATAAATAAATCAAGCTGGAGGTGTAGCTCAGAGGTAGAATGCCCCTGGGTTCCATCCCCAGCAAAACACACACACACATGCACACACGCGCGTGCGCGCGCACGTACACACGTTCCTAGAAGTATTATGGGCTCTAGGCACTATGTTTACACTGTGTATGTGGAGTTGGGCAATTTTCTTGATTTCCCTGGGTTTGATTTTTATAATTTTTTACATGGGGACAAAAACCAGTCCACTTTATAGGATTAAATGTCGCTAGCTAATTTTTGTTTGCAAAGTTAAAAATAGGAAAGTACAAAAAATAAAATCTTCTTATTTTATGATCCAACATCACTTCAGCATTTCAGATTATTTTGCCAAAACCAGACTTTGTATTTCAAAGGGAAAGCATTGCAAAAAAGAAAGTTACCCAACAGTTCTCCCAGAACATCTCAAGGACTCTGTTGCCAAATGTCCAGGCAGTGAGTTCCCAGGAGATGAATCAGAGACACGTGGTTTCCAGGCCCCTCTTGGAGTCCCCAGAGGGAAGCAGGGAGGAGGCGGCAGAGCGAGGTGGGCTGAGCCCGGTGGGTGGCCACAGCCCCTGCACACTTCCCCTGGGCTCCACCTCCCCCAAGGCCCTTGGCTGAAGTAGCCCAGCTCCCCAGGCTGTTGGGTTCCCACTGACTCTGCGCCCTCTGCTCCATCTTGGCCGGCTGGCAGCAGGTGGACTTTCTAGGAAGGATTTGGGGGTAGGGTGGATTCGTTCTCAGTGGGTGATACTTTCCAGGAGTTCAGCTTGTTTCCTGAGAGATGCCACACGCGGGGATGGCCCCGGTGGGTGCCAGGGGAACTCTGGAATGACTCAAGTGAGGATCTGGACCTGGAAAGGGTGGGTTAAGGCGCAAAGCCCTGCGTGGCTCCAGCCCCAGCGACAGGAAGCCTTCCTCCATGAAGCGGAAGTGGAGTGCTTTCTGCCTAAGCTGGCCTCAGATCTCTGGCACGCATTTGCATAGATGGTTAGCTTTTTAATGATGTCTGCTTGATCTGTGCAGGGCCTCAGCAGGGCCCGTGGATGGAAGTCAGTGAGCTGGGCGGCAGCTCCTTTAACAATCTGATTGCCGTCGACTTGATGAAGCCCCCAGAGCCAGCGTGTCCGGTGGTCCGTCAACACACCTGGCACAACTGTGTTCTGTGAGCAAAGCCTTTCGCTCGGCACTGGGCAGCTCTATTCAGAGAGAGGCCAAGGAAAGACCTGACTCTCAGAGATAGAAAAGTCATAAAAGACAAGAATAAAATCCCCAAAGAACTTCAGGCATGGACTCAAACACTGACTTGTTCACCCGCAGGGCCATCGTGTTAGCCTGGGCCAGGGATGAGCTTCTAGAGCCAGGTCTCCTCGGCCCAAGCAGCGGAACATTGTGGCTTATCCAGAGTGGAAACAAACATTCTACTTCATTACCCCTCAAGCCCTCCTCCTCCTCCTTCTCCACGGAAGGGGCTGCCTGGCCTGGGGACAAAGCCACACAGCTCTCACCTCTCAAAAGTGGTGACCGCTTGTCTGGAGCGCAGATGCAGGCAGGGCCACTGCATCAGCAGCTCTGCGCAAGACGCCACCACGGGAAGGACGACGGGCGAAGGTGGAATCGCAGCCAGAGGCTGTGGCCAGCCGTGGCCACCGCAGTGGGCCAGGGCCCGTGCCGGGCGCTTCTGGTCAGAGACACGTGGAAGTCGCCCGAGATCTCTGGGACCCGGGAAGCCAGACACCCACGCCAGGCTGCCCGGCGCGGGCCCGGGCGCTGGTGTGTGCGCCGTCGGGGAAATACTCTTGCTGACGGGTACTGAGCGCTTGCTGTGTGCCAAGGCACTGTTTTAAATAGTTTGTAGGTGTTTGATTTTTTCAAGAATCCATGAGGTGGTTATTAGTATTATATACATTTTATGGAGAGAAAAGTGAGGCCCAGGGAGGTTAAAGAACGCGCTCTGTCACACATGGATGGCAAAACCTGAATGTGAACTTGAAAGTCCATCTTTACAAGGGTGTGCGCCCACACACTAACACAGACACACATGTACCCCCATGATGGTTTCCTTCCTTCCTTTCTTTCTTTCTTTTCTTTTCTTTTCTTTTTGTTTTTTTAACTTGGGAGGGACCCAAGGATAGTTTATCTCCAAGTACACCCTAGCTCTTTTTTTTCTTTTTATGTTTTTTTATTAAAAATTTTTTGTTGTTGTTTTTGTGGTACTGGGGATTGAACCCAGGGGCAATCCACCTCTGAGCAATACCCCCAGACCCTTTTTACTCTTGTTTTGAAACAGGGTCTTGCTAGTTTGTGGGAAGTCTCATTACTCTACTCACTGAGGCTGGCCTCAGACCTGCAATCCTCTGGTTTTAGCCTCCCAAGTACTGGGATTCCAGGCGTGCACCGCAGTGCCCAGTTAGCATGATTTTCTTAAGTGATGGGAAAGGGCTTTGAAAGAGGTGACCACAGGCTTAGGGCTCTGTCTCTTATTTGAAACTTAGTTTTGATACTAAGAAACAAAAAAGTGCTTTTCAAGTAGGAGTCTTTCAAGTCTTTATAGTTAGGAGTTCACTTTTACTGTTTAATTGTGATTATCTATCTATCTATATCTATCTATCTATCTATCATCTATATATCTCCGAATTACACCAATATATATATCCAAAATATATTAAAAACACAAACACATAAAAAAGGATTTCGTGGGGAGGTGGGGGCAGTGCGGGGCGTCCTTAACACGCCCTAGGCTCTGGCCCTTGGCCGAGCTGCGGCTGGTCCCACCGGGTCCTCGGAGAGTGTCGCCAGGACCTGGAGTCGCTGGACCGCAGCGCCACCTCGTGGCCGCGGCAGCCCATTCGGGCTCCTTTGACTCAGCGGAGAACCCAGCTTTCCGCACCAGCCCTGCCGCTGGTTTCCAGGGGTTTTCATCCCCGGCAAGGAGCCAGGAGGGGAAGTGGGTGTGGGTGCTGGGTGCTGGGTCCCAGGCCAGGGACACATTTGCCTGGCTTTGAGAACCGTGCTCCCCCACGCCCTCCTAGCAAAGCGGGAGAAATCATCCTCAGAGGACACAGGCAGAACCTTGCTTCGAGCTATGCCCTAGGCCTCAGCGTTTTTCTCTGCTAAGGGGCATAGTAACCCCTGAGAGGAACTTATGCAAAGGCTCAAGAACATGCTTTGGAACACCACCTGCGGGTTTTTTGTTTTTTGTTTTTGTAGGTGTGGGGATGGAACCCAGGCAGAGGCATTCGACCTCTGAGCTACACCCCCTGCCTTATTTTTAATTACTTTAGTTTTTTTTAAGGGTTTCTTTTCTTTTTTTCTTTTCTTTTCTTTGTTTCTTTCTTTGTTTCTTTGTTTCTTTCTTTTTTTTTTTTTTTTGTTTGTTTGTTTCTTTTGGAACCCGGGATCAAACCCAGAGCGCCACACCTGCAAAGCAGGCGCTTTGCCACTGAGCTACATCCTGGCCCCTTACTCTTTATTTGGAAACAGGGTCTCACTAAGTTGCGGAGGGCCTCACTAAGTAGCTGAGGCTGTCCGCGAACCGCGATCCTTGGGTCTCAGCCTCCCGAACGCTTTACAATGGAATGGAATGGATTACAAGCGAGCGCCACCTGCGCGCGTTGTTGATGGCGTCCTCCCCCGTAATAAGTACAACAGGCTCCATCCAGCGAAGCTCGTGCTTGGAAGACAGCGGGAGCCCTGGGGATACTGCAAACAAGAGTGATGTCTTCCAGCTCCAGTTCAACAGTGGGACAGTCTCGGTGCTAACATTTGCCTATGTTCATAAATGGTAATAGGCGGGCGTGCTTGTAAACTGTAAGAACAACTGGCTGCTCTACCCACCTACAAGAGAATCCTTCACCAGTCCCCCCTGCCTCCCACTCCGCCTGCCCCCTGGGAACAGAGCCCTCCCTTCCGGGAAGAATCAGGGTGTGTGTTGGCGGGCGTCTAACCACCTCTCTCTTTTCTCATCTATAAATCAGGGGTGTTTGTTTCTTCATATGCCCTTATGAAATTGATGAGTTTTTTCATGTAAAACAGCAGCATGGTCTTAGCATCAGCCCTACCTGGATTACCTGGGCACTGCCTACAATTGTAGTTGCTGGGCCTCACCCCGAGCCTCCGATTCAATATGTCTGAGATGGGGCTGAGGTGGTTGCCATCTCTAATTGCGTCTCAGGTGGTGTGGGTGTAATCTATCCGTGGACCAGACTTTGAGAAGGACTAATCCAACACAGATTAGGTCTTCAGTTAACATCCAGTGTTGTTCCCCAACCGCTCAAGTCACATGAAATATCAGGGAATATGTACCCTGTCAAATAAAAGCTGCAAACCCAACAGCTAGCCGGTATACGAGCAGTTCAATTTAATAAATTAATTGAGCGTTTTCTTTCCATTTATCTCTTTTTATGTTTATTTATTATTTTGGTACAAGAGATTGAATTTAGGGGCAAGGTACACCCCCAGCTCTTTTTATTTTATATTTATTTATTTACTTATTTTGTGGTACTGGGGGGTGGAACCCAGGGCCTTTCTACCTCTGGGCTACACCCCAGCCCTATTTTATACTTTATTTGGAAACAGGGTCTCACTAAGTTGCTGAGAGCCTCACTAAGTAACTGAGGCTGGCTTCGAACCTGTGCGATTCTCCTGTCTCAGCTTTCCAAGCTGAGATTACAAGTGTGCACCACCACGCCTGGCCAGCCCTTTTGAGACGACTGAGATTGGCCTCAAACCTGTGATCCTCCTGACTCAGCCTCCCAAATATTGGGCTTACAAGGGAACACTGTTGTTTTGTTTTGTTTTGCAGTACTGGGGATGGAACCCAGGGGCATTCTTCCTCTGAGCTACACCCCCAGCCCTATTTTTTATTCTTTATTTTGAAACAGCGTCTCACTAAATTGCAGAGAGCCTCACTAAGTTGCTGAAGCTGTCCTCGAACCACGATCCTTCTGTCTCAGCCTCCCAAATGCTGGGATTACAAGCAAGTACCACCAGCCCCAGCAGTACTTCTTCCCTACAAACCAGCTCCCTGGCCTCTCTTTCTACTTACTTTTGAAGGACTCAGCATTCCTCCTACGTGTCTTCAGGGACGCAGTCACCTGGATCCTAGTTTGTTCTTATTTGTGACCTTTGTGCCATCCCCCTACCCACGGTCAGCCTTTACTATATCTTCCCTGGGCTCCCTTATGTCAGGGCTCCCATTCAGTCACCTCCGCAGAGCCAGCAGATCTGACCTTTGGGTCATGTTGCTCTCCTCAAGAACCTTCACTGGCTCCCCAGTGGCCACTGCAGCAGTGAATGCATGCATCGCACCTGAAGTCCCGAGCCTCTCCACGGGACCTGCACACACCAGACCGCCCTGTGCCTGGCCCCTTCCCTCCGCCAGCGTTTCTTCTTGGGAAGGACACAAGTTCCTCCTGCTCTCCAGCGTGTACTTCAGCAGCAGGACAGACTTGCACGCTCTAATCTGAATACAAATAAAATAAAATAGAATAGAATCACTTGGTGCCACCCTCAACCCACCTAGTCCTTTCTACTCTGCAGAGTTAGGCTCAATGCCAGGCCTCTTGAGAGGATCCTAAAAAGGAACTGCAAGGAGTATCTGGGGAGTTTAGTCCCCCAGGACTATTTTACACTGTATTTCTAATCGTGGAATTCTGAGCACTGACCTCCCCAGCGAAGGAAGTGTGATTTGGGGCCGGCGGCATCTTTATGACACCTTGGAAAAAGTCACAGCGTACTGGTGCCTCTGCCACCCAGCCGTGCCCGTCGACCATGGTCCCACTGTTCCGAGGCTTGTGAAGCGCACAGGTTCCCTGCTGGCTTCTGCTCAAGCTCACGGTGGCTCAGCCACAACTTCAGGAGAAAACTGTAAGGTGCGAGAAGAGTCAAAGGCATGAAACTAACCAGAAACCACCAAAAGGCCTCATCTGAGCCGGGCTTGACGCACGCCTGGGATCCTAGTGCTTGGGAGGCTGAGACAGGAGGATTACAGGTTCAAGGACAGCCTCAGCAGCTTAGCAAGTCCCTTAATGAGACCTTGTTTCACAATAAAACAGGAAGCAAGGCATGGTGGTGCATATTTGTACTCCCAGTACTTGGGAGGCTGAAACTGGAGGATCACAGATTCAAGCACCAACTTAGCAAGTAGTGACACCCTTCATTCACCTGGCAAGACCCCGTTTCAAAATAAAAATAAAACAGGGCTGAGGATATAGCTCGGAGGTAGAATGCTCCTGGGTTCAATCCCCAGTACCAAAAACAAAACAAAATAAAATAGGGCTGGGAGTGTAGCTTAGAGGTAGAATGCCCCTGGGTTCAATCCCCAATACCACAAAAATGAAAAGAAAAAAAGGAACCATCCAGGAGAGGAAGAAGAGATTGCTGCCAGGCCAATGGGAGATCCTTCAGACCTGGGGAGGCTGGGCCCGGGCCCGGGGCCCAGGCGTGCGTGTATGCACCCTCCGTAACAGGACCCGGCACACCTGCCTGCCCTCTGTCTGTCCTGAAAGCACTCCTGGGTACAAACAGATCCCTGGGGACACGTCTTGCCCTCCCTCCAGCTCTGGCACCCCAGGCTCTCAGGCCACGGCCCCTCCCAGGCCCCCTCTGCCTTGTTTATTTTGTCCTTTAGCCCAGGACTCTCAGATGCCCCAGGATCCAGGCCCTATCCACCTGGCTCCCCACCAACGCCCCTGCCCTCCGCACGCAGTCTCAGCAGTATCGGAAACTGCCAAGATATAATGCGCAGGAGGCCTGGGTCTCCCTTTCATTCTTGCTTCTACATCTGCCTCGGGCTCTGAAAGATCTTCCAGGCCTCTTTCAGTTTTCATAACATGATTAATTCTTTTGAAAGACAGGAAAATCCAGCTGGGCGTGGTGGCGTATGCTTGTAATCCCAGAACTTGAGAGGCTGAGCCAGGAGGATCATGGTTCGAGGACAGCCTCAGCTACTTAGTGAGGCTCTGTGAAACTTAGTAAGACCTTGTTTCAAAATAAAGAATAAACAATAGGGCTGGAGGTGTAGCTTGGAGGTAGAATGTCCCTGGGTTCCACCCCCAGTACCACATTTACACACACAAAAAAAGGAAATCCAGTGAGTTGGTTTATTAAAATGTTTCAGTTGCAAAAATAACAAGATACGTAGTATAAGAGAACTAAACAATAAGGGCTGATTCAGCACAGAAAACCCACACATCAGAGGGCAATGATTCCAGGCTTGGCGCAGCTCTGGGAGATCACTGGGGACCCAGGCACTTCCACAATCTCTTTTAACCTTCTTCAGGGCTGCCACTATCTTCCCTCATGGCAGCAAAATGGCTGGAGTGGCTCCAGGCTACCGTTTTCATACATCTGTTTCAGGGGTAGGGGTAAAATCTGAGAGGAATACCTTTCTCAGAAGCTTCTGGGAGCTTCTCCTCAAGTCTATTTGGCCAGAGTAGGATGGCAGGACTAAGTTTAGACCAGGGTATGGGACCGACCAGTCATAATCCACATATGTTGCCAAATACATGCACAAACAAATGTAAAGGGAAACTGGAAGCCACTTTTCAGTGGGTAACCAGCACTGCCAGCCTCCACCAGGGGGAATGCTCTCAGGAGCAAGAGAACAAGGACGGCTGCTTGTCGTAACCAGGAAGGAAATTTACTGAAAGGAAGATATGGGGAGAGTCTGGAGGAAACAGACAGGAAAGAAACAGGAAGCAAGATAAATGCCTTTTGACCATCAGGACCAGTTTGTCTTTCTTATCACCAGGAAGAATTCTAGTGCTGTTGGGTTTTGTGTCACTCATTCAAAATTGAAGTCTTGGCAGAAATGCAGTACTGGCTCAGGCTGGGATCCAGGCCTATGCCCTGGATACCTGGGGGCAGGGAGAGGGAGCACTTGGCCCTTTAAGACCCAAAGTGGCCACTTACCACTTATATAAGATTCCCTTTCAATAGGAAAGAGTCGGATGCTACATGCCTAAACAAAGGAATGATGACTTTATGCTTCATCTACTTATGAACTGCCAAGTAAGTTTGACTTGATCACAACACAAACACGTGTTTTGTCGACCAACTTTGCAGTGCAGTTATCTGTTTACAACTTCAAGAAATTTTAAGAGTAAGCCAGGCGTGGTGGCGCATGTGGACTGGAGGCTGAGACAGGAGGATGGCAGGTTCACAGCCAGCCTCAGCTACTTAGTGATGCCCTCCGCAATTTAGTGAGACCCTGTTTCAAAATAAAGAATAAAAAATAGGGATGGGGATGTGGCTCAGAGGTAGAATACTCCTGGATTCAATCCCCAGTTCCACCAACATGAAAGAAAGAGAGAAAGAAAAATAAATAAATAAATAAAGAAATAAAGAAGAAAGGTTTTAAGAGTAAACATTAAAAAAAAAAAAACCAGACATGGGAGGCTGAGATAGTAGGATTGCAGGTTCGAAGCCAGCCTCATCAATTTAGGAAGACTCTCAGCAACTTCGTGAGACCCTGTTTCCAAATGAAAAATAAAATAGGCCTGTGAGTGTGGCTCAGAGGTAGAAGGCCCGGGTTCAATCCCCAGTTCCACAGAGAGAGAGAGAGAGAGAGAGAGAGAGAGAGAGAGAGAGAGAAGGAAGAATGGAAAGAGAGCCAGGCGTGGTGGCGCAGGCTTGTAATCCCCGTGCTTGAGAGGTGGAGATAGGAGGATCGCGCAGGTTTGAAACCAGCTGCGCTGTCTTAGGAGACCCTGTTTCCAAATAAAAATATAAAATAGGTCTGGGAGTGTAGCCCGGAGGTAGAAGGGTTTCCAGGAACCCCAGTACCATCAAAAGAAGAAGGAGGAGGAGGAGGAGGAGGAGGAGGAAGAGAAGGAGGAGGAGGAGGAGGAGGAGGAGGAGGAGGAAGGGGAAGAAAGAAAAGAAAGTTTTAAGAGTAGACATTTAAATAAAAAACAGGCACGGGAGGCTGAGACAGTAGGATTGCAGGTTCAAAGCCAGCCTCAGCGATTTAGCAAGGCTCTTAGCAACTTAGTGAGACCCTGTTTCCAAATGAAAAATAAAATAGGCCTGGGAGTGTGGCTCAGAGGTAGAAGGCCATGGTTCAACCCCCAGTAACTTCCCCCTCAAAAAAAAAATGTCATTACAGCTGAGCCGAGGAGGAGTGTGACGAGCATCCTTACATGACAGTTTCCCTGAAGGAGGCCCCAGAGAAGACACTGGTAGGAGCAGAGGCTCCTCCTCAGGAAAACTAGTTGTATCTCCAGTGAACTGGGCATGAGTCGAATTGGTAGGGCAACAAGAAGTCTTGGATTTTGCAAGTTCTGTTGTATTGAAGCAAAACTTCTGTTCGGCCACAGAACTTCCAGTTAAAATGGGGAGGCCACATCTTCACACAACATCAGTCCCACCTCCCCTGAGTCCAGGGATGAGGTGGCGTGGAATGGACGCAATGATGATAACAGTACAGCCAGTGCTGTGCATGCGCTCATCATCCAAACCTGCGTGTGCACATGGATATCTTCCTGGGCGGCGGCCTGTGCATGGGAATCGAACCTTTCCTGATTACCTGCTCCCATTAGACCTCACATCCCAAACTCACTCTCTCCCTCACCATCCTGTCCCTTGATGCCCCTCAAACAGCATGCTTTTTCCTTGGTAATTTCTTTTTCCCACTTCAAAGGTCACCTCTGGTGTCTGTTCACCTGATTTCACTGAACCACAAATGGAGGGTTTGGGAAAGTAAAAGTAGCCTATGCCATCCACGTACGGCATTCCTTCCACTTCTGAAGTCACACCTACACCTGCAATAGCTACACTAAACCATTATGAAGGCAGAGCCCTCAGAGCCTACTCACCTCTTAAAGGTCCCACCTCTTAATATTTAATGTTGCACTGCAGAATAAATTTCTAATGCATTCTTTTTGGGGACACACTCAGACCACAGCAGTGGGTAATATCACCAACATCCATCTTACTGCTAAACTTCTCTTGGTATTTCAGGCACTTGGGCATGACGGAGGCTAATTTACTGAATCCTCTTTCCAAATGTTATAGTTAATGCTCTGGGCTGGGTTCTCAGGACAGAATCCTGCTGCCCCAGTAGAGGTTTATTGCATAGCTGTGGGCAATGTGCTTCCTCACTCTTCTGAGAGCACTCCCAGAAGTGCGAGCCTCTCTCTGATGCATAGGTGGGGCAGCACGCAGCACTTGGGCAGAAACTCTCAAAGGAAGTTTGGGAATCAGAGCCCCTTGGGAGACGGACACAAATGTAAAGCAGGGGAGCCCCTGGTGTTCGCCTTTCCCCTCCCCCTTTGGGTGAGAATGCCCAGTGCATCTGTACAGCCTGATGTGTGGTCTTGGGATAACCATAGAGATGAGACAGGAAAAGCAAGAGAGACTTGACCTGTTGCCACTTGCTAGGCCCATGGAGTGATGCTGGGGGCAGTGTACTTAGAACTTCAGGCTATGACCAGGGAGCGGAGGCCTATGGCAAAGCTGAGAGTGATGGAAGGAGCCCAGAGCACTCAGATGTGCAAGCCTGGAGCATGCACAGCTTGTAGGACTGGATGTCCCTCAGGCAATTCTGCATATCACCATGAGCTGGTGTTCACTTTACCCTACCGCCCATGAGATGCATACATTTCCTCTCCCCGTGATGTGGGTTGGCTTGGTCTCCTGAGCTTCATTCCTATGGGGAGAGCGTGTCCCAAGCATCCATCCATCCAGAACGAAGAGAAGTATGAAGGCCAGATGTGGAGACACACACCTGTAATCCTAGTGCTTGGGAGGCTGAGATAAGAACATCACAGGTTCAAAGCCAACCTTGGCGACTCAGCAAGACTCTGTTTCAAAATAAAAAATAAAGCCAAGTATGGTGGTAAATGACTACAACCCCAATGATCTGGAGGCTGAGCCAGGAGAATTGCAGATTCAAGGCCAGCCTCAGCAATTTAGCAAGACCCTCAGCAACTTAAGGAGACCTTGTTTCCAAATAAAAAATAAAAAGGGCTGAGGTAGCTCAGAGGTACAATGACCTGAGTTCAATACCCAGAACAAAACATAAAATAAAATAAAAAATAAATGTATAGAGCAGACGTGAACATGACGTAGTACCCCAGGCGACCCTCAGGCCACTGATTGAGAAATAAATGTGATTGTTGTCTGAGTTTCAGGGGTTTTGTTAAGCAGCACGATCAGAGCAAGTCCTAGAATACAGGTTCTTTTGAAAGTGACAGAAAATACAAACAAATAGAGCCTTAAAATGAAAAGGTTTCATCCTCTCCTGTAAACAGTCTGGAGGTAGGCCATTAGGGAGTCCTCAAGACCCGCATCCTCCCAAATTTCGGGTTCATCTTCTGCAGGATGAGTTTCTCATCTTCGTGGTTCAAAGTAGAGTGGGGGCTGCAGGCTTCCACCCGCCTGACCACATTCCAGCCAGCGGGAAGGAGAATGGAGGGAGGGGAGATAAGCTCACCCCACCCCTTTAAAGAAACTTCCTAGAAGTTTCACACCGGGAGGAATTATCAAAATATGTACTAGTTTGGCCTGTGTGTTAGCTTTCTAACATTGTGAAAAATACTCGAGGCAGCTTATGAAGATGAAAGGTTGATTTCAGCTCATGGATTTGGGGTTCCCACTCATGATCGAGCTGTCCCATTGCTTTGGGCCTGCAGTGAGGCAGCGAGCGCATCCTGGAGGAGGTACGTGGCGGAGCATGGCCACTCACCCTGTGGCCAGGAAGCAAAAGAGAGGAAGACGAAGAGACTGTGGTCACACAGTCTCCCCCATGGGCACACCCCCTAGAGACCTGAAGACCCTGGCTAGGTGCCACCTCTTAAAATTTCTACCATCCCCCACTAGCACCACTCTAGGGACAAAGCCTTTACATCGGGCTCTGGGGACATGTAAGATGCAAATGATAGCCGGGTATCAATCAGAGTGGATGCCAGGCATAACAACAGGTCCATCTGAACTTGCGTATGTGGGTTCACTGATCACATCCTTCCACTTATGAATCTCATTGGCCAGATCTCAGTCACGTGACCATATCTAGCTGTAAGGAGGCTGGGGGATATAGTGTTTTTTCCAGACAGCCATGGGTTCAAATATGGACTGAAGTTCTATTACAAAGAGAGAAGAGGGTGTTGATGGTGGGACTGCCAGTGTTCCTGCAACATTATCAAAGACACTTGGCAGAGCTCTTGACACAGGCCCACCTACCCTTTCAACAGTTTGAAGAATTGTCCAAATTTCTCTGAAAACAAGTACTTTTCATAAGCCATTAAGAGGCAGAATCTGAAGTGTCTACTTTATTTGATATGAATCTTCATATATTTACAGCAGAGATAAAATGTGTTTGATTGTAAGATGCTGTCCCAGACCCTTCTAGGGTGTTATAGGTGTTTATATGTGTACAAACACACATGCACGAACACACACACAGTATTACCTTTATAAAATCCTTGAATTTAAAAAAACATTTGTCCTTGGGGTTTTAGATTAATAGGGTGACATGTATCTTAGTTTGCTTAGGACACACATGATTTAAACTTTAGTTTTGGTGAAATTACCAATTATTACCCTGCCCCTTGCACTTTCAAAATTGTTCAGTTTGGATGATGAATTATAGGGTGAAACTGTGGACAAAGAATTGTAAACCTGTACAAAGTAATCTCTCAACAAATGACGTTAGTTATTACTGTTCCCAAGTAGAGCTCTCGTAGCAGCTACTTATGTACAGAAATATGCAAAATATTTTTTCCAAGTAGCCATTCAGTTCCCTGTGGCTGAGCCGCGCCTCACCCTGTGGGGCTCTGTTCATCACGCGCGGACGCGGGGAAGCTTCACCCCAGCTGCTCTACGTGACCCTGGGCTCAGAAGCAGTGAGCACTAAAGCAAGGCTGTTGCACTAAGCAGGAAAACAACTGGCACATTCTGAACCACGGCATGCTTCTCATTCTTTAGTTCTGGTGAATGTACTTGATTTTCATTGGCTATTGTTGTTTTTCTTTTGGTGCTGGAGATTGAACCCAGGAGTGTTCTACTTCTGAGCTACACCCTCAGCCCTATCACCTATCTATCATCTATCATCTATATCATTTATCTATCTATCATCTATTGTCTATCTATCTAATATGTACTGGGGAGTGAACCCAGGGGCATCCTACTTCCGAACTACAACTTCATCCCTTTTTTTTTATTATTATTATTTGTGGTTTTGAAACAGGGTCTTGCTAGGTTGCTGAGGCTGTTCTCCAACCTGTGATCCTCCTGTCTCAGTCTACCAAAAACTGGGATTACAGGCATACACTACCATGCCTGGCTGTTCTGGTGAATTTAAAAATAGGTCTGGGAGTGCCTCTTTGCAACCAAATCCCATATGCACAATGTTCCCTTTCCACAGTAAAAGTACAAAGGAAAAGTGGATGGGAAAAAAAGTGGGTCCTTTCCTTTCCTTTCCTTTCCTTTCCTTTCCTTTCCTTTCCTTTCCTTTCCTTTTCTTTCTTCTAGAGAATAGGTCTCACTATGTTGCCCAAGCTACCTTTGAACTCATGGGCTCAAGGGATCTACCTGCCTCAGCCTCCCGAGTAGCTGGGACAACAGGTGCTCACTGCCATCCCCAACTGAAAGGCCTTTCCTTGATTTCGGGGGCCTTCACTTTCCACAGCCAGGCTCTGCTCTTCAGAGACAGGTGCCCATGTTCGCTGGTGCAAGGCCAGCCCTGAGTGGAAGGCCCCTTTCTGTTCTCCCACGCTTGCTTTGCCCTCTTCCTCTCTCCCACCACAAAGCACAGTGTGGTGTCCCAAACAGCTCATCCTCATTTGCCCCTGGGGTGTGTGTGCTTCAGGCATCTGCGGCCAGACCCAGGAATCTGCATCTAACTCTGCCCGCCGATGTTGTGGAGCCACCTAGTGTGTGAAACACTGGCAGAGCGCAGTGAGCCAAAGCTTTGGAATCAGACAAAGCTACGTTCAAATCTAACTCCTGCCACCGTGGCCATGAGCCTTTCTAGGTTTTTCTGAATCTCAGTTTGCTCACCTGTAAAATGCAAGATTTGATCAAATACTGCACTGAAATGTCTTGGAACTATAACTGACAGTAAGAACTCAATAAATAGGATAATGTATGATTGACTAGTAAGACAGTTGTGAGTTACCCTTCCAGAGAACCCATCATAAGAGGTGGAGGCACAGGATGTCAGGACCCAGGGCTAATGCTCTAGCACAGAGGCTCTGTGGAAGTGTTTGGTAGGAAAAGGAGAGGTCTTCCCAGTCGCTGAAAATGGTTCTTGCGGGATTTCCTATCTCAACAGAAAATTTTACAAGTTTTTTATGTAACTCTTTCTATCAATAATTTACTTCCTTTTATTAAAAAATCAAGTTGATTCCATCAGGCACAAAATACTAGTTAATCGTAGCTTATAGTTGGTAGAAGAGCAGCTGTATGACCTTGAGCAAATGACTTTAACTCTCTTAGCTTTAGTTTTTTCATAGGCCTGTTATGGAACTTTTTTTTTTTTTTTTGGTGCTTGGGATTGAACCCAGGGGCATTCTACCTCAGAGTTACCCTACTAGCCCATTTACTCACTTACTTACTTATTTGTTTGTTTATTTATTTATTTATTTATTGCCGTGCTGGTGGTGGAACCCAGGGGCATTCGACCTCCGAGCTACACCCCCAGCCCTATTTTTATTTTTTATTTTTGAAACAGGGTCTCACTGAGTTGCAGAGGGCCTCACTAAGGAGCTGAGGCTGGCCATGAACCACGATCCTCCTGTCTCAGCCTCCCAGATGCTGGGATTACAAGTGTTTACCATCACACCCAGCTTTATTTTTTATTTTGAAATAGGGTCTTGCTAGGTTGCTGAGGGTCTGACTAAGTTGCCAAGGCTGGTTTTAAACCTGTGCTTCTTCTGTATCAGCCTCCCAAGTACTGGGATAACAGGCACATGCCACCACACCTGCCTATTATGAAACTTAAAGGCAATAATGTACATTACATGCTTGATACACAATATGTCCTTCTCAATAAAAATGCAAATGAGCTCCTTTTCCCTTCTCTGGACAACCCCAAATATTGACTAGTTGAAAGCTGACCCTTCCTCTTGGGTTACAGGAATACATATCAGCAGCTGTAGCTCCCATCACCTGGGAGTAGATGGTTCAGTCTGGGTTATCTCTCAAGGAGGTGGTCCCTGAATCTCAGGAGAGTTTGTCTTAAGGTCTTTTCACAGTCTGTGTTAAGAGTTTGCTGTAGTTTTACCTGAATAGCCAAGAGCAGCTCTTCTCTATTTACCTGGAAGAAAGTGCCAGAATAAAACAACTTCTGTGGTCACATCAAGCATTCATGTTAATATCAGTAAAAACTTTCTGAACACAGGGAAATTCTACCTCTGAACTACACCCCCAGCCCTATCTTTATTCTTTATTTTGAAACTGGGTACTGGGTCTCACAAAGTTGCCAAAGACCCAAGTAGCTGAAGCTGGCCTCGAACCTGCGTTCTTCCTGTCTCAGCCTCCCAAGTACTGGGAATACAAACATGTGCCACTGCGCCCAGCTAAAAAGATCAGTTTTTGCCTTTCGTAGTTATACAGCACATCTCTGTTAGGTGTCAGGAGAATGGGCTGCGGTTTCTGGGACCACCTATTATCTCCTGCTTTTGGGGGAGAGGTCTTTTTCTCCTTGCCTCGGGAAATGAGGTGCCTAACCCTTTGAGTACAAAGGATCTTCCCCAGACCTATCCTTTGAGGTTCCAGAACATTCTATTCATCTGAGCAGCCATTCCCAATGAGTACTAAGAACAAGAGAGTCGGTGTAGTAGATACACAGGCAGAGGAGAATAGCCGAGTGTCATCATGGGAAAACTGGATGTAAATAACATGTCCCATTTCCTAAGAGGCAGTAACACTGGGTGCTGCCTTCTTCAACGTACACCATTGGGTGGTTTTGACAGAACTTGGAGCTGGACCAGAGCTCAGAGCCAGGAGAGGAGAGGGGGACCTTGGCAGCTGGATGCTTTTCATCCTCTGCTTTCTGTGTGGGAAGGGAACCCAAACTGTGAGCCTTCCTCTAATAATTTCCAGCCACACCCCCCACCCCCAACTGGAAATCACTTTATTTTTGAATTTCTCTTGGGAAGTAGATTCCAAAATTTCCCCAAGTCTTCCTGTCAGGGGAGCCTCTGATTTCCAGTAAATCCAGGGTCACATAGTTGTTTATATTCATTTGCATTTAGTTTGCATAAATTAGCAAGTCCTGGGCTGAGTGTAGGCAAGCCAGGGAATGAATGCAAATAGGCTTAAGCTTTTGTGCCTCTGAGAAGTGGCCCAGGGAGGCCAACTCAGCCTCAGAGATGAGCTGGGCCCTGGCTTGTTGGCAAGAGGGTCCTCATCCCCTGGCCGTTCACTCTCTCCTATGGACTACCTACCGGGAAGCCGGTCAGGGGTCCTCTGGTTTGGGGATCTTGAAGCTTTAGTTTCAACATGTCGGAGCCTAGGAGAAGGCTTAGAGTCACCTGGTGGGTGTGGAAATTGTCTGGTCAGACAGATGAAGAGGAATCTTCAGGTCTGAGTAGAGGCCAGAAGGGAGCAGGGAAAGAGGGAGGAATTGGAGTAAAGACTGTGTGGGAGAGAAAGAGTGCTGGGGAGGGGGAAGCAGTGTGGAAGGAGGGAGACAGTGTCTGGTTAGAGGTCAAGACACTTCCTTGGAAAAGGAAAAGGAGAAAGACAGGAGGGATACGGAGGAGCAAGAGTGGTGGGCACAGGCAGTGGTCCACGCCTGGAGTCCCAGTACTTGGGAGGCTGAGACAGGAAGATCACAGGCTGGAGGCCAGCCTCCGCAATTTAGCAAGACCCTCGACAACTTAGTGAGACCTGTTTAAAAAAATTAAAAAGGGGCTGGGGATATAGCTCAGAGGTAGAACACCCCGGGTTCAATCCTAACAGACGGACACACACACACACACACACACACACACACACACACACGAGTAGTGGGCAAGCCCGGCATTGCTGGTAGAGAATGGGGAGGACGTGTTATCCAGGAAGTTAATGATCAGTGTAAGTGTGTGTGTCGAGCTGGGGTCCCCAGAGACCATTCCTATCTTCTCTTGCTGGGCAATCTGGGGTTTTTGATCGGGGCTCTTTGGGTCTGGCCTGGGACTTCTAAGTGTCACAAAGCAGCTGAAAGTGCAAGTCACAGATTTGAAGAGACTCCAGGGGCAATATAGCAAGATGGGGCTGAGTTGTTTCTCCAGCAGGGGGACGAGCCGCTTCCTCCACAATGCAGCTCATTCTCCGGGCCGCCTGGACACTGCAGCGTAGGCTGGCGAGAAGCCGTGCGTGCCTAGGACAGAAACGGGGGGCCTCCCGGGAGGTGGCCCCTGGCACAGCACCCAGCGCTCCCAGCTGTGGAGTTTATTGACTACTGATGGGAGATCAGCCAGAGGGCAGACGCCTCCTAAGGCCGTGCGCTCTAAAGAGTCGGGAGTGCGGGCTCCAGCGCCAGCCCTGTGGGGTTTAGCTGTGGCTCTGCCACTGGGCGACTTGGCTAATAGAATTCTAGTTTTTTCTGTGCTTTAGTTTCTTCATCTGTAAAATGGTACTAACAACGTCTGTGTCACAGAGCTGTGCGGCAAGAACCAAACAGGGTGATCCCTACGGGAGTTCTTAGAAGAGTGGCCGGCGGGGAGGAAGCGCTCAACACAGCACTGTTACACACCGCGGCCCAGATGTGCTGCAGACCGCGCAGAGCTCGGAGAGAGACACACATGGGCGCCCGGCCTCTTGGCTCTGCGCCCAGTGTGGCAGCTGCTCTCGCTATTTCAGCTCGAGTGGCTGCGGCCACCGCAGCAGGCTGTGTGGATGGGGGCCAGGCACGGGCTCTGGCCAACCACAGATTGGGAAATGACAGCAGGAGCTGATGATGTTTCTTCTGGTTTCATGATTTTACTTCCTTTTAAAAAAATTTTCCTTTCCTTCCCCCCGCTTCCTCCCCTCCCACAAAAGAGTCTAAAGAGAAGCAATTGCCGGTCTTTATTTGGCAGAAAGGAACGTAGGGTTGCAGGAAGAAAAACAGGCCTGGGACCCTTTGGGACTTGTTTTTACCATCCCCTGGGGAGGGTCTGTGAGTCTTAAATCTGTGGGTGGGTAGGTGGGGGGCTAAAAATCATTAACGGTGTCTCCCCATCTTCTGAGCCTCCTGTTGGTTAGAGCGAGTGGGGGCTGCTGGAAGAAGACCAGGAGAAGAGAGTGCTTGGAGGGATTCAATGCCTAGGCCACAGTAGTGCTCTGACCCATGGCTAGCAGGTCTCTGCAGCAAACACTTACGGAGCCCCTAATATGTGCCGGGCTCTAAGCCAGGGCACCCAGAATAGCAAGACATGGCCACGCCCCCAGAAGGAAGCAACAGGTTGTTATTCATTAAGATAATATTGCCAGCCCTTATCCAGAGTCCTCTGCGTTGAGCTCTCAGCTGTCACAGATTTGCAGAGCTGCTCTCTGTGGCCCAAAGGAGCCGACCTGTGAACTGGGAAATGTCCCAAGAGGCTTCGTAGCAGGTCATTCCCCACATTGCAGACTAGTAGGACCCTGAGCAGCAGTGCCCGCCCCCTGCCTTTACTCCAGCCCTCTCTCTTCTCTGTAAGACCCCACGGCTGCTGCTGAGGCTGTGGGCATCTGGCCCAGCTTGCGGGCCCCTCTCCGGGCCCTCGCTTCTTCAGGTTTGGAGGCATTATCATAGGAAACAAATTTTAGCATCACATTGTTTCTGTCTCTTAAGCTTGGCCACAGAAACATGTCTTCTTTGTTTCAACCACCCCAGATTTTTATTTTCAGCCTGCCAACAGTCATCACCAGCTAAACTCATCATCCCTGGAAGCCCGAAAATTTCTTAGTTTCTTTTTTTTCTTTCTTTCTTCCTTTCTTTTCATCCCCCCCCCCTCTCCTTTTTGTGTGTATAGTGCTGGGGATCAAATCCAGGGGTATTCTACCTCTGAGCTACAATCCCTCAGCTCTATGTTAATATATATATTTTTTGAAACAGGGTCTCACTAAGTTGCTGAGGCAGGCCCCAAACCTGTGATCCTCCTGTCTTAGCCTCCCAAGTACTGGGATTACAAGTGTGCACCACCACGCCCAGGTAAAGTTTTGTTGCTATTGCTGTTCTTGTTTTTAGGTGTGTGTGTGTGTGTGTGTGTGTGTGTGTGTGTGTGTGTGTGTGTTTCGTCTTTTGGGAACTGGGGATGAAACCCAGGGTGATGCACTTGCGAGACAAGCCTCTGCCACTGAGGCTCATCCCAGCTTGGAAATGTCAAGAGGTCCATAGGCTGCTGTTAGTGGTCAGGGAATCCTTGGACTTCAGGATCAGAAAAGGCAGTAGCTGCGTCTGAGGTCAGTGGTCGGAGGGCTGGTTGTCCTGCTTCCCACTCACTCTATCCCCCAGCCCCCATCCATCTCAAAAGGCTGGGACTGGGCCCAGGCCTGGGACAGGCTCCTGGACAGGCTCCTGTAGGCCCAGAGGCCGGCCGGCCAGCCTTGGTTTCGCTCCTTGACCGAGAGGCCCAAGGACGCTGAAGGGGTGAAGCAATGGAAGTGAAACAGAAACAAGTGGCTTTTGCTTCAGGCAGTCAGATATGGAAAGGAAGCTGCGGCCATGCTTTGAGACCCGTCGCAGGCCGTGTTTCATGCTGCATTAGCCAGAACTCTGCTACTTACTTGAAGTAGGACCATGGGAAAGTCCCTTTCTAGGCCTCAACTTCCTCTGTGTAAAGCGCATCAGGGATTAGTCAAGAGCCTTCCAGGCCTGACATGGAATGGCTTAGGGGTCCCAATAGTATTTTTTATTGTTGTTGGTTTTTGTTTTTCTGTTTTTTGTTTTTTTGGTACTGGGGATGGAACTCAGGGGCATTCTACCTCTGAGCTATACTCCCAGTCCTATTTTTTTATTCTTTGTTATTTATTTATTTATTTATTTATTTGGTACTGGGGGTGGAACCCAGGGGCTTTCTACCTCTGGGCTATACTCCCAGACCTATTTTTATACTTTATTTGGAAGCAGGGTCTCACTAAGTTGCTGAGAGCCTCACTAAGTAGCTAAGGCTGGCTTTGAACCTGTGTGACTCTCCTGTCTCAGCCTCCCAAGCACTGGGATTCCAAGCGTGCGCCACCACGCCCGGCTATTGTTGTTGGTTTTGATACTAGAGGTTGGACCCAGAGGCATTCTACTTCTGAGCTACATTCCCAGTTCTTTTTCTATTTTGAAACAAACAGGGTCTTACAAAGTTGCTGAGGCTGGCCTTGAACCTGCAATCCCCTATCTCTCCCACATACTGGGATTACAGGTGTGTGCCACCATGCCCCAGCTCCAATCATCTCTTTATCTCTCTGGGATCAAAGAGTTTGAAGACATGCTGGGAGAAGGAGGACTAAGAAATGTCCAGTGGGGATCCTTGTGAGTTAGTTACTTGCCAGCATGGGGCAGAGAGAGAAGTAAGAAAATAAAGTGAGAAGGTAGAAGAGTGTAAGGGAGGGAGATAAGGACAGAAAAAGTGCAAAAGACAGAGGTGGCCTCAGTCACCTCAGTGCCCTGCTGCCACATCCAGGCCAGGCTTTCATGTTGGGTTTGGGACCGGTCCTGAGCACATGGCAAGCAGTATCTTTCCAAAGGCAGCCACAACCATCTCGCCATCCCCGCGCTCTCAGGATGTGACCTTGCTGTTTCCCTAACAAGGGCAGTGCGGCTGAGCTCCTCGCTCTTTACGTCTGAGGAGCCTTTTGGGTTGCACAGCCTGTGGACAACCCCAGCTGAGTTTCCTTTTGGCCATTTTGTTCCAGGCTCCAGAAGCTAACTTGAACCCTCCAGACCAACCCATGCTCCATTCAAGTGCCTGTGTGGTGTGTAACTCAGTCGTAGATTGTGTGCTTAGCATGAGAAAGAAAGGATGGATGGAAGGAAGGAAGGAAGGAAGGAAGGAAGGAAGGAAGGGAGGGAAAGAACCCCTCACTCTGGTGAAGGGTCTTTGGTGTGTAACTCAGTGCTAGAATATGTGTAAGGTCCTGAGTTTGATCATCGAAAGAAAGGGGGAGAGAGGGGAGAAGGGAAGAGGAGGGAGAAACAAAGAGAGGGGAGGAGAAAGAAAATCCATTACCTATTACCATAATGACAAAAATAAAAGAGATACATAGCTGGCATGGTGGCACAGGCCTGTAATCCCAGTACCTGGGAGGCTGAGACAGGACGATCACAGGTTTGTGGCCAGCCTCAGCAATTTAGCAAGGCCCTCTGCAACTTAGTGAGACTCTGTTTCAAAATAAAAACTAGGAGCCGGGCGTGGTGGCGCACGCTTGGAATCCCCGCGCTTGGGAGGCAGAGACAGGAGGATCGCGCAGGTTCGAAGCCAGCCGCGCGCGCTGGCTTAGGAGACCCTGTTTCCAAATAAAAATGTAAAAATAGGTCTGGGAGTGTATCCCAGAGGTAGAAGGGCTTCCAGGAACCCCAGTACCACCAAATAAATAAATAAATAAATAATAAAAACTAGGGTTGAGGGTGTAACTCAGAGATAGAATGCCCCTGGGTTCTATCCCCAGGAATACACACACACACACACACACACACACACACACACACACACACACGGAGGAGTGAAACAAAAGCAAATGTTGTCACAGATGCAAAACAAGCAGAATTCTCATTCATTCTTGGTTGGAGTGTAAAATGCTATAGCCACTTTGGAAACTAGCTCAGCACTATTCGCTAGTGCTGAAAAAAAAAAAAATATATATATATACATATATATATATATATATGTTTAATCCCATTCCTAACTATATACCTGACATCAATCAATAAACATTTTTACATTTTATAAAAATATTCATAGTACGATTATTCTGAAGAGCCGCAAACTGGAAACAACCGAAATGCCCATCAATAGCGGAATGAGCAAATAAATGGCAGTGTGTTCACACAATGGAATGCTGCGTAGCAATGAGAATGATCCATTTCCAGCAAGATTACAGACACATCTCATAAACATGATGTTAGGGAAAGAAACTAGAATCAAAATAAACAGTACTTACTCCGCAACCTCATTTACATAAAACTGAAAAGGAAGCAAAGTTAGCGGTGGTGTTAGAGGTTAGGACGGTGGTTATTCTTGGGAGTCGTGATTGAAGGAGAATGTGATGGGCAGTTTAAGGGACACGGTGATGTTCTGAGTTTTTCCCCACGTGCTAGCTACACGGACGGGTTGTTCACTTTGAAACGTCATTGAGTGATATACCTGTGATGTGTGTTCTTTAGTAAATAAATACTATGCTACAAAATAAAACATAAAAGCACAAATCTGGTTTTATGAAAAACATATTGTATTTGCCCTTATTTTCTCATTTCTCCTGGAACCAGTGCACGCTGCATTGGGGCAGGGTTCTGGAGCTGTGATGGTGTCAGAGGAAAAAGAAAAAGGAGTGAGAGGGTCGGCCTTTTACACCCCGTGTGTGTGTGTGTGTGTGTGTGTGTGTGTGTGTGTGTGTGTGTGTGTGTGCCTAAAAAGAGGCTTTCTGGCATTCTGCAGCCCATGGCACATGCAGATAATGACAACATTGGGTGGGCAGCCATCACCAACTGGCCTGGTCTCCAGCTGCCCCAAGACCAAGGGTTTCAGTACCTGGGCACACCTGCACACTTGCACACCTGCACACCTGCAGGAAGCTCCTACTTAGTGTGTGGGAAGACACAGGCCTCCATAATGCATTCAAGTCTCTGAACTGGCAAAGGAGGTGAGTCTGGGCTTCCTTTGCATGTCTGCTCGTGGATAGTGCATCTCCCTTGCCCCTTGATTTTACAGATCTCATTTGTAGTGATGAAAATCAGGGGCTTCCAGGAAGGGGGCGGGCGGCATTCTGGGCCTTCCTCTATGTTGCAACCTCATATTTTCTTCCAGCCTTCTTTCCCACCAAATAGCATCTACCTCCCTGCTGCTCACACCCTAGGGACCTTACACATCACTTCTAGGCCTGCAGAACATGCCAAGATCTCCCAAGCCTGCCTTTCATTCTTTCTTTCTTTCTTTCTTTCTTTCTTTCTTTCTTTTGTTGTTGGTCTGGGGATGAAAGCCAGGGGCATTTGACCTCCGAGCTATACCTCCTGCCCTATTTTTTATTCTTTATTTTGAAACCAGGTCTCACTGAGTTGCAGAGGGCCTCACTAAGTAGCCGAGGCTGTCCGCGAACCGCGATCCTCCGGTCTCAGCCTCCGGAATTTCTCCCAAGCCTTTCTCTTTGCCACGCCAACACCTCTGCCAAGAGTACTCAGCCTCCATCCCCCTGTGCAGTCGCTCCTCCCCTTTGAAGCCTCTTTTACCCTCTGCCCCAAGAGCTACTGCCACACCCAGATTTAGATCACTGGCATGTGTGTGCACCTGTGACCACCTTCATGGTCCCAGATTTTCTATCTCACCCATAGTAGGCTCAGCGATTGTTTCTCAAATGACTTCCAGACCGCAGAAGGCACCTGGCACCAGCCTCATCCCTGGCCTGTTCTGGGTGGTCAGGCCGTGTCCCCTTGAGTTGGAATCTCTGTCTTCTCATGGTCCCTCCGCACATTGCCAGCCCAGTGCCAGTGGGCCAGAGCCGTGCAGATGAGCTGCATCCTTTCTACCAGCTCCCACCTCTGGCCACCACCTGCACCTGCTCAGGAGGCCCCTGGAGGGACGAGATGACATTTGGTGAATCGGCGTTAGGCAAGTTGCCATGTATCAAAAGACAAGGGTGACTGAGTCTTAGATCCTGGCTCCCCTCAGGATTCGAGTACCAGCCTGCAGTAACCGCATGTGGCCACAGGGGCGCTGCTGGGCAACTCGCCTTGCAGGAAAGGGCCTAGAAACCCTTGTGTGATCTCTCCTCTCAGAGACCTTCCAAGATGAAGCTCCAGAGCCCCTGGGCTGCTCCATCTTTCTTTTACCTCACAGCCTTCCGGGAGCTATTGTTTTAGACCTTACCACGTTTCCCCTTGCCTTTTACATGCCTCTCTCCTTGCTGTCCTCTTCAAGATCAAGAAGAGGACATTTTTCACCAATTAGAAGAGTGCTGGACTAAACCATAAGCTCCCTGGATTTTGAGACACAGCAAGGACAATTGTCCTGTCTCATCTCTTCAACACTTCCTGCTACCCCCTGTTGTCTCCCCACAGCCCCTAGGTTTTATTTATTTATTTATTTATTTTGGCAGGTCTGGGGATGGAACCCAGGGGCATTCAACCTCCGAGCTACACCCCCTGCCCTATTTTTTATTCTTTTATTTTGAAACCAGGTCTCACAGAGTTGCAGAGGGCCTCCCTAAGTAACTGAAGCTGTCCGTGAACCGCAATCCTCCGGTCTCAGCCTCCCAAAAGCTGGGATTACAAGCATGCGCCACCACGCCTGGCCAACCCCTAGGTTTTTTTTTTTTTTTTTTTTTTGGTGGTACTGGGGTTCCTGGAAGCCCGTCTATCTCCGGGCTACACTCCCAGACCTATTTTATTTTTGGAAACAGGGTCTCCTAAACCAGCGCGGCTGGCTTCGAACCTGCGCGATCCTCCTGTCTCTGCCTCCCAAGCTCGGGGATTACAAGCGTGCGCCACCACACCCGGCCAACCCCTAGGTTTTAAACTCCCTATTTCTGGCCAGGATTCCTGAAGGACCCCCTGCCTATAAACAATTCAGCAATTGTCCACCCTGGAGCCACGGAGCTCAACCCCCCTTAGGCACCCGCCTTCAGTGGCTCCCAAAGACCCAGGCATTCCCAGGCCCTTCAGGGCCCCAAGAACCCCTACCTGCTTCCCCAGCCTCCTGTCCTTCCTCTCTTCTTACCCCCCAAACATCAAGGTTGAAGTATTTGTGATTACCCCAATGGCCGTGATGCTTCAAGGCTTTGTACTTTGCACACATTCTTTTCTGTGGCTCGATCCTCTCTCCACACCCCTCCTCGGCACCTTCTTCACCCTAACCCTTGCTCCTTTTTTCTTACCTGGCAGAGGTAATTCGTGTTCATTCTTCAGAGCTTTCAGTTCCTCTGTGAAGCCTTTCCTCATCCATAACCCCTTCCTGTGCCCTGGAGTCCCTCCTGTGACTGGATCTCGTTCCCCAAACACACTCTTTCCTCGTGTTGGTCAGACTAACTCACACCCACCAGAGGGACTCCCTCTCCACACCTTGACCTTTGAATGGCCTGTGCCCCAGTTTGCTGATCTGGCAAAGGGAGAGAGAGATGGGGGGATGAGAAGGGAGCCCATACATTCAAAATCTTTATAGACAACGACTAAATAATGTGCCAATGTTTTTATTGCTTTTTTTTTTCTTCCAGACGAGTGTTTACCTACACTTGCCTGTGTGGAAATCCTCAGACTAAAGGAATGTGGTATGATCTTTCTGTAATTTCCCCACCTTGCCCGGCAAAGGAAAAGCTGGTCAAGGGTAAACCATTCATTTGTCTCCATGGAGCCCCCCTCCCATCTACTCTGGAGCTCTGGGTTAATGATTCCAACGTTGTTTTCCTCACTGGGCCAGTTTGTATCTAATCTTTGGCATGTTCCCTCCTTTCTTAAGAATAACTTGACTCAGTCCAATAATTTCTCACCCCGGTGTCAGGAACCTTGTTTTGCAGCAGGGAATGGACACAGGTGGGTGTTGGGCCATCTTCCTTTCTCCACAGCACCCCACCCCATGCCCACTGTTCCTTCCCTCTAGGGACAGAAGATATCTGTCCACACCCACTGCTAAAGTGGGTGACTCCCCTCAAAAGTAGCTTTAGAAATTAATTTTGCAGAGGTCCAAGCAATAAGGACTCTGTGGCTTAACTCAGAACCTCCCTCCTGTGAGGTTTGAAGATGTTTTTGGAAGGCCAGGAGAAAGAATTCTGCTCCTGGCTTTCAAGAGTTGGATTACTACTGGAAGAGGACTGAGCTACAAAGATGGGAGTCCCCACCCCCACCCCATGGGGAAGCAAGGCCTGGAATTCCAGGCAGGAGGTCTGTTTATGCTTCTGCCAGGGGAGAGCCAGCAGAGGCTGGGATGGAAGTCTGGAAGCCAGACACTGGAAGTGCTTTAGATAAGGCCAGCTAGGGGATGTGAGCTCACTGAAGCTCAGTACCAGCACTTTCCCCAGACCCCGCTCCACCTCTGCCTACTTTTTTTTTTTTTTTTTTTTTGAGGATGTGGAGATGGAATCCAGGGGCATTCTACCTCCGAGCTGCGCCCCCTGCCCTGTTTTTTATTCCTTATTTTGAAACAGGGTCTCACTAAGTAATGGGCCTCACTAAGTAGCTGAGGCTGTCCGTGAACCGCGATCCTCCGGTCTCAGCCTCATCTGTCTACTCTTAATCCAGGAAATTTAGTGCACCTATCTGTAGAGCTTTCATAAGTCCCAGGTTATTGGGGGGTCTCTATCTCTTTGGACTTGTTTGCTTTGCTCCCTTCTTATGTCTCGGATGTTCCTCAGATAGGACCCTCAGTAGTAAAGAAATGGACTGGGGCAGCATCGTTCTGCAGAGGTTCCACTGGGTGACAAGGACAAGCTACCTTCCTGGGCTTCCGCATCCTCATCTGTAAAACAGAGATCGCATTCCTTTCCCCCCTAATAACCAACCATGGCTTCTAGCACAAGTCATTTAAAAATTGAATCTTAATGAAAGAGACCTCAGCTGGGTGTGGTGACCTATACCTGTAATCCCAGTACTTGGGAGGCTGAGACAGGAGGACTGAAGGTTCAAGGCCAGCCTCAGTAACATAGTGAGACTCTCAGCGACATAGCAAGACTGTTTCAAAACGAAAAACAAAAAGGGCTGGAGATGTAGCTCAGAGATAGAATGTCCCTGGGTTCAATCCCCAGCATCAAATTAATAAATAAAACAAGAGAGGTCTCTAGTTCATATCACCCATTTTGTTGGATTTTGTTTGTTTTTGGTACTGGAGATGGAACTCAGGGACATTCTATCTCTGAGCTATACCTGCAGCTCTATTTTACTTTTATTTTTTTTAAATTTTAAACAGGGTCTCACTAAATTGCAAAGGGCCTCCCTAAGTTGCTGAGGCTGGCGGCAGACCTGCCAACCTCCTGCCTCAGCCTCCCAAGTACTGGTTTATAAGAGCTCGCTACCATGCCTGGCTCTCAAGTCCCTTTGTGCACACATAAAAGTGAATGCGCAAAGGAAAGGAATTAAGATGTGTCTGGGGCAGTAACAACTTCATTACATCTGCCATAGCGATTAGAGGGCATCTAACAACAAAATAACAGACCCACCCTCTTGCTTAATACAGTTTTCTACACCACTCAAAGTCTCCTGACCATTTCTGTGTTCCCACCTCTTGCTTTTCTACCCTAGAGGAAACTACCATCTTGATTTCTTTACTATGCCATTTTTTTTTTTTTGGGTGGGAGTACTGGAGATCGAACCCAGGAACACTGTACCTCCAAACTATACACCCAGCCCTTTTTATTTTGAAACAGGGTCTCACTAGGTTGCCGAGGGTCTCACTAAGTTGCTGAGGTTGGCCTTGAACCTGCAATCCTGTCTCGGCCTCCCAAGTACTGGGATTATAGGTGTGAGCAACTGTGCCTGGTCCCTTGTCTTTGTCTATTGTACCAAACACATGTGTAATATGTTATTTGGTCTTATTTTCAAACTCTTCTATTAGTGGAATTATAAGTGTGATTTGCTTTTAAAAGAACAGCATTATGGGTAATATTTATCTATGCTGATATGTGTAGCTACCTTTTGTCACTTTTGAATATCCCGGTTCATATCCCACTGTAATATACTCTGTGTCTAACCGTAATCATCAATTCTGTTGATGGAAATTTGGTCTGTTTCCAGTGTTTTGATATTAAATTATTTTGCCATAAACATTCTCATATTTATAGAAAATGTGTTTCCCTGGGGCGCATGCTTAGGCACAGAATTGCTGACTCAACACAATGGTCCTCCCTGTTCTGATTGCCAGTAAACGCTGCTGCTCCTCTTCCCCATCCCCTGAATGTCCCCAGGGGAGGACAGCCTTTTTCTGATCTATGGACCTTCAGGGGGAGAAAATTTTATCCCTCGAGTTCCCATACAGTCCCAGATCACTAAGGGCAGGAAGGGACAGAGGTGAGGGGGCTCTGCTGAGCACGGGGGTGAGGCAGGCAGCCCTTGGCTGGGTCCACGGGGTGTCAAGCTGGAGCAGTGGGCATCACAGACTCTACTGTGAGGTCACTACTGAGCTGTGGGACACGGAGATTCAGAAACAACTTGGCAAGCTATTCTCAGGTTGACTGGTTCTTTATTTTAACTGCAGTAAAGAAAGCTGGAATAGGCTCTTAGGATACTCCCCTGATCCCTGGACCCCTTCTGGGCCCACTTCTGGCTCCCAGTTCTATTTAGTGGGCTTCAATGGTCACTGTCTCCACGGTCTCAGATTTGATAGAACCAACTATCTCCAGTCCCTGGCCACTCTCTGCTGCCTCCATGATGGTCTCCATGTTGGTCCTTTCCATGGTCTTGGCCACCATGTCCACATTTCTGCTGTGTGGTGAGGCCGCCCCCTTAGGGGTAAAGTTGGCTCTGACGTTCCTCAAGAAAGAGCTGATCCGGCTGATTCTCTTGCTTCCAGAACCTGAACTGACTGCAGAGGAGCTCCTCCCGGACTTGTGGGAGGTCCTGGACTCCTTGGTGATGGGCGTGTGGCTGATGCCGGTGTGTGCGCTCCCAGGTCTGCTGCCCCTGGGGCTGCTGCGATGTTTTTCCTTTTTGTCACTTCTAATCCTTCTGCGACCAGATGATTTTCGGACCATCTTGTCCCCCATTGTCTTGTGGCGACTTCCACCTGCCCTTCGGTGACGGGAGCTCCTACCCAGAGATCTGTCCTTTTCTTTCCTCTCCCTTCTCTCCCGCCTTTCCTTGCGGACTTCCACACGGTCCGGGGAGACTTGTCGCTCTCCATCCAAGTCACTTGGCAAGGTTGAGGTGAGAGGTTCCTCCCCTGGATTGTCGGCTGCTTCTCTGACAGTCTGGCTGGGTTCTTCTCCTGCGACGGTGGCATTGATGTTGTCCCCTGGGGAGAGGGAGTTAGATTCTTTGAGACTGTTCTCCAAGGACCTGCTTGCAGGATCTGCTAAGGTGTCCTTAGTGCTCTTAGGAGACTCTGCAATGGTCATGTGGGTTTTGCTTCCTCCTGCGCCTTTGGGGGCCACTCCTGCTACGGATCCGCTTGAAGACTTGTTCGGTGCCAGGCCCGGAGTGCTTGCTACACCGTGTGAGTCTGCCCCTGCCACGTCTCTTGCTGACTCTTTGGCAAGCTCTTTAGATTTTGTGGGGGTGGATGCACCAGACACAGTGGTAGCTTTAGCAGAGCCATGCTGGATTCCTTCCCCACCAGCATAAGCAGCAGAGGTGGCCCCGCGCACCTCAGGGACCATGTGCAGGCTCCTGACGCTGACCTGGTCCCGGTCCCCTTTCCCTTGGAAATCTGCAGCTGCCAGGCTCGTCCTGTCTTCTTCCTCAAACACAGGCATGCCTATTGTGTCCTCCGCTGGGATGGCATAGGTACTACTGTTACTGTCTACAGGCGGTCGCAGGAGGTAAATTAGCTTTTCCCAATAGGCAAAGAGGTCTTCCCGTGCGTCGAGAGGGGGACACAGCTGCAGGTAGCAGGAGCGGCCAGTGGCGAACTTCAGGCGCAGCTGTTGTTTATCATGGTCGTGAACAGAGATCCTCACAAACTTCAAGGGAAGGAGCCTGGTGAGCTCCAGGGCCTTGGCGACCTTGCGGTTTTTTCCCTTGGTGGCCTGGTCTCGTCCAGGAAAGTCATCACAGCTGACGGCTGGTCGAGCCAGCAGCATGACGTCAGGGAGCGGGAGAATGGGGCTGGTGCACGCGATGCCCACGGTCACCATCCGCACCCGGTTGTGCACGTCGATCACTTCTCCCCTTTTGGTGATCTGGATAAAGTCACTCTCAAATATCGGTGCATACTTGAATATATCGTACTCTCCCTTATACAGCTGCCGCTGCAGTTTCCCCATGGAGGTATTGAACATGCCCACCCCAGAGCCACTTTGGGCGGTATAATACGGTAACAGACACTCACTGTTCATGGCTATCTTTCAGCACGAGGAGAATGGAGTGCTGGAAGGTGAGTCCTCGCGTCTTTCTTGGCCTCGTTGCTCCTGGGTCGCAGAGGTGGTTCTACAGCAGGTCTCTCAATGGCACCCCTTCCCACCGGCCCCCCCCAGTTTGCCTCAGAGCCTCCTAGAGGCCGGGCTGGGGGTGGGAGCACAGATGGTAGACAAGAGGCCACCGTCGGGTGCCTGAACGCCAGGCCAAATCTCTTTAAAGATGAAGGGATGCAGGGTGGGCTGCAGAGAGATTTTCTTTTGTGATTTTTTTATCTCGCTCAGAGTCTACCAACTGCATTCCTAGTGGGAGAAGTGACCACCCTCTTGGCCTCGGCCGGCCACAGCCATATTTATCCTCTGCCGCCCTTTGTGACCCGTCACTGCCACGTACCCCTTTGTTCTCATCCCCCAGCTGCCTTCACAGAGGACGGGGCCGCCCTGCCAGGTGGGTGGGGAAATACAGTTTGTTTCAATTGGGAATTTTTTTGTGTTGGTGTTTCCCTCTGCGCCCCCGAATCTAAAAGATTCAACTACTAGACAAAGTCCATAGGGATGCGGGATGATCGGATGAATTTGAACCATCTGAGTCCATGGTTTGATTCTATCAGATAGTCTAGAATTGGTGGTCTCGGCCCTTAGCTTGTCTTTTCCCGAAATATCAGTAAATGTTGACAGTGATGATCATTCATACTGCCTCTGGCCTTTAATAATGAACATTTAATTTAATGAAGATCTCTTCTAGGCACTGTACTAAGCATTTTGCACATTTTTATAAGAACGCATGGAGTGTGGCACTACTCTTACTGTTTTCTTTTACAGTAAAGAAATGGGTTGTATCTATTAGCTACATTCACAAACTAATAGTATTATTTAGTGTTATTTGAATCCAGACCCAGCTAATCCTGAAGTCTTTATTCTAAACCACTACAATATTTGTATATATTATTTGCTCTAAACCACTATAGTATAAGACACAAAGTATTACAGCCTTGCAAAGAAAGTTTGGGTTAATCAAATGTCTTTAAACTGGACTGATTTAGGGAAGACCAGTTTTATGTGTATGGGAAGTTGCCTAAGTGTGTGTGTGTGTGTGTGTGTGTGTGTGAGAGAGAGAGAGAGAGAGAGAGAGAGAGAGAGAGAGAGAGAGAGAGAGAGAGAGAGAACCCAGACCAGCCTACTACTTCAGAAAATGAGTGATGGGTGAGCTGAGTGGGGATTAAATTATCCGTGGGCCATGTCAGTTCTTCCCCTCCATTTGGCTTGTACAAACACCCTGTGTGTGGGAGCCCAGTTACTTTCTTCAGGGCCCTAGTTTTAACTCTTCCCTTCCCTATGCTCTATTCAGTAAAATGCCTAGTGGGGTGGGGGCAGGGGCAGGACTGAAAGTGTAAGCTTAAATTCCAGGAGCCTGCCAAACACCCTCCAGTATGGACTTCCTGGGAGACATTTGCACCTGTGGGGAGCACACAACATTGTAGCTCCTGCCTGTCAGGGCTGTGGAATAATGATCTCCACAGAATAATGATCTCCAAACTGATACTTGAAAACTCTGAGGAGCCCTGCTCCTGGCTCTTCTTCCAGCTTGTTTTGTTTGAAATCAGAGCTAAGATGAGGATCAAAGCTCTCTCTGGTTCTGGGGATGTAGATCAGTGGTGAGGCACTTGCCTGGCATGTACAAGACTATAGGGTTGATCCCTATCAGTGCAGAAGAAAGAAAATCTATCTCTACATAAATATACACCTCTGTCCATCAATGAATGGCTGGATAACCAAAACAGAGTATCCAGACAATGTAATATTATTCAGCCACAAACTGGAAGGGCTGAAAGTATAGCTTGGAGGCAGAATGCCCCTGGGTTCAATCCTCAGTACACGAAAACAAAAACAAACAAAAAACCAGCAAAAAAATATAGGCTTCAGCTTTAGAAAGGTCAACTGCTACCTTGAGTAAGCTACTGAGCTCTCTGCTTCCTCATCTGTAGAATGAGGATAAGAGTTTGCTACGGTTTGGATGTCAAATGCCCCCAAATGCCCAGGTGTTAAAGGCTCAGTGCCCAGCACGGCCCTGTCGGAAGGTGCTGGAACCCTTAGTAGACAGGGTCTGATGGGAGGTCCTTGGGTCACTGGGGACACCTCCTTGAAGGTGATTGTGTGACCCTGGCCCCTTCCTCTTCTACTCTTCTGCTTCCTGGCCATGAGGTGAGGGGTTTTACTCTGCCACACTTCACACCATGATTCTTCGCCACAAGCTCAAAGCAACAGGGCCGATCACTCATGGACTGGAACTTCCAAAACCTGAGCCCAAATAAAACTTTTCTCAAGTATTTCTTTATAGTGACAGAAAGCTAACATATGAGATAGGTGTGAAGTATTTAGCTGCCCTATTAAAAAAATAGCATTAGTACTCAGCAGTGCTATGCAGCTCTATGCTAATTTCTTTCTAGAGCAGTTTTTGACAAAGCACCTGAAAAAGCTTTGTAAGAGCACAGAAGGGTACTCAGGGGGCAAACTGGCTTCCTTTCAGGCAGATACAGACTAAGGGCTTTGTATGGGTTTAGTCAGAGCTCATGGGGAAAGAGTAGGTCAAAACTGAGACCCAGTTAGCATTTTACCTCTTGACAGGTGTAAGGATTTGATTCTAAAACCCCTCTAACCCTTTACTTTGAAATAAGTGTCAGGACCCATCTCAGGGTAAGGCAAGGGGCAGGAGGAAGCAGGAGGGAGGGAAGGTGGCTTTCTTAGCCCTGCCAGTGAGATGTTGTCAACCAGGTGTTTGGTAATTCCCGTGGTGGCCCCATCTAAGTCTGTTCTCTCAGACCAACTCCCAAACTCCCTTCTCTCCTTCAAATGTGAGATAAGGTGGACCAAATAACTTCATAGTAAACACATAATCATCCTTTTCTTTATTAAAGTATCAAAACATAAACTTGGCTACAGAAAACAAAACTATTTTTAATGCATTTGTTTAAAGAACTTACAGTCACACAATCCATACACAGCACATACTCAGATCAGTTTTTCTTGCCATAGACAACTTCTGTCCCTGTCTAATCCACTGTTGTCCACGGCAGTTTACCAGTTGCCTTGAGTTAACATAATTGCTTGCAGTGGCACCTCTACCCAAAACCAGAGAACCGATGCCAGGGATTTTCCCCCCACAAAGGTAAGGGGCGTAGGTCATCTAGTGAATGAAGTGGTAAATGGTATTAACATCAGATGACTCTTTACAGATTAGGAACAACCCCTGATGTGCAATTTAAGCAGCAACATTAATATGCTGTGTTATCACATGACAGTTTAAAGGAACCACGACATCATTCATGTGGATGAATGTCACAGTTCACAAAGTCAGTGTGTCTTGGAAGAGCAGCACAGTGAAGGAGGCCGAATGGTCAATGTTTTTTCTAGCCTGTTCTACATGTGTCCAGGCAAAAGCAAGGAAGCTTTTGTTCCAGGATTAAGGAATCATATACCCTGGAAGTTAGAGAAAATTAGGCAGAATACCTTTCTTTGAATGATCATACTCATCTTGTCCAAAATTATTCTTTCTCTCCTCCCTTTCTCCTCATTATCATGTTTGAAATGCATATTTGCAACAAGAAGATACAGGTTTCCATGTTATAACACCAAAGTTCCAATTCAAGTGGTTAATTCTTTAAGAGGAGCACAGTGGCAGAAGGTCAAGTGTCAAAGGCTCCAGTTGAACAACAGGTGTAGGTTCGAGGCATGTGTAACTTCAGATAGTTGAGGTATTTAGCAATTCAGATATTATATCAAACACCTATCATAACAACCAGTCAATCTAAGGATGTACTTGGTGTTGTGTTCCAGAGTTTGTTGATGAGAAATTGACTATCAAGTGCCACAGACTGAAGAATACGCTTGAAAACCAACTATCTCACCTAGTGGCATCCCAATAGATGAAGGGGAACACCTGGAGAATACTCGAAGCTAATCACCCTCCATAATAGAGAGAGGAGAGCTGTTGGGGGAGGGGTAACTAGAATTCAACAACCAACAGCTTTAAAAGAACAGAAACAAGCACAACCCTTACACTGACCACATCTTGGTTCTGATATTTATTATATTGATAGGTTATGAATACTAGGATAAATAAGTCATATATTCTCTGACAGAAAATTGTAATGATACTATGGAGTAGAGTTAAATGCTCTGAGGATTTCACAGAAACATCAGCATTTTAACAGACAGTAGCCAGAGTCCATGTGGTCAGTATGAGGCCTTCTCACAGCTGCAAACGCTCTGGACTAGATTTCTTAAAACAGCTCCATGACAAAGACAATGCCATTAACATCTGATAATGCCTTTAACATCTAAAGCCCAGGTATCACCTGGCTTCCAACAGGCGTCTCCCCCAACCGTGGTTTTTGGACACAAGGAAAGGAAAACAGACTATTACTTGTTTCTTCCGGCCTAGACATAACTCCTGACTAAGGTCCCTCATGGAGAGTCCCAACTCCTTGGAAGCTGGACTTTCTTTCTGCTTTCTTCCTGAAACACTGTAAACGCGTCTGCAGCAGAGGACCGGCTGTGATGCCCACGGATTGTTCCTTAATGTCTGGGCACTGAGGGAGGAGGCCTCTGTTGGCATGAAGCTGAACTGCTGACCGGCTGGGCACTCCCAGCCACCTAAACACTTTTTTTTATGCCACACTGCCTATGGTGACAGACACCCCAAACTCAGAAACCGTATCTGAGGAAAGTCACGGAAAAGTCACACCAGTGTTGTGCGAAACAAACATCAAAAGAGCACAGTGCCTAGTTTTGAAACGAATGCCTTGCACGCAGTAATCCCAGGACACAGCAGCAGATCTGCTAGCAAGCACAACCCTGGCCATTGCACAACTTGAATCCACGTTGTTCTCACTCTGCGTCCCCTGTGAGCGGCGGTGGCAGCTGCAGCGGGGATCTCCCCACTCTGCCCGCCTTGGGTGCGGACACTTTTGCATGGATCCTAATGGTGGGCATCCTGGTTCTTGTGGAACCCAGAGGAAAGAGGGCAGGGCCCTAAACAGGGGCCATCTGGAACATCTAAGAACGGCCAGGATGTTAAGGCCCAAGTCTTAGAGTTCAAGCAAAGGATGCTCTTGCCCTGGTTCAAAGTTCACTTTGAGGCAGAGCAGGAAGTCCTGGTGGGGTCACCGTGGGCCCTTCCACAGCCTTGACTGTTCTCACCAGCAGGGATTCTAGAAGTGCACAGGAAGTCAGCTTTCCAACGGCTTCAGGGTTTTGAGTGGAAAAGGGGGATTCGATGAGGTCTCCCCAGTTGCCCCCACACCACCACTGCTTAGCTCTGCAATGTTCCTTCTTTTATTTGTTGAATAAAGAGGTTTCTCTCGTCTTCTGGAGTCCGCCCGTTCTGAGCTCGGACAATACACGTGGGCCGATGCAGGTTGAGCATGTAAATTAAATGCTGCTTCTCGTTCTTTAGCTCCTCGATTTGGGCCTTCAGTTCGGCATTCACACTCTCCAGCTTCTCCGACTCCTGGGGGACAAGTGACAGAGGCATCAGGAAGGGAGGTGGTGGCCAGCTACGAGGAGGGGACGGGGAGCAGCTGGAGCACCTCAGGACTCATCAAGCCAGGAGAGATGTGTGGGAGGAACTAGCCTCTGGGACGGTGGGACGGCACTAGGTGGGGGGAGTGCAGACCCCGGAGAGGCCTTGAACTCGGCAGGGTGTCTTCAGAGATGCCCAGAGATAGATACCACTGAAATAGACTGTGATTCTACTATTGCTGAGGTTCCAACAGAACCCACAGTTCAGAGATCTTCTTTGCATGAATCTAATAGCCCATGTGCAGGGTATCTGGACCCAAAAGTCTAGGGAGAAATCCCGACTCATGGTGCTCAGTCTTTGTGTGTTTGTGTGTGTGTGTGGTACTGGGGTTTGAACCCAGGGACCTTCTACTCAACCTCTGAGCTACGCCCCAGACCTATTTTATCTTTTATTTTGAAACAGGGCCTCACTAAGTTGCAGAGGGCCTCACTAAGTTGCTGGCCACAAACCTGTGCTCCTCCTATCTCAGCTTCCCAAGCACTGCGATTACAAGTGTACGCCACCACGCCCAGAGAGCTTAGTCTTTTGTATGACACTGATACCACTGAAACTCATCTCCCCAGGGGGAAAAAAAATGTACCTGACAACCCAAAATGTTCTAATTTCCACTGATGTTCAGAGCAATCAGCAGAGCCTTCGGGACCTGTGGACTCAAGACTCTGCCCTGGCCTATCCATCACGTGAGGAATGGATTGAAGGCACCCTGGCCTGTCCCACCTACCCGCACATTCCCCCTGGTGTTTCTTAAGAGGTGCAGTTAGGACATCGGATATCTGGATGAGCCAGAAGAAGGGCAGAATTCAGAACCAGATGGGGGCCCGAAGAAGCCGTGCAACCACTGATTCAAGAAATAACTTGTTTGAGGAGATTAGTTAAAGACTTTTTGTAATAAGGCAAATGAGAGCTGGCAGTTTCCTTTCTGGGAAAATGGGTATATGAAGACTCTTTAACAGGGTGGCACATCCCACATCCCGAAAGGTGCTGGACATTTATGGACCGGCAGAGGCTGCTAGGTGTCAGCATTAGAGGATCCTGCAGTGTTTAATTCATACACTTGCCTTTTGTACATCCAGCATCCCATCTATTATGCTAACACCCTGGCTGCTTCCTTGTTCTGCAACTGGCATTTCTGCTACTGACTACAGAGCCATTCTTGGGAACATGACAGGGTCCAGGGCTGTTTATCTCCCCCTGAGGGTGACATGCTGTGGGGGGCAGGTGTGAGTGAGAGGTGGAAGGCTGGAAGGCACTCACTTTCTGCAGACACTCTGTCTTCTCCTTTTTCTTGTTTCGGCACTTGGCAGCTGCAATCTTATTTCTTTCCCGTCGCCTCTTTTTTCTTTCATCTTCTTCAGGGGCTACCTATAAAATCCCAAAGGGACACAGTTAACACCATTACAAAATGCCACCCACCTCAAATACATTGCCTTTTACTGCCAGCAAATCTGAAAAACCACTGCAGCCCTAAAACTATGGGACCCAGAGAAACAAAAGCCTGAGAGTTTTGAGTTTGCCAGAAACTCTTTCAACACGTGCATGTATGTGCATAAATGCACGCATGTATACACACACGCACGCGCGTGCGCGCACACACACACACACACACACACACGAGAATGAATGAAAATCAAAGTGCTGTTACTCAGAATTAGATCAGCAATATTAGCAAATTAAAATCTAACCTACTCTCAAAATGCATTTAGATTTTGAAATGAGTTTGATATTTAAACTGGTAGCTACTACTGGGACTGACTATAATTATTTAGAGTGGGAAACAAATTGTTTGATAAACATGTCATTTTCCTTAGAAACAGGAATGATCTCGGGATCATCACTTAGCCCCTTTCTCCCACTGCCTGTTCTTGGATTCAAGACCCCTAGAGCAGCTGGGCATGGTGTTGCACACCCGTAGCCCCAGTACTTGGGAGGCTGAGATAGGAGAATTGCAGGTTCGAGTCTAGCCTCAGAAATAATGAGACTCTCAGCCACCTAGTGACATCCTGTTTGAAAATAAGAAGGGCTGGTGGTATAGCTCAGAGGAAGGATAGCCTTGGGTTCAATCCCCAGTACCACCCAAACAAAAGAAACCAAAAAAACCAAGGGTAACTCCAGTTCATCTCTGTCTTCTCCTGGAGCAGCATGGCACCACCTTCCAAAATCAGGAGAAGCTGTCAAAGCTGATAAAGAAGAGGCACTTGAGTCCATTCTCAACCAGGGAATGAATCGGCCATGGCTTGGGGATGACCTGTGGGTGGTGAACTACCACCATCCACTGGTTCAGCCAGCAAACACACACTGGTTCCCTCCCCCTGCCTCCCCACTAGCCAGCCCTGGGGCCTCTTAGAGAATGAATCCCTAGCCTGCTTCCTCCTTGGAAGTTCACTCGGACCCTAAGTTTGTCTGTGAACTGATGAGGGATCTACAGCATTCAGACAGGACTTGGCTTAGAGACTGAAGTCTAGCTGAGAGGAGGCACCTGTGCCGAGCTGAGTAGGTGAGAATTTAGGCTGCCAGTGTCAGGCCGGCATGTTGCTTGTCCTTGCTCTGGACAGAGGGCAAAGGTGTAGCCGCCACACCGCAAACCTAACAGCTCCTGGGATGACATAATCACATAATCACTTCAAGCCTGGATCTTGTATTATTCTTTTCGACTGACTTGGCTTGGACTAAGGTGGAAGGGTTTGCAAGCTAGAGAAGCAAAGCCCACAGGAGATATATGGGGAGACAAAGTTTCACCCCTCACATCTATGTCCCAGAAACATACAGACACGAATTTAAATTAAATTTGCTTTGCATCCCAGTGTTGCTACTTCTTTTGCTGTGAGATTACAGGCAAGGTCCTCTTTTGAGTTTTAGTTCCCTCATTTACAAAAAGGAATCAATCACATCACCTACCTAGTATGGCCATTCTGAGGACCAAAAGCATATATATGAAATGCTTTGAGTGATGTTTAGCTTACAGTAAGTGCTATTTGAGCTTTAGTTACTATTATTAACCTCACCAACAATATCTCCCTCAAGATACTGGAATCCTATAGATATCCTTTGCAAACCCTACAGATACTTCGGATAGGTGGGAGAGGATTCAGGTTTGCTCATCTGAGGAAGTAGTTGAGAAAAGAGTCACAAACTGTCTGGGATGGAGCCACATGATGGTGCACACTTGTAATCCCAGAATTTGGGAGGCTGAGGGAGGATCATGGTTCGCGGACAGCCCCAGCTACTTAGTGAGGCCCTTTGCAACTCAGTGAGACCCTGTTTAATAAAAAAAAAAAAATAGGGCTGGGGGTATAGTTCAGAAGTAAAATGCCCATGGGTTCCATTCCCATTACCACAAAACAAAAACAAAAACAAAAACTGTCTGGGATGGAAAAGGCTTTCTATGGACCATTTAGTTTAGCTCCCTTATTTTACCAGTGAGGAAAGAGATGCACTGAGCGGCCAGCTGTAATGTGCCCAGGAGGTCCCAAGAATTACCATCTCCGGTCATCACCAGGAGGCCACAACATAGACCCAGGGGCTTTGTTCCATTCCAGAGCTGCCTCCCGGCCACAGCTGCCTTGCCCTACCGTGTTGCCTTCCCAGAGAGGACTGGGGTGTGGGAAGAAGGCCCATGCTGCCCTGGTGCACAGGATGCCTACGGCTTTCATATGCTCAGTCTCCCATTTGGAGATGGTAATTATGGCTACCCAAGGGACCACACATTGAAAGGTCTGCTATTGAATGATTTCCCCAGATGGTAAATCTGCTTGTTACACTGACCTAAGATGACAAAGTCACTTGGTGAACAAAGACTAGGACAGAGAACACTCCAAATAGCCTTTCAAAGTCTCTTTTTCTTTCTCTTTCCTACTATTTCCATTGCATTCTGTTATTTTAAACTATTTGGTTAGGAAAAGAAAATCTCCCAGAGTGACTCATGGCTTACCCTGCATTGTTCAGTATTGGACTGGACACCAGTGTACACTTTGTGGGTACCTCTGTGGCCTCTTTTGAGGCCACCTGGGGACACAGCTAATGCTTCTAATGATGCCTTACGGGATCATGCATAGTCCCTGCTACCAGTCATTGAATGTTATCATCCAGTCCTCTGCTAGACCTCTCACATCTGTTGTCTCATTTAACCCTCAGATCAGTCCTAGGCAGGACTCATTAAAGAATCATAAAGATTATCAACCAATCATCAACCAATCTCCTTTTTTTTTTTTTTTGAGTTGTTGGGGATTGAACCCAGGGCCTCATGCATTGAGCTGTACAATCCCAGCCCCCAATCTCTTTTAAAACTTGGTTCTTTGGGTCAGGTTCTACTACCTCTTGCTCAAAGGCTGCAATCATGCCGGTTAAGTAAGCCTGAAATATCCCCATCTTGCAACCCACGAGGGAAAGGCCAATAAGGCCAACACAATTGCGAGATTGTGCCTCTGATATCCCTGAGCCACCACAGTATTGTCAGCAACCATGTCTCACTATGGCTGTTACTCCAGGTATCTTATGAATGGCTGCCAAGTGCAGAACAATGCAAGTGTCTGAGATAGATGTGACCTTGGAGCAGACACTTGGTACCAAAGCTGTAAGCACTGTTATAGAGAAAAGTGGGGCTGGCTGCCTGGTCCTTGCTCCACTGTCTGGCCCCTTGGGTCCTGGTAATGATGAAAATAATCACCAGCACTCCATGCTTCTTCAGAAATACTTGACACTGAAGGAGATCTTGTCCTAACTCAGGACTTTAAGTACCATCCATATGCTCTGCATATTAATCCCAACTCTTCCAAACTCCAGGCCCTGTATGCCACTGCTACTCCATATCCCCACTGGGGTTAAAAAAGGATGGAACTCCTGCTTTTGCCAAACCCTGGACTTCCTACAGTCTCAGTCTCAATAGCAAAAGTACACTCCATTCTTCCAGCTGTGCAGGCCAGAATTCAGTGTCACCCCTGAGACCTATTTCTCCCACACCCATGTCCAGTCTATCCATAAAGCAGCTTTACCCTCAAGTCAGATCCAGAATCCAGCTACTTGTCAGCTCTGCATGGCTCTCCTCCTGGCCCAGCCCCTCCTTCACTCACATAGAGGGCGGCCATAGTCTTCTCCTTGTTTCTGTATAATCCATCTCTCTTGCCCTCACTGCCCATTCTCAACATGATGGCTAGAGGAATCCTCTGTGTGTGTGTGTGTGTGTGTGTGTGTGTTATTGAGGATTTGGGAACTTAATTCAAGGGTATTCTACCTCCAAGCTATTCCTTCAGCCCTTTTTATTTTTATTTTTGAAGCAAGGTCTCTCTAGGTTGCTGAGAGTATCTACATAAGTAGCTGAGGCTGGTCTTGAACCTATGAGACTCCTGTCTCAGTCTCCTAAGTAGTGGGATGACAGATGTGGGCCATCAAACCCAGCTCAGGAGAATCCTTTAAGAATATGTCAGACCATCTTGCTCCTCTGCTCAGAAGCCCTGCAATGGTTTCCCATTTCACTCTGAGCACATGACCGTATCTATACAATAGTCTACAAGACACAACACAGTCTGTCCCTGTTACCCTCGTACCCTGCCTTTTGTCAGATTCCCACGTGGCTCTGCCCCTCTCCCCCTTCAGCAGCCCCACCCTACCCACGCTCCCTGTCCCCCTTCCCTGCTTTCTTCTGTCTCTCAGACTGTGCACCGAATTCACTTGTTCTATGGGTTGTCCTGAGACAGTAGAAGGTAAGCTCCCCGAGGGAGTGCTTTTGTTCTATTTCCAGCTCTAGCTCCCTGCCTAGAACCCAGCACGTGGTGAGTGTACCATACAACTCTGTGCTAAGAGGATGAACACGAGCGGTACCTACCTCGGCCTTTGTGACTGACATCTCCAGGGGTCTGTCGCTGACAGTGACCGACTCCAGTGCAGAGGACATCCGATGGCAGAGGTGCTTGTTCTGGATGGCAAACCTCAGCTCTTCCTTGACAAAGGGTGTCAGGTTAGCAAAATCCTCAAAGACCAGTGACCCAGGAGGGGACAGGCAGGGGACGATGGCAGAGGCACTGACTTCAGAGGCAGAGACCTGGCCTGGGTGTTGAAGCATCATTTTGCTGAAAGACACATTGAAACCCAAAGTGCTTCAGGGGTTCTGGGGCTCAAGTCTTTCCCGCCATGGCCCCCAACACCAAAGCCCTGACCACCCCCAGAGGAAGTTCCATCAGCCCTCAGCCTTCTGTTTTGTTTTCAATTTATGCCATCCTCAGCTTGAGTTAAACAGGTTCTTAAAATACACAGCTCAGTCACATGGACAGAATGCCTAACTGAAGTTTATAAAGGTTGACATTTCAGGCACTCCTGAATTCTTACAAGACCTATTAGCTTTGGCTGGGGTGCACATATGCAAATGTAGCCCCAGTCCTGAAAGAAAAAGAGTTATATTTTTAAAAATCGGGCCTATCTGTAATTCCATTTTTGGTCTCTCTTCAAAAGGAAACTTGGAAGACACTTGTAGTCAAGTTGAATCTATCAGTGAGTGGAAGTAAAAGCAAGAAGTGGTGGACCCTTGATTTAACATATATATATTGTTGAAATTTCTCTGCCAGGAAGTTGGATCCAAGTAACAGGAATGAGGAAGGTAACTGTAGCTGTGTACAGTGTTTCTTTGCCCCAGGCATTGGCAGGGAATGGGGATGACCAGGACTAAGGTCACATGGGGAATAAGTAGCCCCTTTTTAATTCTAACGTCAGCAAAGCAAAAGACCTCAGGGTAAGGAAAAGTAAGAAGATTTTGACATTTGTGGGGAGGTGTTGTACAGCCGTGAAGTGTAAGGTGAAATGGCTTTGGGGACAGATAAGCACTAAGGACTGGCCCAGCACTAAGGACCAGGTGACATGGGCCAGTCACTTCAGCTCTCTGAGTCTCCACCGTTGCTTTATCCCAGAGGCTGGCCCAGCATGGGGCTCGCAATGCCTGATGGGCTGGACACCGCCCAATGGAATAAGCAAAATAGGGGTGGGGTGGTCAAATCAATGGGCCTTCAAGGTCCCACCCACCAGCATAATTCTAAATAGGTCAGTGAACCTAAGGAGAAAATAAAAGGTAGAAAGAGCAACCATTCCATGGTCTCAATTAGGAATAGCCTTCCATAAAATAGAACCCCCTGCTGTAGACTCCCTGCAGCTGTGACTCTTTCTGCTCATCCCTTGAAGTTGGTTCTCAGAAGCAATGAGCGTGGGGACTATCTGGGCAGGCAGTCCCAGGAGCATTTCAGTCCAGGGACCTGTGGTCATTAGCCAAGTCCAGCCACCAGGGAGACCTCTGGCAGATCTCTAGCATTAAGTGTCTCCACACCAGAAATCTTTGTGCCTTATCTCATTATACATGAGTTAAGTGAAATTTAGACAAATTATGTAAATTGCTCAAAGTCACAGAGTTAATAGGGGGCAATGTTGGGATTTGGAATTAGGTTTCTTTGGCTCAAGAACTCATGACCTTAATTTATATATTGAAAAAAAAACAAACAAACACTGTTCTACATTGCAAAAACCCAAGATATTATTTTATATTGCAAAACCAAACAAAACCAGGACACATTTTTTTGGTGGGGGTGATCCCAGGGGGGCAGATTAGGAGGCCTGGCACTGAAACAATAGAGGAGAGACTAAACCATGATTTGTGGGGAAACCTGAACTCTGTTTAATGAGTTGCTGATCTTTTATTTATCAGGATGTACACGAGGCTGCTTGCCTGCACTACAGGAGTTTATTTTCTGAAAATAAATGTTTAAATAGGGGGTTTAAAATCCATGAACTTGCCAGACTTGGATCAGAAAATCAAGACTTGAAGACCATTCACTCCCATAGCTCTTCTCTGTAAGAGGGAGCATGAGTTGTATGAAGAATTGAGGAAATAATACACGAATATGCCCTGAAAAATGTCCTGCAACTAGGTACCACACTTTTACCAGGATTCCCAGGAATCTTTCTTGCCCAAGGCTGTCTCCTATGAAGTCTCTGTGGGGTCCAGGTGGAAGGATGGCTAGTTACCCTCTTTGATCTTAAATGCTTCTGATTAGAACAACCTGACCTCTAACTTCCCCTAGAGATCTAAGATATATTGATGGAAGCAAGAAAAGAAAAAGAGAAAAAAGCAACCCAGGAAATGTGTGTGATTCTCTTCTAAACCTTCAGAGTCAGAACTGAAGTTCCTTCCTTGGTTTAATCCTGTAAATCTTAGGATGCTGGGAAGCTACTTCTCTGGGTCAGGTGAGACTTTGGCTTCAGAAGCTAGAGGCTTAAAATTCTCACTGGTACCCCCCTCCCATCCTCCTTCCAACTTTCTTTACAACCTAACAGCTCAGGGATGGAATTCAGAGCGGCCAGGGACTGGCTTTGTTTGGAGGACTGGATGGCTCCATTCTACACAGGAAGTCTGAATTCCACTGCAGTTGAGTATGTCCATCTGGCCACCCCGCGAAGTGTATTGATGAGCCCTTAGGGCTTGGGGGTCTGCTATTTGGTAATTTGTTTCCTTTCCTCTTTTCTTCTTAATGTAAAGATGAAAGAAACTGAAGAATGTCGGTGGTGTGAAATGTTTTTAAGAAAAGCATCAGGTGGGCTTACTTGGGGGACAGAAATGGGTTATAAAAAGGTTAAAAGCCTTTCTGAAAATAAAGCAATTCTATCTGTGAAGATTTGGGCTTTCAGCCAGGTGTGGTGGCGCATGCTACTTAGTGAGGCCCTCTGCAAATTAGTGAGACCCTGTTTTGAAACAAAGAGTTAAAAGTAGGGCTGAGGGTGTAGCTCAGAGGTAAAATACTTCTGGGTTTAATCCCCGGTACCACAAAAAGATTAAAAAAAAAAAAAAGATTTGGGCGTTCTCTTCATGATGAACCTCTCTGGGTAATTTTTCATTCATCCTTTCTTGATCTTGTATGGCATGATTCAGCTTAAACTCAGGCTGTGTCCCTTCATAAAAGATGAAGTTAAATCTCCAGATAACTTCTTACAAATCCCCTTCACTGAAGATAAAAAATATGTTTGGGTGCTTTATATGATCTGAGATGACTTTCTACATCGATCATTAGATTGTTGAGGTCTGTTATGGAAAAATTTGCATTTTGCTTCTGCTCCAGTATTGCCAATCAGAAATCATTCATATCACTCATTGTTTCATCAGTTTCAGGAAGGTGAAACTTCACTCATGTATCTCTTTAACTGGAAATTCAGCTCCCAGATTTTTATTTCCCAGTAGCTACAGTGACAGTGAATTTTCACTTTTAATTTTCATCTCTTTCCTCTAAGTGCTGCTCACTAACCAACGTACGGTCCTAGTAAGTCAATACTGGCTGGCAGTGATGGTACTGAGAAACCCAGGGGCATGCCACGTCTGAGCTACATCCCTACCCCTATTTTATTTTTTTATTTTGAAACAGGTTCTCACTTATTTGCTGAGGGTTTTGCTTAGTTGCTAGGGCTCATCTCGAACCTGTGATTCTCCTGTCTCAGCCTCCCAAATACTGGGATGGCAGGCATGTCTTCATATTTGGTCTTTTTCCTAGCCCGTTTGAAGGCTGCAGCCATAAACCTGGGCTTCAGGGTCAGAGACAAGGTTTCCAGGCCTATCTCTACCACTCGCAAGCTAAGTGTCACCTATAAGCCACTGAGGCTTTTTGAGACTCAGTCTCCTCATCTGTAGAATGAGGTCAGGGTTGTTTCATCTCAACGCCCCCCAAAGGCATTGGGGGGGCACATGAGATTCATACACACATTATTACCGTGGCTCCACTTGTACCTTTTCAGGGAACTCACTGTGCTGGCAATTCAGTTTAGTTCCATTAGTCAGGAATTAACTGGAACCCTTAAGAACGTCAGGTCAGCCAGTCACAGTGTCCGTGTACTTTGATTATTAACCCCTGGGTTCCTAAGACAACAGGTAAATTCCACCTTGCTATCTGCTGACATCAACATATCTCCACTGGTGTTATGTACTTGAGAGGTTACCAGTCCTCACACATGAGGCCACTCCTCCCTTGAAAAGTCTCTGTGGTGTCCTGGTTATGTCCTTCCTTCTCCCTTGAGCTGGGTAACACTTGGAGCCACTGACCCTATTCCATGCCCAGCCAATTTTTAACAGGAAGGAATCATGGGCTCCATCTAATGGGAATCATAGAACACCCAATATTAGAATCACTTAGGTCAGAACCTCAATTTGTAATTAAGTAAATAGAGGTCCAGGGAGGTAAAATGACTTGCCCAAGGTCATAAAGCTCTGGAGAGTTAGCCCAGTCCATGTCAAGCTACTGACATGCCCACCCATTGATAATTCTGCTCCATCATAAAAGGAATCCATCACCTCCCTGGAGAAATCAACCAAGGAGGAAATCAGAGAACAGAGCCATTAGCCAAGTAGATGAGGGGTCAACAATCTTAGTACCTGAGGCGTCTTTGACAGGAAGGAGACAGGGAGGGATTACAGAAGAAAAAAGGCTTAGGAAAAAAGGAATTAGATAATAACTAAAGGAGAGAGAGAGAGAGAGAGTGTGTTAGTTATGTGCTGGTTTACCCACACAGTGGGTAAACACCTCACTGAGGCTATCTTCAAAGCAAGAAGCAACAATGGTGTTGCATTACTCTAAAACAAATGCTAAATACAAAACAAGGGGACAGGAGTACGAATTTCTCCTCCTCCACTCTGAGACAGGAGCCACAAACAGAATATGTGACTGTCATCCACGCCGAAACAGATATTGAGAGAACACTCAGATTTTCTAGCCCCCAATTTTGATAGATACCTAATGACATTAAGAAAAAGAAAATGGTTAGAAAATAAAGAAGTAGATGAGAGAAAAAAATGAGGGGGTGCAGACAAAGCAAACTCATCCAATGGGAATAAAGTTGGGGAGGGTCAAAGGTGCCTCACAGGGAAGCCCCCTCTCTTCCCCGGTCTCAGAAAGTACTCAGTGACATTAGACAGCTACCCCCCTTTTCTTTCAGTTACACCACTCAAATCTGAAAATCTTCAGCCAGAAAGGACTTTGGTTATCAGCGCCAACAGTCACCACGTCGTGCTGGTAAACAGGCAGAGAGGGTCCGCGGGGTCTACGCGCCCGTATTTCCCAGCTGGGGAAGTTGAGGCCGAAAGCTATCAGGCGCAGTATAAGCTCTCGGGATCCTGACACTAAGCCACACGACCATGCTCTGGATATCTACACCTGGCTCCACACCCTCGCCTCCCCGCACAGGGAATCTGCGGGAGCGGGAAGCGGGGAGCCCAGAAGACCCGCCCCAGGAGAGGCCTGCGGCAGCGGCGGCTGGAAGCCCGGCCGGCCCTCCGGGCTCCGCGCCCGGCGCTTTCCAGCGCGTCCCGGCCAACTTTCGCCCAGGTCCCCGCGCCGCCCAACCTGCGAGGGCGACGCCCAGCGGCCGCTCCGCCGCCCGGCGCCGCTCCTTCCCATTCATTCCGCTCGGGACCCGCAGCGCCTCGGTCCGCTCCGCCCGCCGCGTCCCGGGTGGGCTTGGAAGCGATCGGCCGGGCAGAGCCGGCGCCGGGACGCCGGGGGAGGGCCGGAGGGGGCCGGCGGGCGGCCCCGGACACCCGGGCCCCCTCCCCAGCCCGCAAAGGGGCGCCCGGCCGCCACCCGCACTCTTTCGCGCCCCGAGTTAAGAGAGAAAGTTACTTTCTTCACTTTCCGAGAAACTTTCCGAAACGGCCGGAGCCGCAGCGGCCGGGAGGGGTCCGCGGAGCCGCCCGGGCGGGGGGCGCGGGTCCGGGCTGCGCGCAGGGGCTGCGGCGGGTCGCCGTCCGGCGCGCCCCTCCCTCGGCCAGCGCTCACCTCCAGTCTCCGCTCGGGTCGCCCAGGGTCGGGGGCGCCGGGGCCGGCGGGTCTCGGGCGGCAGGTGGGCGGCGAGGCTCCGGGCGCGGGCAGAGCGCGGCGGGGCAGTGCGCGCTCGCTCACTCGGCGCGACTGTGCCTGGAGCGCGTTGCATCACCGCCTTTATAGCCCCGGAGCTGGCAGCGCGCTGGTTTACTCCGGGTTACCAGCTCGGCTGACGTAATGCTATTAATAGCTCCCCGGGAGGACCGGCCGGGCCGAGCGAGGAGGGAGGGGAGGAGGAGGGGCCGAGGCGGGGCGAGCGGAGGACGCGGCGGGCCGGTGATGCAAGCCGGGGAGGAGCCGGCCGGGCGCACCCGGGCTCCACGCCTCCGACACACACCCGCCCGCCCGCCCTCCTCTCCATATCAGGACTGGAGCCGGCCCGGCCGGCTGCCAGATGTGCGTACTCGCCGCTGCGTGTTCCAGGCATGAGCCAATGGTGCCCCAGCCAGCGGCATGACTCCACCGCGTTGGCATCCCTCCCTCGGCTAGGATGGGGGGGTGGGGGGGGGTCCTGGCCGCAGCCCCCACTAGGTGAGGCCGGGGAGCCCGACCGCCGTTCTCTAAACTGTGTGGTCGTTTTCTGAAGTTTCAGGAAAGCGCTCCCTTCCCCGCCAGCCGCCTCTTTCTGGAGCCAGGGGCCGGGCAGGGGCGGCGGCGTTAGGCTCCGGCCGGGGACAGTTGTCCGAAGTCACCCACGGCGAGTCCACCCCGTTACCCTCCAGGGTGACCTCCGCGGCGGGGCGAGGCGAACGCGGGGGCTGCGCTCAGCCTGGCACACCCCGCAACCGCGCGCACGCAGCGGCCGGCGGGGAACCCGAGGTGCGGGCGAGGGCGTCGGCGTTTAGACCGCGAAACGTTTTGAAATCGGCAGCGCGATCCCCTGTGAAAGCCGCAAGAGAGTGCAAAGAGAGACCTAGCGCAATCCGAAGTAACCCGGAGCCAGAGGAGTGAGGCCGAGCGGCCGGGGGATGGGGTGCACCGGCCGGGCAAGGCAGGGTCGCCCGGCTCTCCAGCAGTATTTAGCGGGGAAACCCACTTTCAGTTTTCACGTATTTTTCTGAGCCCAAAGCGAATGGGGCAGGGACAGAGCGGCAGGGACTGAGTGAGGACACCCGCTCACGGTGTGCACGGGGCCCCTCAGCAGAAAGTCCCTCTGCCTCCAACCCCGGCAGGGGCGAAGGCGGGCGCGGCGGCCCAAGTTTCGAGTCGAGACTTCAGCAGAACTGACTTTGAACATTAAAAACAATTTCCCGGTTCTGATCGTCCGACCCCAACCGTCTCGGCTCAGAGCGGCGGAAGCAGGGGACACCTGCCTGGGAACGCGAGTGCTCCCGGGACGTTTCGCACCTGTCTGGGTGCGTCCTCCTGCCCCGGAGAAAGGCAATCGAAGGTCGGAGTTAAGAGGCGTCTGGAAACCCGGGGTCATCCCTCGGACAGCACCCCCTAAGCACTTGCAGCCTCCGCTGTTAAGGTCGTAGAGAGGGTACGGTAGTGTCCACACACACACACACACACACACACACACACACACACACGCGATTTAGCGTCCCCATTCTGAGCTGCAAATATAAATAAAATTGAACTCTCCATACTCAGGTGCCTCGCCCCCAAGTCGGCGCCTCACTCAGAACAAAACCCGCTCCCCTCCAGCTGCAGGATGCTGCGGGACGGGGGCGGCCCCCAAGTTCCCCCGCCCCCACCGGCCGGGGAACCCTGGGGTGGTTCCACCGCGGGATCCCGGAGATCCTGCCCAGGCTCTGACCGGATTTCCAGCGGCTCAGTGCGGGAAACTTGGGGCTGGTGTTTTGCTTTGCTTTTCGCCCTGGTAACGGCTCCCGCGGCCCCACCCTCCGGCTCCCACGCCCACACCCTGCTCCACACCTCCTGTCGACGCGCCGCAGGTAAACCTCGGGCGTGTCCGCGCAACCTTAGAACGCCGAGCGAGCTTAGAGGGCAGTTTACATTTAAGTGAAAGTCATTTGGGATCTCAACGGACCTATTGTATCTACTTAAAAATTATCCGGAAATAACTAGCACCATCATAAAGGATGGGAGAGAACGCGGGAAGATTTTTGCTCCCTGCCCCTCGCTGTGAACCACCAGGTCTGGGGTTAAACTGTGATATCCATAAACCCAAGACAGATCTGTGGAGGTCTGGTCCTGTCCCTAAGGAGAAATTCAACTTAGGACACCAGGAAAGGGCCAGACCAGCATCCAGAACAGTGCAAGAGAAGGTATAAAGCGGAGAGAGAGGTCCACAGCATTTGAACCCACTTTTATTACGACGGTGCTTCCGGCTTATTACTCTTGTTTCATTTTGTTAATTCTTAGTTTTGAATCTCCAAGTTGCACCTGGACAGAAATGTAGCTCGGCTGTTTACAGAAGGCTGAGTCTGGCACTCTCTCGCTCGCTCTCCTACTGAAACCCTGAAGGCGATAAGAATCGTGCCAGAGAAGAGAGTCCACCCCCACTTGAGCGAAACTCTTCTCCAAGGAAAACAAAAACAACTCCTGCCTGCCTCCGTCCCCTTACCCCCGCCCCCCCAAGGAGAATGTAAAATGCCTGCGGAACTGGAGAGTCTGGGAAAGCCCTGTGGAAGGGAGGAGCCTCCGAAGTCTGTGCCACAGGAAAAATATCAATACCCGTGTCCCGTGGGTCCTCACTCTACCCTGACTTCAGTCAGTGCCACCAGTGTCCAGTGTGCACACGCTCACCAGGCGCACAAGCACAACCAGGCAGAGCGGAGAGGGCAACCTGCCGGCACCAGAGCCCCTCTCCATCAAAGGCTGTTCTGCCTTAGGAGGAAGCCCTGGCTAAGGTGGTTTCAGGGGTTAATCCTCAGTGAAGGAGGGTTAAGCAGAGACTTGAATATTGCTGAGGCTTTATGCTGGAGAATCGCCTGGGGAATCCACGTTCAGAGCAGCCTCCCCGTATGTTTTGCTGAGTTAGATAAGAACTGAAGACTTCATGCTGTGGCATGTGCAAAAGGAAGGGGGGGGGGGGATTTAAAGGGGAGGGGAAGGAACAAGGCAGCTAAAAACAGTCCACTCGTGGCAACCAAATCTAAACACAAAAGCACCGAAGGGAGCCAAAACTAAAGAAAGTTCAAGAGATATTTAAAGATTTTGCAGTTTCTTAATTCAGCACATAGTCCCTCCCCATCCACTCCCAGTACTCCATTCTCCCAACTCCAAGATTGGACTTGCTCACAGAACTCTAGAAACACGAATTAAAGCCACACAGAGGAACATCAGGGTACTAGCAGGACCCGTGACCCATTTCTTCCCCTCGGAAAGGGAACGTGATGAGTTTTCTTCTTTATTGTGCCTTACAAACCCACACTTTCTACAAAGTCACTTTGAATGTGGGGGCTACTAAATTAAGAGTCTCCAAGTTGGGAATCCCCAGGAAAAAGGCAGGAAACTTTCAGGAAACTAGGGCTCCGAAGGATAAAAAGCACCTTGGTTCTGGATTCAGCATCGAGCAGTTGTGCCCCTGTGGGTACGCCACTTCACTGTGCAGGTCTGTTTCCTGAACTGGAAAGAAAAATGGCACACATAATAAATATCACGTAAGAGTCATGGAGGATGGGCACACAGGGGGTCCTCAGTGGTGGTATCATTAATGATGAACCAGGGAGGGCTTTCTAGAGCACCCCTGAATCTCTCCCAGAACATACTTTGTCCTATTCATCAGTAGCAAATAGTCATGGATAATACAGTCAAGAAATACCCAGGAATGACAATCATGAGGAGGTCCTTGACCTCCGCCCACAGCAGCCCCACCACACGCTGGGGCTCTCTGTGCTGGGTAGATAATTCTGCAAAGCTCCTTGAGGCTGAGAATGAGAGATTTGAGCTCTGCTCTGGTTCTGTCTTTCTTTGGTATTCCTGAGCAAGGTTTGCCCTCTTTTAAAGGCTCTCACATTTTCTGAAGTGAGGGGTCCTACGCCCAGTTCTTAGTGTCCTGCATGGAGATTCTTTGCCAAAATCATGCTGTAAGCCCCTGATGACTTCTCCTAAGAGAGTTGGAGAGGGAGTAGGTGCCAAAGGGATGGTATTGAATGGCACAAGGACAGACTCGGGTCAGACTCGATTGGCAAACACAGTCTGTCCTCTCTCCCTCCTCCTCTCTCACATTTCCAAGAACTTTTACCCACATGGACTTGGTGCCTTGCCAGAGAGGAGCGTGGCAGAGCACCCCAGGCAGGAATTGCATCTTTATGGATGTTGTGTGTATAGTCTATCTCATCTACCACCCTGGACCACAGGGTCAAATCCAGATAGCAGCTATTCCCATTTAAGAGAGCATACCCAGGAGTCCCAGGGATCTGAGGTGAAGTCCTGTAAGCCAAGGGGTTGTTAAGCAGGATTCAGGAGACCCGAGACCCACCCACACAGATTGACCTCAAGCCAACTGAGTGAGTTAGTACAAGTCACAAACATATTGTCTCATTTTTCCAGTCTACAAAATGGAATTACTTAACATTAACTCCCCCTATAATAATCAGGTGATATAATAAATGTGATTTGGAAATAAAATAATTATTTCTAAAGACTCCTTTAAGGGAACTTTCCTAAGATAACTTTTTTGCCATTATGAAAACTGGGAAAAAAGTCAAGAGAAAAATGACCCACAATCTCAATAATATTACCATTTCAATATTTCCCTCCAGTCTTTCTTCCCTAGCACATGATTTTAAAATATAGTTATGGGCCGGGCATGGTGGCACATGCTTGTAATCCTAGCATTTGGGAGGCTGAGACCAGAGGATCGCAGTTCGAGGAGAGCCTCAGCTACTTAGGGAGGTCCTCTGCAACTTAGTGAGACCCTGTTTCAAAATAAAGAATAAAAAATAGGGCAGGGAGCCGGGCGTGGTGGCGCACGCTTGTAATCCCCGCGCTTGGGAGGCGGAGACAGGAGGATCGCGCAGGTTCGAAGCCAGGCGCGCGCGCTGGCTTAGGAGACCCTGTTTCTAAATAAAAATATAAAATAGGTCTGGGAGTGTAGCCCAGAGGTAGAAGGGCTTCCAGGAACCCCAGTACCACCAAAAAAAAAAAATATAAGGCAGGGAGTGTAGCTCAGAGGTCGATGCCCCTGGGTTCCATCCCAGACCAGCAAAAACAAACAAACAAACAAACAAACAAATACAGTTAAGATGTTAGATTGCATGCAACTTTGAAATTTGATCTTTTGCTTATTACTCTGAATAGTATGTGGTTTTTATTACTATAATTTTTCTTCTTAAAATGTTTATTGTAAAATGTAGCTTACATGCAGATGATTACATAGAATGAATATTTGTGCACATACATACACATTTTAATAGTAAAACACATAGAGTACTTGCCACCCTAGTTAAGAAGTAGACCACCATGTCTAGTGCTCAGAAGCTCATATGTTCTGATTTTTTTTTAATCACATATGCTTCCCTGTAATCACCCAGAGGTAACCACCAAAGCGTTCCACCATCCTGACTTTTATCAGTACAGTTTGTAATAGCCCACATGTCATTTCTCTACTTTTAGTATTTAGGATGTTCCCAGGATTTTGTTAGAGAAGTATACCAATTTAACTCTTATGGGGGAGAGATATAAAATACTAGCATTTCAGGTTATTTAAGTTGAGTTAGAGGTCTTGTGTGTGTGTGCTGGGGGGAATGCTACTGGGGATTGAACCCAGGGAAGTTCTACTTCTAAGCTATACACCTAGCCCTTTTTAAAAAAAATTTAGAAACAGGGTCTTGCTACGTCACCCCGTGCTGGCCTTGAACATGCGATCCTATAGTCTTAGCCTCCCAAGTATTGGTATTATAGACTTGTGACACTATTATCAGGCTGAGGTAAAGCCACACAGGGTATAGTGAAAGATGGAAGGACCCCCCAAAGACTGTGACTACCTGTGCATCTTCCTTGTTTGCTAACATTCAAAGAAGAAATTCCGGCCGGGCGTGGTGGCACAAGCGTGTAATCCCAGCATTTGGGAGGCTGAGACTGGAGAATCACGGTTCAAGGACAGCCTCAGCTACTTAGTGAAGTCCTTTGCAACTTAGTGAGACCCTGTTTCAAAATAAAGAATAAAAAACAGGGCTGGGGATGTAGCTTGGAGGTAGAACACCCCCAGGTTCCATCCCCAGTACTGGAAGAATAAGGAGGAGGGGGGGAAGGGGGGAGGAGGAGGAGGAGGAGGAGGAGGAGGAGGAGGAGGAGGAGGAGGAGGAGGAGAAATAATTCTGGGCCGGGCGTGGTGGCGCACTCTTGTAATCCCCGCGCTTGGGAGGCTGAGACAGGAGGATCGCGCAGGTTCAAAGCCAGCCTCAGCTACTTAGTGAGGCTCTTAGCAACTTAGTGAGACCCTGTTTCCAAATAAAATATAAAATGGGTCTGGGAGTATAGCCTGGAGATAGAAAGCTTCTGGAGCCTCTGGATTTCACCCCCAGTACCACCAAATAATAATAATAATAATAATAATAATAATAATAATAATAATAATAATTCTGTATGTAGGCACTTTTTCACACAGAGCATGGTCTTTCATTCCTTTCCCTTCTACTTTATCATGATCTTCTGTTTGTTCACCTTGAGGGGAAAATACCCCATCTGCAGTATGGGTGAGTGATGCAGAGGAAGAAAAGCGATGCTTCTGCCTGTATCTGTGTGTGCGTGCGTGTGTGTGCGTGTGTGTGTGTGTGTGTGTGTTCGTGCGCGCACCGTTGTTGTTGTTACTGGGGTTTGAACCTAGGGATGTTCTATCCCTAGGCTACACCCCCAGCCCTATTTTTATTTACTGAATTTTTTGTTTTTGGAACAAGATCTTGCTAAGTTGCCAAAGGGTGAGGTTGGCCCTGAATCAGTGACGTTCCTATCTCATTCTTCCAAATTCTAGGATTATAGGCATGTGCCACCACACCTGCCTCTGCCTTAATCTTTGAGCAAAATTCTTCCTGTGGCCCAGGCAGCAGCTCACCTCTGCTGCCTCTATGCCAACATGGTGACGGATGACTACTAGGTAAGTAGCCACCTCAGTATGTGCCCAAGCAAGGGCAAGAGTCTGATGGTGCTGATTTTCAGAACTACAAAACGCCATACGCACAAAGGCATTTTCCATTTTTCCATTGTGTACCAGAGCTACAAGGTAAGCAGAGGAGATCTTGCTAAAGCATCTGTCTCAAGTGATTAAAATGTTTTGTATTCAATAAATATAGATATGCAAATCTTATTTTTGAATGTAAATCACACAAAGATTTTTAAGGAGACTAAAAAGCTACCACATACATTCTAGACATGGGATGGTCCACTGAAAATTATGCTCTTGGACCCTGGAGTGCTCATTGTTTTCCTTCTCCCTTTAAAGTGTAAGGTAGTATCAGCCAGTGCTACTATCTAGAGCTCACTGTGCACCAGGTTATGCACTAAGCCTTGAGTTAATGCCTTTAGTCCCCATGACAACCGTGGGAAGTAAGCACTGCAAACATTTCCATTTTTCAGCTGAGGAACGCGAGGCACAGAGGGAGTAAATAACTTACTAGAAGTTACCTAGCTAGTGAGCAGCAGAACAGAAAACAAGCCAGCAGGCTGCCCCCAGAGTCTGGGTGCTCACCCACAACACGTACTGGCTCTTGGCAAGTGCTCGTGGGAAAACGTGGGATGCCCTGACGCTGCCCAGGCCCTCCTTGGATGAAAGGGGAAATTGAGTTCAGAGAGGCGACGTGGCTCTCCATAGTCCCAGAATCGGCGATTCTCACACTTGCATGGTCCTGAGCAGCTGTCCAGGCTACTGAGCTCCTTTTTGCCCTCTGCCCAGGGATATGCTCAGCTTGCCAAGACTGGGGCAATGGTGAAGAAAAGCCGAATGTAAGAAGTGGACACTATGAAATTTCCAGAGATTCCCTAGCTAGCAGATAGCCAGGCTTACCCTCCTTGTGGCTGGCAGAGGTGTAGACGCCAGGGCTGGCAGGAAGAATCTGCCTTCAGAACTGAATTCAAACTCCCATTCTACTGATTCCTTTTAGGTTTGGGGTGGGAACTGAAACCTCAGTTGCTCCCATAAAATGAGGATAGTAACATCAATTTTAGAAGGGGATATTGAGAACTAAATAGCAAGGGACCCTCAAGGTTTCCAGGAGGAGACATCCCATAATATCAATGAAGGCTATTTTATTTGTCCTCTTCATGCCTGGTGCCTGAAGCTAACAGTCACACAGACCCAGAGGATACCAGAAATGCCTAGACTCCAATGGAAAGTTCCATCCCTCAGTCTGATTTACTGATCTGAAACCAGATTTTAGACATCAGTGTTTGGCCAGATCATATTTAGTAATTGCTATTTACTGAGCACATACTCCATGCCAGGCACAGTGGGAAGCACTTTCAAAAATGCCCAGCATCCTATTTCATCCTTATATAACCCTGTGGGGTCAGTATTATCTTCTCAGTTTTACAGACAAGGAAAGCAAAGCTCAGAAAGGCTAAGATAATTGCTCATAGGCACTTGATTCAAACACAGGTCTGATTTACTTCAAAACTTCTCTTAGTCCAGGTTGTCCTCCAATTCTCAGAGAGCTTCCCCCGTGTTTATTTTTCTTCAGCCTGCTATCCTTCTTGGAAACGGGCATCCCTGCCTTTCCAAAGTCTTGTTGGATGCATGGATGCTTCTAGAGCTGACCTTACCAGAAAATTCTTACTCCTGAAGTCCCAGAAGACTCACACTTGACAAGTTCCAGATTCCTGTGCCTTCCGTGATGCTGTCCTCACTGCCAAATTTGCCATTATTTCATAATTTGCTTTAACCACAAACATAAGCCCTGCTATTGACTGAGTAAACTGAGTAGGGCTTTTTAGACTTTTATTCTGTTTCCCAAAATATGACGAACTGAAATCATCTGATGATGAACTTGTACTTGAAACTGGAGTGGCTGAGGATGGAGTGAGTCACTCCGGTGCGTTAAAACCTATCTGTCAATTTGTCAAAGTGTGTCCCAGTTCCAGGCACCACTCTCAGCAGTGTACTTACACACCTTGGGGTCACAAGAGCAATGTAGGAGTAGGAACACTCCTTGACCTTGAGGAAGGTGAAATCTTTAGGTGGCAAATTAACATGTGAAACAGTGTCCATCCTATTGTAGGGTTAGGACATTTATATATATATATTTGTTAGGATAGGTAGGTAGGTAGATATGTAGATGTGTAGATAGATTAGTTCTGGGGATTGAAATCAGGAGCATTCTACCTCTGGGCTGCACCTCAAGCTCTTATTTTAAATTTTTTTGTTTTGAAACAGGGTCTTGCTAAATTGTTGAGGTTGGCTTTGAATTTGCAATCCTCCTGTCTCAGCCTCTCAAGTACCGGAGTTACAGGTGTGCACCACCATGCCTGGCTTCCATAAATATTTTAACAAGAACCTACTGTGTGCCGGGTACTGTGTTAGGACATGTAGCTGCACAGAGATGCATCCTATCTCTCCAAGTGCTCACAGCTCATGGGGAGACAGACTTGACAACAGATAGTGTCAGCCCAATGTAATGTGAGCCAAAGTGGGGCAGGAAGGCTCTGCCCAGCAGAGTCAGCAAGGGCTGATGGATGAGGTGACCTTTGAGCTCAAAGTCTGAACATTTCCTAGGCAAGGGAAGAGGGAGGCACCCTAGGCACAGAGGCTTATGCAGAGGCTGCGCACGCAAGAGGACAATCTGCTAATCTCTGTGCTTGTCTCCAGCTCCTTGCACAGTACTAGGCATATGCAAAACCCACCACAAATATACATTTAATAGAAGTATAGAATTATGAAGATGCGGAGCAGGGTCCTAGGCGTATGCGAAACCCACGGCAACAGACATTCAATAGAAGCAGAGATGTGAAGATGCGGAGCATGTTTGGAGGGAGCCGCTGAGCAGGAGCTGCGCCTGGAAAGGAGGCTGAGGTGGGATCAGCGGGGGAGGAACAGACTGTGGGTTCTGGCAGGCTTTGAAGGTTTTGATGATCAGTTTGGATGGTTCCCCCTGGGGACAGAATGTGGGGATCACAGGGTCTGTCAGCGGCAGACCTACACAAGCAGACATGTGTCAGGAAGATTGCTATCTCGGGTTGGAAGGTGGACTAGACAGCCGCTGCACAATGGGCAGGCAAGGTGATGGAGGGCCGGGTGAGCTAAGAGGTGGTGGTGTCCTCACTCTCACAACTTGTTCATTCAAAATAGAAATGATCCTCAAAACACAAGGCTCTTGTGTGTGCAGAACTTAAAATGGATTTCCCCCCTCTGAATCTTTTTATTCCAAGATTCAGGATTCCTTCATTAAAGCAGAGCTCTCACTCTGTGGGGGGGTGGGGTGCCTGGTTGGCCTTGGGAGTGAAGCAGTGTTGCCCAAACTGAAGTAAACAGAAGATGGTCCAGGAATACTTCCAGGCAGACACCTTTGGATTTGGGCACCAGCGTCGTGTTAGGATGGATCCCTACCTACCTCAGGTGTCATCGAGCGTAGAGACCGGTGTAGGAAGGCAGCTGATTTGGGACTGTAGGGACTAGGGCAGGGAAGAGGTTAATGGTTTCATTTGGGGACAGAGATTGTGCTTAGCAGTGGGCTGGCAGAGCAAATGGGCCCTGTCATCAGCATGTTGGGGAAATTGAAGCAGTAGAATGATCTAAAGGAGGGAGGGGAGAGAGAGGAAGAGAAGCCAGGCTGAGCTCATCCGAGCAAAATCCTGTATCAGGCACTTGCTGGATGCCTACTATGTGCTTCCTTTATCTTTGCTCGGCTCCTAAAGTGGGATTTGGAATGGTTTCTAAGGTGGGAAGTGGAATGACTTGTTAATCCTCAATAAACACAGTTTTTGCCTGCTAAGTCTATCCATGTCTGACATCAACAACACAGAAAGAAATCCAATGTGTACTCATTTACATTAGGGATACTGTGGTAACTGGAAACAGCACAGGGCTGAGGTTCAAGTCCTGGTTCTGCACTAATTGAATAACCTTGGGTACTACCTGTGTTGGAGGCTCAGGGGTAGCAGGAGTCCCAGCTTCTGCTGCTTGTTGGCCTGGAACGTTGAAATGGACCTAATAAGAGCTACATTGGCGGGATGGAAGTGGAATATGTATGTATAGACAGACAGAGAGAGGCATAGTGGCACATACTTGTGATCTCAGTACTTGGAAGGCTGAGACAGGAGGATCACAAGTTCAAGGCCAGCCTCAGCAATTTAGGCCTTCAGCAACTTAGTAAGATCCTGTTTCAAAATAAAGAATAGCCGGGCGTGGTGGCACATGCTTGTTGTAATCCCCGCGCTTGGGAGGTGGAGACAGGAGGATCACGCAGGTTCGAAGCCAGCCTTGCTGGCTTAAGAGACCTTGTTTCCAAATAAAAAATATAAAATAGGTCTGGGAGTGTAGCCCGGAGGCAGAAGGGTTCCATCCTCAGTACCACCAATAAATAAATACATACATACATACATACATACATACATACAAACATACATACATACATACATACATAAAATAGGGCTGTAGGGCTAGAGTTGTAGCTTAGAGGTAGAATGCCCATGAGTTCAATCCCCACCACGCCTCCCTCAACATACAGAGCCCTTTCTTGTAGATAAGAAACCAGTAGAGGATGGGTGTCAAGGGGAGGGAAGAGGAGAACGAAGGGGGAGATACTAGGGAATGACATTGACAAAACTGTGTTACGTGTGTGTATAAATAGGTCACAGTGAATTCCACTTTTATGTAAAATCATAATGCACCAATAAAACACTGATGAAAACGAAGCCCCTTTCTCTGGTCATTCTTCTCTACTGATCAGCATTAGTTACGAAGTAGGCCCTATGTTATCTGCCTACGTTGGACTCAATAAATATTTCTTGAGCGAGTTAGTAAATGCAAATGAAAGGAGTTACAGCATTAGGAAGAGAGTGTAAGTTGTCTTTTTTTTTTTTTTTTTTTTTTTTTTGGTGGTACTGGGGGTGGAACCCAGAGGCTTTCTACCTCCAGGCTATTCTCCCAGCCCTATTTTATATTTTATTTGGAAACAGGGTCTCACTAAGTTGCTGAGAGCCTCACTAAGTAGCTGAGGCTGGCTTTGAACCTGTGCGATCTTCCTGTCTCCGCCTCCCAAATGCTGGGATTACAAGCATGCGCCACCACGCCCGGTGAGAGTGTGTTTTAAAACCTATACCATCCCAAGTTAGCACTATTGTGATCATAGAAATGCCATGTTTTACCCTAGATTTCTAATGCTTCGTCTGTTTCCTGATCTGAAAATTTGCCACAGTTATATGTAGGATTGCTATGAGGAAGAAATTCATTTATACACCTAATATTTATTAAGTGCCTGCTGCATGCCAGGCATTGTTCAAGGTTCTGAGAATACAAGAATGAACACGGCAGACCCACACCTGGCACTCGGCAGATACCCCCACATTAATTTCTCCTCTTATGTTTAATTTATATCATAATAAGTCTGCAGAGAAAATGCAAAGAAGTTCTCGGTTCAGAAGATCCAGTATTGCCAGGCATGGTGGTGCATGCTTGTAATCCCAGCATTTGAGAGGCTGAGACAGGAGGATGTGGGTTTGCAGCCAGCCTCAGCTACTACTTAGTAAGGCCCTTTGCAACTCAGTGAGACCCTGTTTCCAAATAAAGAATAAAAAATAGGGCTGGAGGTATAGCTTGGAGGTAGAATGCCCCTGGGTTGCATCCCCAGTACTGCAAAATAATAAATAAATAAATAAATAAATAAATAAATAAATAAATAAATAAATATCCAGTATTGTCTGTTTGTGTTCCTTCAGAAAATTTGGGGACAGCCGGGCATGGTGGCGTATGCTTATAATCTTAGTACTTGGGAGGCTGAGACAGGAGGATCAGGGTTTGCAGACAGCCTCAGCTACTTAGTAAAGCCTTCCACAATGTAGTGAGACTGTTTCAAAATAAAAGAAGAAAAAAAAAATCGGGCTGGGGTATAGCTGAGAGGCAGAATGCCCTGGGTTCAATCCCCAGCACCAAAAATAAATAGATAGATAAATAAGTAACTAAATAAACAAACAAAAAAATTGGAGACAAAATAATGTCCCCTAGTAGCTCCAGGTCCTCGTGCTGGAGGGAAGCCACTATCTTTCCACACCCCCCTCCGCCCCGTTTCCCTTGAGTAGGGAAGGGCCAGGAGAACCGTGAGCTTTCCCCTAGGTGGAAGAGGATGGTGAGCTTTCCTTCCTCCTGACACTGGAAGCCTTTGGTGACTTTCACCTTCTTCCCCACAGCACTCTGCACAGCCTCCACAAGTCCTGACATGTACAACCAAAGGAAATGCAAAATGAAAATGAAACAAATGTTCCACCTGAGTCACCGTCTGTGTTGCTCACTTATCACCAAGGTGATGCCCTCCCACACAGCGAAGGCTGACTTTATTTAGGTTTCCAAAACGTCATCTTTGTAATTAAAGCACACTATTATTGTGATACAGTAAACAATTGGAAAACACATTCTTAGAAACCTCTCTCTGATTCATAAATATTTGGGTGGTGAAATCACAGAGGTGGAATGCTAACTTTGCTAACAGACTGTGATAAGGATCAGTAGTTGCTAATATTATGCAGAGAAAAGTCAGCAGCAGTCTACAGTGAGGAAACGTGAGGGGGGACTAGAGCAGTTACCTTATAGTGGTCGCTTGGGATGGTGTGGGTTTTAAAAGTATACTGGTTTCTGCCGGGCGTGGTGGTGCAGGCTTGTAATCCCCGTGCTTGGGAGGTGGAGTTAGGAGGATCGCGCAGGTTCCAAGCCAGCCACGCTGGCTTAAGAGACCCTGTTAAAAAAAAAAAAAAAAAAAAAAAAAAGGTCTGGGAGTGTAGCCCGGAGGCAGAAGGGTTCAGAGACCCTGTTTCCAAATAAAATATAAAAAATAGGAGTATAGCCCAGAGGTAGAAGGGTTCCAACCCCAGTACCACCAAAATATATATATATATATATATATATATATATATATATATATACTCCTGTATATTTATATAACTCCTTTCATTTGCATTTGTTAACTCGCTCAAGACATATTTATTGAGTGCTTCTCCGCCCCTGCCCTTCTTGCTCAGCCCAGGCCACACCCCATAGATGCTTCAAGCTCCAACCACTTGAGGCGTTAGCAGCTCTGGGTCTCACATCCAGCATTTTGACCTATGCTGTTCCCTCTGCCTGGAGTGGAATGTCTTCCGTGTCCTGATCACCCAAACTTCTCCATTTGAAACACTGCTACTTTTTTCTTTTTTTTTTTTTTTTCAGAGTCCAACTCCAAAGTCACTTCCTAGTGTAGGTGATGTAACGTCCGGAATGAGTTCTATCATGTGTGGGGTCCATTACAACACAAAGATGCAGAGTTCCTTGTTCAGAAATGCTTAAGAGAGCCGCGCATGGTGGCACACATTTATAATCCCAGTACTTGGGAGGCTGAAACAGGAGAATCACAAGTTCGAAGCCAGCCTCGGCTACTTAGTGAGGCTCTTTGCAACGTAGTGAAACCCTGTTTCAAAAGAAAAAATAAAATAATAGGCTGGGAGTATAACTCAAAGGTAGAATGCCCCTGGGTTCAATCCCCTGTACTACCAAAAAAACTAAAACAAAAAACAAAAAACTTAAGAATAAAGCAGGGTGTGCTGGTGCATGCCTGTAACCCCAGTACTTGGGAGGCTAAAAAAGGAGGATCAGATAAAGGCCAGTACTTGGTAATTTCATGGGACCATGTTCAGAATAGGTAAAAAGGGCTGGAGCTGCAGCTCAGTGGCAGACTGCCCCTGGGTTCAATCTTCAGTACCACAACAAAAAAATTTAAAAAATTAAGACTTTCAAGCCAGTGACAGCAAAGGATTCCGTCAAGGGCCGGACTGCTCAGGTCTCATCATTTTTGTGTCCCCCATCATTCTTAGTGGCTATCACAGTTTCTTGGTTGTTTAGTATTGGTTTAGTCCAGTTGAGGACTAAATGAGTTCCCATTTAGTCCTCAATGAGTTCCCAATGAGTTCCCATTTTTCCCCTGGGAAAGCCCCCCTCCCCTTACATTCCTAGTCCATACAAATTGAGTGACCAGTCAGAGCAAACCAGGCCAGGGGTCAGGTGAGTGGTGTAGAAGGAGACTTGGGACCCAATCACAGCCAACAAGCTGAGCTGCGGGGAGGGAGCACTGGGCTAGCGCTGCTGCCACTCATCATCCCGTGGGACTCCAACTTGAGCAGCGGTGAGCCTTGACTGAGGGGTCCACAAAGGAGAAAACAGGTAAAGACAAGATGAGAGGTTCTGGATGGAACTGGGCTGGCTGGCAGCCATAGTTACTATAACATATTTCAGTTTTCTGAACCTGTGAATCTACCCCTTCTCTCTTTTCTGTTGAAGCCTTTTTGAGCCAATTTTTTTTTCAATTTGATTTCATTGGTGTATAATAATTATGCAGAACAGTGGGTTTGATTGTGATATATCTGTATATACATACAGCATACTTTGTTCAATTTCACCCCCCAGTTCCCGCTCTTGCCCTCCCCTTCTCCCTCCCCCGACCTCCTTCTTCTATCTTAATAGGCTTCCTTCTGATTTAATGAGATTTTTTTTTTTGGCCTTTTTTCTCTCTCATAAAAGAGAAAACATACCACCCTTGACTTTCTGATTTGGGCTTATTTTGCTTAACATGATTTTCCTCCAAATGGCATAATCTTGTTCTTTTTTATGGCTAAATAAAACTCTATATACATAGATACATACATACATACATACACACACACATATATATATATATATATATATACATAAATATATATCACATTTTCTTTATCCATAACTTGGCTATTGTGAATAGTGCTGCTGTAAACACATATGCATGTATCTCTATCATTTGCTGACTTTAGTTCTTTGGGGTAAATACCGAGTGAGTTGAGCCAATTTTTCTGCTGCCTGTTAGGAAGAGATTAAGGGAATACACTTCTAGTATTTATATGTATCACCCCACGGTCTTCTGAGCTCCCTGGGGAAACAGTAGACTGTTATGTTCATCTTACTATCCTCAGTGCTTGGAATATTACAAAATTATCCTCTCATTTTTATAACAGAGTAATTGTGATAGTAGATGGTAAAAACAACAGTTGACAACCTTGTCTCCGTTACCTCAATTTTTCTTTTAAAATTTAACTCATCTGCAGAATTGACACGGCTGTGAGCTCCTGCCACACTCATTTAGCTCCATACACGCTAAGCCCAGGTTGCCTGGTGGCCACGGATAGGTCAATTCTGCTCACGGTGCCAGAACCCCGCCCCCACGAGCTGAAGCCTGTGAGGGGCCCATTAACGTCACCAACAAAGTACACCCACATGTATTAGCTCCTGTGCATCTCCCACCATCCACAAAAGGGACCAGGGCAGGGAAGGTCACCTCCGTTTTATTTACTGAAAGCTGAAACGAAGTCTGAGAATTTTCAGCAAGATCTAGCCAGATTGACGCTAATACAATAGCCACTCCGCACATGTGACCATTAGGCACTTGAAACGTGTCTAGTGTAAGTGGAGATGTGCTGCCAGAGTAAAATATACACTGGATTTTGAAGACATAATATGAAAACTAATGTAAAATATCCCAGTGATAGATTACATGAACCAAAATTACATGTTGAATTGACATTTCAAATATAGTGAATTAAAATATATTAGTAAATAAATTCTACCTGTTTACTTCTAATTTTATTATCAGTCCACTAAGACATTGAATATTTTGTATGTGGCTCACATTTTATTTCTTTTGGACCACAGACCTAGAGTCTAGCATCCTGGCGTGTGCTCTGTTTCTATCTATAGACTTGAGTTCTCCTCTTCCCTCCTGCCACACTCATCTGAGGCTCCTCTGCCCCACTGTCTCTGCTCTGTCCTCTCCCTCCTTGCTCCTTCCTTCATAGTATGGTAAAAAAAAAAAAAAAAAAAAAAAGAGGTAAACTGGCTTTTAAAATGTGTTACTTGTAGTCTTCTGCTAATTGGTAAGGGCACAGAATAAACACAACACCAGCTGTGAACTTTGGAAAATTGTCAGGTGTTTTTAATTTGTTTTTAGTTCATATTTTCTGAATATTTTAAAATATTTTTAAAAATAAGTTATCTATATATATATCAGATATATATAATCTGATTAATCAGATGACATTAGGAAATTATTTTTAATATATATATTTTTTAAAATGAGCCCTGGCCTGGTGTGGTGGCGCACGCTTGTAATCCCCGCGCTTGGGAAGCGGAGACAGGAGGATCCCACAGGTTCAAAGCCAGCCACGCTGGCTTAAGAGACCCTGTTTCCAAATAAAAATATATTAAAAAAAAATAGGTTTGGGAGTGTAGCCCGGAGGTAGAAGGGCTCCCAGGAACCCAGTACCACAAAAAATAAAAATAAAAAATAAAAAATAATAAAAAAAAAAGAAATACATACACAGAGACACTGACAGACACAGACACGTAGGTATGCTTCCACTCACAGGAGATTAAGAACACTTTTTTTTAATGCTCACATTGTCAATGGATGGTGCTTGCAGCACCCAGACCCACCAATCCATCTTAATATCTCTAGAAGTGGAGTCACCAAGAAACCCTGGGCCTCGTGCTGAGATGTAATAGGAAGCACATTACCCACCAAGAGAACTGAACACGACTATAATAAAGATCTTAAATCTAAATATTGGTTTTTAAGAAATTTAGGGGATAGAGGAAATTGTTAAGCAACACTATGAGGATGCAATCAGCTAAATCCCAAATGGGGAAATTCCACAAGACAAATTACCTCATTTCTTCAACAAATAAAGAGCCTTTTTAAGAAGGAAGAGGAACTTTCATAGTTTAAAAGAGGCTTAGAAGACACATTGTCCAAATATTTTGCGTGGATTTTGTTTAAATCCTGATTCCACCAAATTAACTGTAAGTTGTCATTTGAAAAGATAATTTTGGAAACATGAACAAAGACTGATTAATCAGATGACATTAGGAAATTATTTTTAATTGTGTTAGGTATTAGGTATGTTGTGATTATTACTTTAAAGTCTTTATCAGTCTTAAAAAGAAGAATGAAACTTTGACAAATGCTACGTGGATGATCCTTGAAAAAATGTTAATTGAGACAAACAGACATAAAAGGGAAAATATTGTATGATTCCACTTACATGAGATATCTAGAGTCACATCCAGAGACAAAAAGTAGACTATTGATAACTACGGACTGGGCTGAGGGGGAAATGGGAAGTTTAGTGGGTACCAGTTTCAGGTTAGGTAGGATGGATGGTAGTGATGTTTGCACAATAATGTGAAGATACTTGATGGCGCTGAATTACACACTTAAAAATGGCAGTGGTAAATTTTATGTTATGGGTACCGCACCACAGCTTTTAAAGAAACTTTTATCTGTAAGAGACGTACCCTGAGATGTCTGGGATTTGCTTTAAAATATTTTTACCCTACCACCTTCATAAAAAAGATGTGTGGAAGGATAGGTGAAAAAAGACTGACATAATACTAATAATTGTTGAAGTTGGATTATGGGTATATGAGGTTTTATGCGTATGTTTGAAATTTTTCATAATTGAAGTTATAAATGACTACAAAATACCTTATTACCACGGAGGATAAATGAATACAGTGCAAATCTGTCACCAACACCTGAGCCCAGCTGATTGGAACAGCAGGCATCATGGAGTTAGAGGTAAGGACTCCCCACAAACAACCCACAGGCCACTGGTGTCTTAAGAATGCTCGCTTTAGCCGGGCGTGGTGGCGCACGCTTGTAATCCCTGCGCTTGGGAGGCTGAGACAGGAGGATCACACAGGTTCGAAGCCAGCCTCAGCTACTTAGTGAGGCTCTCAGCAACTTAGTGAGACCCTGTTTCCATAAGCATAAAATAGGTCTGGGAGTGTAGCCCGGAGGTAGAAAAGCCTCTGAGTTCCACCCCCAGTACCTCTGCCATTGCTGGAACACCCAATGCCCTTCTCAATCAGTTTAATGAACTTCTGGATTATATTGTCCCACAGGCAGAAGCCATGATATTACTGTAGACTGTCTTACTTGCAAGAGGGACCTGGTAGAAACTGTTGAATATATAGTTAAGGAATCTACCGAGCATTAGATAAGCACAGGCTGCTGGAACCCATGTCAGGGATTCTTTCTGACTAGGGGCTGAGGAGACATTAGGAAAGGACACTTCTTTAAAGAAAAGGGTCTTGAAAACAAATTTAAGAAAGTGTGGGAAAGCATCCAGGTAGAGGAGCCAGCACATGCAAAGTCAGGAAAGCTCAAAGGGAGATGTTTTTCTCCAGAAAGAGAGTAGCTCCAGAAGCAGAGAGGGAAGACGAATCTGGAAAAATAAGCTGGAATTAGATTGTGGGTGATCTTGTATATCTCGCTCCGAATTTCATTTTTCTTTATTATTATTATTTTTTGTGGTACTGGGGATTGAACTCAGGGATGTTCTACCTTTGAGCTAAACTCCAGCCCGATTTTTATTTCTTATTAGGAAACGGGGTCTCGCTAGGTTGATGAGAATCTCATTACTTACTGAGGCTGACTTGGAACCTGCAATCCTCCTGTCTGAGCCTCCCAAGTACTGGGATTAAAGGTGTGCATCACCTTGCCCGGCCCGAATTTTATCTTTTAAATAAACTGAGAGCTTATTACAGGTTACATTGTTTTTTTCAAAGATGGACATCACTCCTAGGGAAATATATTATCCATTACATAACTTGGGATCATCTGCCTGTGGAGTCTAAAACTATGTGTTATATTCTGAATTTCTAACCCTCCCTTAAACGCATCTTTACAGACATGGATAGAACCAGAGAAAGCCAAAGAGACCTAGGTTAATATGCCTAGGAAAGAAAAGAAGACTCCAGACTGAAAGGAGAACTTAGAACAGGAAACCAGATCCCATCACAAAGGAAGATTTCTCACGTCTCTGCAGACTCTCCCCATTATCTAAGTGGTTGGTACACTTGGTACTTATACCCAACAGTAAGGACAATGAAAATGCATTATCTTGCTCCTCTAATGTTGCCCATATCCAGTGCTAACTTTGTAAGTCTTTCACCAAGAGACTTATTAAGCTTCTATTAGCACTTAAGGAGTGCCTGGGAAATGTGCAATTTCTGAAGCAAGAATAGGAATGGTCACTGCAAAATGAACACCTGCAATTATAGCTCCTGTGTTTGCTATGAATTCAACTTTTAAACATGCATAATTTTTAAATGGCCTTTTCTATTCCACATTAAAAAATGAAGTAAAATATACACAAAGTAAAATAAATCAAATAGTAATTTGTATAGAAAACTAGGAGTGCCCACTATACCCATGCCACCATCCAGAGGCCGACACCTTCAACTTCCTCTTTTAAAAATCATTTGGAGTTGGTAGTGTAGAGTGTTTTCACAGCATGTGTGAAGCCCTGGGTTCCATTCCCCCCAAAATTATATTCAAAGCAAACTTCCTAACTCTAAATAATATGCTTGTGTGAGTTTTTGGAAACAATTTATTGGTCTATTTGAGACATTATTTAGGGACTCATCTAGATAAAATAGGATTTAGCTTCCTACTTCCCTTCCCCCAACTTCTTAGTTTATTATTTAATTCTTGCTTCCCACTGTACATTTAGATGGTGTTACTGCTCAGATCTGGAGCTCATGGTTTTAAGGCTTGGCTCCCATTGCAATGAAGTTCAGAAGCGGGACATTCAGGCAATGATTGGATCATGAAGTCTCTAACCTCAACTTTGGGTAACTCATTTGGTGAATTAATAATTTGAATGGAAAATTGGGAGGTGATGGGAAAATGTACAGGGTGGGACCTAGCTGAAGGAAGTGGGTCACTGGAGGTATATCCTTGGAGACTATATCCCCAATCATCATCATCATCATCATCATCATCATCATCATCATCATCATCATCATCCTTCTTTCTCTCCTTTTCTCTTTCTCCTCTCATCTTTTTTTCTTTCTCCTTCTCTCTCCTCTTTTTTCTCTCTCCTTTCTCTCTCTTCTTTTCTCTCTCCTTCTCTCCTCTCTCTCCTTCTCTCCCTCCTCTTTTCTTTTTCCTTCTCTTTTCTCTCTCTCTCCTTCTCTCCCTCTCTCCCTTTCTCCCTTTCTTTCTCTCTCCTTCCTGGCTGCCGTGAACTGACCAGCATCCATCCTCTATGCCCTTCCACCATGATGTTCAGTCTCATCTCGGGCTCAGAGCAATGGAGTCTGTCAACCATGGGCTGGCTGGCACCTTTGAAACCATGAGCCAACAAAAAAAATATATTTTCCTCCTCTGAGTTGTTCTTGTTAGTATTTTGGTAATAGCAATGAAAACTTAACACAGATATTGTACTTAATCTTCTATTTCTTCTTCCATCTACAAAGTACCTTTTGTGGGGGAGACACTAGGGATTAAACCTAGGGTGTTCTACCTCTGAGCTACTAAAAAATTTTGTTTAATTTTTAAAATAGGGGTGAAGTTGCTAATAGTCTCATTTGGTTCCTGAGGCTGGCCTTCAACCTAGAGTCCTCCTGTCTCAGCTTCCCAGGTACCAGAATAACAGGTATGCACCACCATGCCTGGGTTGCAATTGGCTTTATTTATTATTTAATTTAATTTAATTTTATTTTATTTTATTTTTTGGTGGTACTGGGGGTGGAACCCAGAGGCTTTCTACCTCCGGGCTATACTCCCAGACCTTTTTTGTATTTTATTTGGAAACAGGGTCTCACTAAGTTGTTGAGAGCCTCACTAAGTAGCTGAGGCTGGCTTCGAACCCATGTGATCCTCCTGTCTCAGCCTCCCAAGTGCAGGGATTACAAGCATGTACCACCACACCCGGCTATATATATTTTTTTAACTTTTATTTTTGGGGGTACTGGGGATTGAACACAGGCATTCCATCTCCAAGGTACATCTTCGGTCCTTTTTATTTTTTGTTTTGAAACAGAGTCTTGCATAGTCTCACTATGTTGCAAAGGCTGTCCTGGAACCTGTGATCTCCCTGTCTTAGCCTCCCCAGTACTGAAATTACAGCTGTGTACCACCATGCTTAGCTTGCAATTGACTTTAAAATAGAAAGCCTGGATTTTATTTACTATCTCTTGCTCTGTATTGTGAGTTCACATGCTGTGGTGTTTCCCTGTTAGCAATACTTTGTCCCTTCGCTGGTGACTATTTCCTTGATCCCAGTCTGTGGGCTTCTAACATGTGGGTTGGTCACAAGAGGACCAGGATACGGACAGTGGTTTGCGTCATGCAACCCACTCCTATGACAGCAACCCCAACTTCTGCAAAAGTCCAATTTCAAGTCAGTTGTTTGGAGTGCAAAACATATTTTCCCATAGAAACACTAATAAGGAAATATTTTGGTTCACAGATCAGCTTTTGAAAGTCTATTTAACTCACATAAAGCTTATGGGTATAGAAATTATTATTTATGAATATGTTCATTCCCAAACATTTATTGAACACCAACTATGTATAATTTAAGCATTATATTACTATCACAAGGTCTCATAAAACACCATCTTTTATTTTTTATTCTTTATTTTGAAACAGAGTCTCACCGAGTTGCAAAGGGCCTCACTAAATAGCTGAAGCTGTCTGCAAACTGTGATCCTCCTGTCTCAGCCTCCCAAATGCTGGGATTACAAGCATGTGCCACCATGCCTGGTTAAGCACCATCTTTTAAACACATTGCTTTTCTAGATTTTTAATTTCTACTGTTTTTAACTTCCAGTCATCTCCTTTTCAAAATATAATCTACTTCTTCTCTCCTTCTTCCTAACTCACTCATTCTACCTTAAGAGAATAAAGCAAAACTGTGTCAAAATAGGTAGAAATCATCATTTGTCAGAGCTGGAAGGTCCCCAGGGATGCTTTGCTGCCCCGAGGCCTCCTCTGCCCTGCAGCCCAGGTTCACCAAGAGTTGTTGCTAACTGCACAGCAAGGACTTGGGCAAAACTGGGAATTAGAGCTTCATCAAATAGCTTTAGGATTCTTAAGGCCGTCCCGCTAACGTGATCAAAGAGCCACTTTTTAAGGCTCCACACTGGAAGCTGCTGGTTATTTTTCACTTCCCCCTAAAATTCAAAGGTGATTGAAGCCCGATGCAGCTCAGCACTTCGAATATTTTCTTTCGCGTAGGTCAACTCCTGTCTGGCTTGCAGAGCATTTTGTGATGGAGATTTTAAACCACCACCCAATTAAGTTCTGTGGCATATTCTCCAAAGTGCCATATTCTCTCTGGGCAGGAAAGTCAACCATAATAGCAAGTCCATACTCATTCATTCATTCATGCATTCATTCATTCATGCATGCATGCATTCATTCATGCATTGATCCCTGTATCTTAGGTTCAGGTCTCATGCAATGTCTGTATACCTGCCAGAAATGACTCAGTCTTCGGTTTAAAAAAAAAAAATGCTAATCAACCTCCATTCAAGGAAAGACAAAAATGCCGGGGGTTTTATTTTGTTTTGTTTTTGGGCTGGGGATTAAAACCAGGAGCATTCTACCCCTAAACTACAGCCCTAGCCCTATTTTATTTCTTATTTTGAAGCAGGGTCTCACTAGGTTGCTGAGCGTCTCGCTGAGTTGCTGAGACAGATCTTGAACCCGAGATTTTCCCAAGTACTAGAATTACAGGCATAAGCCATCATGCCCAGCAAGGAAACATGCCAGAGGTTTTGACATTAAAATAAAAAAGGCATGTTTCAGAAAGTGGCTTCCTGAGCTCCTAGGTCAAAGGATAGATTTTTTTCTCCCATGTCTTCTTTTGGGCATTCAGTTTTGTTTCTGGGGTGTGTGTGTGTGTGTGTGTGTGTGTGTGTGTGTGTGTGTGTATACCAAGGATTCAACCCCAGGGGCATTCTACCTCTGAGCTACACCCTCAGCTTTTCTTATTTTTTATTTTGAAACAGTCTTGCTAATTTGCTGAGGTTCATCTTGAACCTGGGACTCTCCTATCTCAGCTTCCCAAGTGCTGGGATTACAGGCAAGTGGCCCAGATTCAGGTATTCAGTTTTATGGACTCTCTTGTGGCATGGCAAAGGGTGAATCTCATGACCAGCATGTTTTTTCTCCAACAATAGAGTTAATAACTGTGACTAAAATAGGGCTTTGTGGGGGAGAACCCACACAGCCTTCCCCTCGGAGAAATTCTAAAGACTGTATTTCTGTGCGTGACTGTAGCGAGTTTGAAAGTCATTGGTTGGTCATCCTCTTAGGTAGCTAGCTAGGAATAAGTAGGACAGGGAAAACGACAGAGAAAAGCCTTCCCCAAAGGAAATACAGGAACTGTCCCACCAAGCTGTGGTCAGAGACTTTCAGCCTATTCCATTGCAGCTTTAGATGTAATTGTTTGCAGTTGCACTAAGCTATGGTACAAAACTCAAAAGTAATACACAAGGAGGGGTAGAATTTCTGGACAGTACAAAATGACTGACCATGTGGTAGGCTGAACCCTTCTCTCCTTTCCTTTGCTCTTAGACTAGCCATCTCTGTGACCCTCCTGTAGAACTTACCAAATTAAAGCCCTTCATGACTGCCCTATCTGTGTGCCCTGAATGAAACCTTTCCTTTGGGGAGACAAGAACTGATGGAAACTCATGGTCCTGTAACATAAGTGGTGCCTTGACTTGGATATATATGAGGTAAAATGCTGAGATTCCCCTAAAATCAGGCAACCATGCCCCGGCTCTTCCCTCCTCCCCACTCCTTGAGTGAGGCTGCCACGCATCTGACCTCACCTTAGCTGTCTTCCCAGCCACTTTAGAACTGTGAGCCAGGATGCATGTTCCTGGTTTTTTTTTGTTTTTTTTTTTTGTTTTTGTTTTTGTTTTTTGTGGTACTGGGGTTTCTGGAAACACTTCTACCTCTGGGCTACACTCCCAGGCACCTATTTTTTATATTTTTATTTGGAAACAGGGTCTCTTAAGCCACAGAGGCTGGCTTCGAACCTGCATGATCCTCCTGTCTCTGCCTCCCAAGCGCGGGGATTACAAGCATGCGCCACCACACCAATGTTCCTGGTTCTTCCCTGATTCTCCCTGCTGGTTTTTGATCCAGTAGGCCAGGCCACCAGTGATGGCCCTTCCACCCGACCCGACCCGACCCTGGTCCTCTGCCACTTTTCCACACTTTAAACTCTCTACCTTTTTCTTTTCTTTTCTTTTCTTTTTTTGATTCCTTGAGTAGGATATGTCATTTATCTAGCTCTTCTGTCCCTATTCATCCTTCTTATTAGGCAGTTCTCTTCCCCTACCCACTCCTCTGCCAGGACAGGGGAGTAGACGGGGGTAAATTCAGCTTTGTGGGTGTGATTCTCAGGCTAGCTTCTCCCTGGCCTGACACCAATTTTGGTGTTCCAGACCAATGCCACTGAGCACAGCCTGCCACCATTTTGGCAGTCCAGGCAAGCTATCTTAATTGAAAGAAAACTTCCTCCTCCTCAATGCAATTTTGATTCAGTCTTCATTTTTAAATCCCTCTGGGCCACATGGTCTTTAAATATCTATTTTTTATTTTATTTTATTTTTTTGGGTCTGGGGCTGGAACCCAGAGGCATTTGACCTCTGAGCTACACCCCCTGCCCAATTTTTTATTCTTTATTTTGAACCGGGTCTCACTGAGTTGCAGAGGGCCTCACTAAGTAGCTGAGGCTGTCCACAAACCGTGGTTCTCCAGTCTCAGCCTCCCGAATGCTGGGATTACAAGCGTGTGCCACCATGCCCAGCTGTCTTTAAATTATCTAATGCAATGCTTTTTCTTCTGAGATAACAATCCAATAAGGTTCATGGTTTTCGAAGTCTCTTTAACAGGAAAAAAAATGATTTAAGATACTGACATCTAATGTCTTGGTTTCAGGAATAACCTATAACTGTTAAAATTAAATTGGGTAGCCGGGCGTGGTGGCGCACGCTTGTAATCCCTGTGCTTGGGAGGCAGAGACAGGAGGATTGCGCAGGTTCGAAGCCAGCCATGCGCGCTGGCTTAGGAGACCCTGTTTCCAAATAAAAATGTAAAAATAGGTCTGGGAGTGTAGCCTGGAGGTAGAAGGGCTTCCAGGAACCCCAGCACCACCCAAAAAAATAATAATAATAATTAAATTGGGTAAACACAAAATACTATTAATTCTTTAAAACGTGGCTTCTTAAAATCTAAGATAATATAAACCAGGTGTGGTGGCACATGCTTGTAATCTCAGCATTCAGAAGGCTGAGATAGGAGGACCTCAGTTTTTGGTCAGTCTCAGCTACTTAGTGAAATCCTTTGCAACTCAGTGAGCCCCTGATTCAAAAATAAAGAATAAAAAATAGGGCTAGGGATATAGCTCAGAGGTAGAATGCCTCTGGATTCCATCCCCAGTATAAAAAAAAAATCTAAGATACTATAGACTGAATAACTTTGTTTGGGAGGGTCTTTACTGAAGGCAACACAGGTTGCCAGAAATTCGGTTTCTAGTCAATGTACCATTTTATATACAAGATTATACAATGCTTTGATGAGAAAACTATCAAAAGTCATAGAATATTTTGTTTTTGTGTTGAAAAAAGGTAATTTAATCTCAGTTAAATGTAGTAAAAGAGAAAACTAAGGCATGGTAGCCAACCCAGAAACTGCAATTCTGGCTCCTGGAAAAATAATCCAGCAAGTTTCTGTTGGTATGTGTGGGGCCATGGTGCATGCTCGCTGGAACCCAGGTGGGATTTTTCAATCCAGATTCTCTCTGTAGGATTTCTGTTAAGGGCCTGCTCATGGTGCTGTGCAGACAGCTATTTGCAACTATCCACCATCACCTGTGGGGCCCCGTCCACCACCAGCAGCCTCCAGGCGCCATCTTTGGCTCCCAGTCTGCTGCAATCTTGGGACCACATGCCTTCACACACGTGTGGATGGCTTGGACCTGCCATCTTGCCTTACCCCCTCTCCCCCCCCCTAATTCTTTTGCCCTTTTGAGCTTGTGGAAATTTTTTTCTGATAAATTCATCTGGTTTTTCGTGCTTAGTTAAGTCTGATTTATTTTTGTGTTATCTAACTAGAGGCTTTTTGGCGCTCTCTCTCTCTCTCTCTCTCTCTCTCTCTCTCTCTCTCTCTCTTGTGGTGCTGGGGATTGAATCTAGGGGTATTCTACCTCTGAGCTACACCCCCAACACCGATTTTTTAATTCTTTATTTTGAAACAGGGTCTCACTAAGTTGCAGAAGGCCTCACTAAGTAGCTGAGGCTGGCCATGAACCCATATCCTCCTGTTTCAACCTCCCAAGTACTGGGATTACAGCGTGCACCCCCCACCCCACCCCCTTTACTGTTCTTACTACTGAGATTACCTTTCAGTTTCATTCTGGATTCAAAGAATAGAGACTACCCCTCTTTAGGAATCTCAGAGGGAGTAAAAATGGGAGCATTTGGTGTGAGTCTGCCTGCCATGAAAGACAAAGTAGCCACTTAAAATAAACTATTACCCATGATGAACTAACTCTGTCCCAAGAACATCCAATTGCACAGATTTTTCCCATGTCTGTCCATGTAATAAAATGTATAACAGTATATATTTTGGTTTCTGGAAGCTCTAAATCTGCCAGGCACTCTCTGTAGAGAGCATCTATAAATATATTATCTCCTACCTGTGGGGACCCAATACCTGGTAAATGAAAGCTATTAAATTTTTTATTTTTATTTCTGATTATATATATATATATATATATATATATATATATATATATATATATATATATATGTATATAGGGGTATTGCTTATGTTCTATATATTGTCTACAGGACACCAAATTGGCTTATAGATAAAAGAGTACTCACAAATCAAGGGATCATAAATCCCAATTCCTTTCAGCTCACATAATTAAATCCATGGCAAAATAAGTTGCCTTAAATTTGCTTATAAGATAAAAATGAAGATGTACTTAAAATCATTAATATATTCTCTTCCTAGGTGGCTAGTTTATCAAGGTTATATTTGCCTCAGTAAGATATTTTAGAATACAGTATCCATTGTCTTTAGATTATTTCTTTGACAGAAAAAAATTGCTTCAATGTTAATATTGCTCATCTGGTATCTTAGTTTTCAGTGGTAACCTATAAATAACTGTTTAAATTAGGTAAATTCGCCTGGCGTGGTGGCGCACGCTTGTAATACCCGCACATGGGAGGCGGAGACAGGAGGATCGCGCAGGTTCGAAGCCAGCCGTGCTAGTTTAGAGACCCTGTTTCCAAATAAAAATATAAAATAGGTCTGGGAGTGTAGCCCGGAGGTAGAAGGGCTTCCAGGAACCCCAGTGCCACCAAAATAAATAAATAAATAAATAAATAAATAAATAAAGTAAATTCAATTAAAATAAGTGCTTCTTGAGAAAATTTAAAAGTTTAACAAATTTATGCCTCTTCCCATGACAAAGAAAAAACTGGAGAAGACTAGTTAGGCAGGTTTTCAGGATCTGGCCAGGCTGGCTGGTATACTGTATATCCTGTTTCTGGCTCCAAAGGGGACGCCCTGAGGGCTCTAGGTACATAAGGTTTATTAACTTGAGAGGAAGGGATGCCTCTCTCTCAAGTCTTCATGTCTTTTATTTCAGATGGGAAATCGGATCTCAATATGTTTGGATTCTCCATTGGGATGCATTTTAGAGAATTCTGAGAGATTTGATTCTGAAACTTTTAATAAGAAAAAAAGAGGCTTATTTTCTTTTTTAATATCACTTGGCCCCAATATTCATTAGATAATCAAGAAGCATGGCCCCTAAATGGGAGCCTAAATTTCAAACATGATATTCCAGCTAGATATCTTCTTCTGCAGGGAAGGAAAACGGGGGAAGGTCATTTATATCCGACCCTCTTTTGCTTTAAGAAATCAGTCAGAACTTGGTCAAGGATGCAAAGTTGGCCCTGTTCTTATGGCTCTACAAGGGAAAGACCTTCTAAAAATGGGGGGACCTCCTTTCCTTGGAGGCTTTCCCAGAAGAACTGACCAATTCCTCAACACTCTCCAAAGGCTTAAACAATCTGTTGGCCCCTAGAGCGCTCTACCTTCATTACCACGCCCAAACCCTAATCTTCCATATCCAGGGTCACCCCTCCACCATCTAAGGTATGTCCCTTACAGGAGTAGAGGAGAATTTGGACCTATGCATGTGCAAGTCTCCTTCTGTCTAAAAGATAAAAAATAAATAAATAAGCAAAATTCTCTGACCAAGCAGGGCATGGTGGTACATGCTTGTAATCCCAGTACTTGGGAGGCTGAGATAGGAAGATCACAGGTTCATGGCCAGCCTCAGCTACTTAGTGAAACCCTCAACAACTTGATGAGACTCTGCTTCAAGTAGGGCTGAGGGTGTAGCTCAGAGGTAGAATGCTCCTGGGTTCAATCCTCAGTAATGGGTGCGTGCGTGCGCACGTGTACACATTATCTGGGAATGATAATAATTCCTATAATACCTGGAAATAGTGCATTATCCTCAGAAATCATACAGGCCATCCAACAGCTACCTCTACCAACCACATACTGACAGCTCTGCTCCTTTTAGGGCTTATGGGCTTCTGTCAACTATGGATATTAGGATATGGGAAAATAGCTAAACCTTAGTTAAATGAACTCTTAAGGGAAGAAATAAAATGGAACCCTTAATGTAGGGGAAAAAATAAGAACAAGTCTTTACTAAACTCAAAAATCACTTCTCTAAGTCCTAGCCTCAGATGGATAAGCCCTTCCAACTATGCATGACAGAGCAGAAAGGAACTGCCCTGGGAGTATTGACTTAATTCCTAGGACCAACCAAATGCCCTATAGGGTACTTATGCAAAGGGCTAGATTCTATGGCTCGCAGATGGCCTAGTTGCCTACAAGACACAGCAGCAACAGCTCTCCTCGTAGAAGAGGCTTTTAAGGTAACACTAGGAGGGCGCCTTGAGGTGTATATCACCATCAAGTGGCTTCTCTTCCAGAACATAATGGAACTTATTGGCTGATCAACAACAGATTACTAAGATATTAAACTCCATTGCTAGAAAACACAAATGTAACCTTGCACAGACGCAACATTTTAAATACAGCCAATCTGCTCCTTCTTCCAGAGAAGGACTCCATACTATCTCAACACTCCCGTGAGGAAGACCCAGCCTCTCTCATGCCAGCAGGGAGCACCTCAGGGATCAGACCTTAGACAATTCTGGCTTTGTTTGGTTTACTGATGGCAGTTCTTTTGTGGATAAGGCAGTCAGAAAAGCTAGCTATGGAGCCAGGCATGGTGGCACATGCTTGTAATCCCAGCATTCGGGAGGCTGAGACTGGAGGATCGCTGTTCGCGGACAGCCTCAGCTACTTAGCAAGGCCCTTCACAATTCAGTGAGGCCCTGTTTCAAAAAATAAAAATACTAAGAAATAGGACTGGGGGTTTGAAAAGCTAGCTCTCCAGTAATATTTATTTATTTATTTATATTATTTTTTTGTTGTTGGTACTGGGGGTGGAACTCAGGTACTTTCTACCTCCGAGCTATACTCCCAGACCTATTTTTTATTTTATTTGGAAACAGGGTCTCACTAAGTTGCTGAGAGCCTCACTAAGTAGCTGAGGCTGGCTTTGAGCCTGCGTGATCCTCCTGTCTCAGCCTCCCAACAGCAGGGATTATAAGCGTGCGCCACCACGCCTGACTCTGCAGTAGTATTTGTAAGTTATTGAAGCTAAACCCCTCCCACAAGGAACCTCTGCAAAACTGGAAGAGATAATAGCTTTAACCCAGTCCTTCAAACTGAGTAAAGACAAGCAGATAACTATTCTCACAGACTCCAAGTATAGCTTCTTGGTACTTCATGCCCATGCTACTGTCTGGAGCAAGAAAAAGGCTACTTAATGTCTTTAAATACACCAATCAAGTATGGCTCTCAGATACTAGAACTTTTCAAAGCAGTTAAACTTCCCCAAGAAATTGCAGTAGTTCACTGCAACGGACATAAGAAAGAAACCAGTGAGATCATACAGGACGACCAGGCTGCTGATAAAGCAGCCAAGTGGGTAGTCAAATTAGTCAACATGAAGCTGGCTTTAATTCCCTCCATACCCCCTGGCATGCATCTCTCCACATACACTCCTGAGGAAATATCTTGGGCCAAGGAACAGGGTTATATCCAAGAGGCGGATGGATGGCTCAGAATGGGTGCCATCATCCATCTTCCTCAAGGAACACATAGAAGATTCTAAAGGGCCTACATGACTTCTTTGCTTTGGGAGGATTTGACTTTCATTAGCAAAAGATTATTTATTGGAAAGAGACTATATAAGACTTTGCAGAGAATCATTTAGGCATCTGAGAACTGTGCCATTAATAATCCCCAAGGAGGGAGGCAACTTTCCTTGATAGCACTAGTACAAAGACATGGGACATACCCAAGGAAGACTGGCAGGTAGACTTCATCCAACTACTTCCTTGTCAGGGATCCAGATATTTGTTGGTATTTATGGATACTTTTACAAGCTGGGTGGAAGTATTCCCTACAAGTACAGAGAAAGCTACTGAAGTGGCTAAGGCCCTTCTCCAAGAAATTATCCCCAGATTTGGACTTTCATGTCCCTTTCAAATGACAACGAGCAGCTTTTGTTTCTGAGGTAATCCAAAAAGTAGCTAAAGCCCCAGGGATAAAATCCCTGGCCCCAATCCTCAGGTAAAGTAGAAAGAGCCAAAGAGATTCTAAAACTACATCTCAAAAAGCTCTGTCAGGAAACAGCCTTATTTTGGAAAAAAATACTTCCTCTGGCACTCTTGTGGGTAAGGATCTCACCAATAGCAGTGTTAAAATATAACCCTTATGGGGCAGCAGCGAGTTCACCGAGTCAACAACAGCTACAGATCAGTGCACTCAAAAACTGTGAGTCAAACTGCGGCCCCTAGAGGAGAAATCCCAGTACTGCACCCCCAGGGATTTGTACAGCTTTGATAGTCTCCCTGGGTCTGAGATTTTGCAGTCCAACCCAGTGGGGGAGGGGTGGTGGGAGAGATATCACACCCTAGTCGCAGCTCCCCATGGGAGAATGCTCAGCCTGGCACCCCCATGGTCTCAAGCAGCCTCGATTGACTCCTTGGGTCTGAGACTTTGCGATACAACGCAGTAAAGGAGTAGTGGTGACTGAGATTACCACAAACTCAAGATCAAGAAACCTTAAGTGAAGTCATAGTGACCCAGGGAAAAACCCAGAGAAGGCACAAACTTCCAAAATCATGGGAAAAGGGAATAAAATGGAGCAATGAATGCCCACAACCCCACAACATCAGAACCTGATAACACAGAAATTCAGAGATCTCTAGAAGATCAAATCAGGAAAATAACTGTAGAAATAATATAGGACCTTCGAAAAGAATTCAGAAAGAGTCTAAAAGAAATAAAGGATGCAATCATTGAAGTAAAGGCCTCAATTCAAACTATAAACAATTGATTAGACTACATGGAGAATAGAATCTCACTTCTAGAAGATGATCACTCCAAAAATGAACGCATAGTTTCTAATTTAGAAAAAAAAAATCTGACAGCAGGAATCTGACATTGAAGAAATATGGGCACATTTTAAGAGAGCTAACCTAAGAATAATTGGAATAGAGGCAGGAAAAGAAGGTGAAACCAAAGGGTTCAATATTCTCTTCAAGGAAGTAATAGCAGAAACTGTGGGATATGTACACAATGGAATTTTACTCAGCCATTAAAAAAAACTCAATTACATCATTTTCAGGGAAATGAAGGAACTGGAGGACATTATGCTAAGTAAGATTAGTCAGTCACAAAAAATAAGAAATCAGATGCTTTCCCTAATATAGATGAAAAAGGAAATCCTATAGAGGAGCAAACAAGACAACCTAAAGGAGGAGAAAGGAGTAGGGAAGATGGAAAATCTCTAAAACAGACAATGTACTTAAACATATCGAAGTCAACCACTAAGCCAAGCATGGGAAGGACAGATGGGGAGGGAATGGGGGGGAATTGGGTAGGGGTTAAATCAGTGATGTGTACATGTATGTACACACAAGTTTTTTACCCCAATATGATGTATGAATATAATGCACCAATAAAAATTTAAAAAAATATATAAAATATATATAACCCTTATGAAACTTTATATGGTCAACAATCTGGAATCCTGTCAGACCTTTTAGATGAGAAACAGGTTACACTTATTCAACATGTAACAGCCCTTGCTCAATAACAACAAGCTCTCTGAGAGTTTGGACAGCAGGTTCTCCCCTCCCCTGGGAGGTCCTCAACTACCCTTTCCCTACCAACCAGGGTCCACGGTGCTAATTCATACCTACTGAGACAACCATCCAGGTAATCATCTGGCCCTATTTTGTAAAGGACCCTTCCCTGGCCTTCTATTTCTAAAGTCACCAAGGTACCTGTAGTTGCCAGCTGAATACACCACCCCAGGGTCAATCTGTGGACTACATCTGATGCAGCTGTTCATTCCCCAGAAGTACCTACAAAGAACTGTCCCTATCTACCCATAGAAAACCTCTGGTTTCTTTTCAAAAGACAAATGGATACGTATTTTTCCTTTAACTTGACACTCTTTAATTTTATCATCCTTATCTTCCTACAATAAAAGCATCTCAAAGGCTTCCATAAGCTGTTAACATCTCCTATGCCCCTGCCTGTTGGCTTTGCTTAAGTTATGAGTACTGGACTTGATAACAGTGGCCAGAGGGTGAGTATGCATTATGCCTCAGGAAAAATGCTGCTTTTATATCAGCAGATCAAGTCATGTGGAGGAAGTGTTTGACGCTTAACAGAAAGGGCATTCAACCTGAGAGCCAGCTACCTAGGGATGGATATCATGAAAGGAAACGTTGTTCTGACTTTCGTGGCTCTTGTCCTTCATGGGGCCTTCAGCCACAATACTCCTACTTCTACTCTTTGGATCTTTGTCTCCTAAACTTGTTAACAAAGTCTGTTTCTTCCTTACTCCAGGCAATCAACCTTTACATGAGAGTCAGGCTGGACTGCCACCCCATCCCTACAGTGGACACTGACTACTATCGGGGGGTGGTGGACCAATACATCTTCCAGGAAAGAGCTTATCTTGTCCCAACATGTCCCACCCTGACAGACAGCAAGAGCAAGAGGCCCCGACATGTCTACATCCCTCTCCGCCTCGAAGAATCTGTAGAAAACAGACCATTGTTTATGTTCCCTAAATGATTCCAGGGCCTCTAGCTCTTGAGCGGAAAAGGTTAGGTAGCCACCTAGGAATTATCAGGACAGGGAAAAGGACAGAAAGAAGGCTTCCCAAAATAAGATATAGGAATTCCCCCCACCCAGCTGTGGTCAGAGACTTCCAGCCTATTACATTGCAGCTTTAGATTTCCCACATGATGCAATCGTGCGCAATCACACTGGGCCTTGGCAGGAAACCAAAAGTAATCGCCCCAAATTACTATGCATGAGGAAGGGTGGAATTTGGGGACATTATATATAAAAAAAAAAACCTCACTGTGGGACAGGCTGAATGCTTTTCTCCTTTACTCTGTCCCTGGACTAGCCACCTCTGTGACCCTCCTGTGGAAACTACCCAATAAAGCTTTTCATGCCTACCCAGCTGTGTCCCCTAAATGAGATCTCTCTTTTGGAGAGACAAGAACTAAGGGAAGCTCATGGCCTTATAATAAAACTATTCTCATTCTTTCTCTTCTCCATTCTTCCTCTTCTCCCTTCCTCCTCCTCCTTCTTTTTTCTCCCTCCCCCTCTCTCTCCCCGCACAGTGTTGGGGATAGAACACAGCACAGAGCTTCATGTGTGCTACACAAGCCATATCACTGAGCTACACGCCTAGTTTTCTAGTGTCTTTCTTTATAAACCTCACAGTGTGTAGGTAAAAATGCATTAATATGAGCTCATGAATACAGAATTTATGGCATTTGTGGCACAGGTTGGCTAGATTGCTTCTAAAAAATAGTGCAAAATTAAGGCTAACATAGTAGATGGTAAGAATTGCAAAACAAATTACATTATGCCCAGGTAAAGGTGAATTTCAGATCAACAACAAATGAGTTTCTGCATAAATATGTTCAATGCAACTGGGCAGCATGATGATGCTTATCTGTAATTCCACTATTTGAGAGGCTAACACGGGAGAATTACAGGTTCAAGGCAAATCTCAGCAACCTATTGAGACCCTTAGCAACTTAGTGAGACCCTGTTTCAAAATAAAATAATAGGATAGGGCTGGGAGTGTAGCTCAGAGGTAGAATGCCTCTGGTTTGATCCCTAGTGCCCCCCCCAAAGTCCAATGCAATATTCAGGATATATTTAAACTAAACATTCTTTATTTTTGTAACATAATTTTTTGTTTTATTCTTATTTACCTGGACACCATATATTTTTGTTTTCTGAATATAATAGCTCTTTAGATGGTAGGGAGGGGAGATGTTTCGTTGGCTTACAAGAACACTCTTTAGGACTTCTCATACATTTCAGAAGCACCATTTTATTTTGAAATAAATGGGATTTTTATAAATTGCTATATTATATTATTTAAGAAGACTAAATAATGTTCTATTAACTGAGTTCTTATAACTATGCTCCAGAAAAGAAAAACAATTTATTTCTTCAAGAATATACAATTATTCAGCCGGGCGTGGTGGCGCACGCTTGTAATCCCCGCGCTTGGGAGGCGGAGACAAGAGGATCCCACTGGTTCGGAGCCAGCCTCACTGGCTTAAGAGACCCTGTTTCCACATAAAAAAGTTAAAAATAGGTCTGGGAGTATAGCCTGTAGGAGTGTAGCCCGGAGGTAGAAGGGCTTCCAGGAACCCCAGTACCACCAAAAAAAAAAAAAAAAAAAGAATATGCAATTATTCTTATGTGTAGACCATACATGTGTCAACTTCAAATATCAAACCACTGCTAAGCTTTTACTTTGTGTGCATGTATAAGATATTTCATTATATATATATGTATATATACATATATATGTGTGTGTGTGTGTGTGTGTGTGTGTGTGTAGAATCTTATGCTCTTAATTTGTGTGGTTTACGTGTGTGTGTGTGTGTGTGTGTGTGTGTGTGTGTATGCGTGTATGTGTAACTGGGGGTTGGAACCCAGGGCTTTCTACCTCCAGGCTATACTCCCAGACCTACTTTATATTTTATTTGGAAACAGGGTCTCACTAAGTTGCTGAGAGCCTCACTGAGTAGATGAGGCTGGTTTCGAACCTGTGCGATCCTCCTGTCTCAGTCTCCCAAGTGCGGGGATTACAACCATGGGCCAGCACCCCCGGCTGGTTTACATTTTTATAGTATAGGCCATATGTTGTTTACGCTGCTTACTTCTCTTTGAACCATTAACAATTACACTATAAAGTATAATTTTTTATAGCAGTGCCAATGTTTAAGAGGTAACAGATATTACTTTTCATTTATTCAATAAAGCATGCTTCCACTGGTAAAAACAACAACAATGATGATAACCAAACAAAATTCCTACACCCAGAAGAGGTGTCAGGGGCTCCTGTGGTTTCCTTAGAGCACTGCTACACCAGTCCTAAGTATCAAACCGACTTTTCTAGCCAATTGAGCTCAGTTCTAAGAGTAGTGGGGAGCAAAGTAGGAAGGTGCCTGAGGTATCCATTAGAGGCACACACACCAAGGGCAGTAAGTAGTGTGGATAAGAGCAGAAACGTCACACAGCTGAGAACTTGATGAGCACCAAAGTCAGGGGGAATTGCCTGTAGGAGCCAGAAGGCCCCCATGCTATGTCAGCCCCGGTTGGCAGCACTGTTATCAAGCCATTTAATAATGTCCCTATAAGCCAGATGTGGTAGTGCACACTTGTAATCCCAGTTCTTGAGAAGCTGAGACAGGAGGATCACAGGTTCGTGGCCACTCTCAGCAAGGCCCTCTGCAATTTAGTGAGACGGTTACAAAATATAAAATAGGGCTTGGGGTATATCTCAGAGGTAGAATACCCTCTGAGTTCCACCCCCAGCTCCATACACACATACAAATAATAATGTCCCCATGGAAATTTTAAATTATAGTCAAGTCAGAAGCTTTGCTTTTTCATATCTCCAAAAGGCACCATGGCACTTCAAAATGTATTATTATAATTTCAAGAATTCTCTACAAGCCAGGTATGGTGGCACTATGTAATCTTAGTACTTGGGAAACTGAGACAGGAGGATTGCAGGTTTGAGGACAGTCTCAGCAATGTAACTCTTAGCAATTTAGCAAGACCCTGTTTCAAAACAAAACAAAACAAAACAAAACAAAGCCAGGAATGGTGGCGCACGCTTGTAATCCCCGCGCTTGGGAGGCAGAGACAGGAGGATCGCGCAGGTTCGAAGCCAGCTGGGCTGGTGTAAGAGACCCTGTTTCAAAAATATAAAAAACAGGTGGAGGATTGTAGCCCAGAGGTAGAAGGGCTTCCAGGAACCCCAGTACCACAAATAAATAAATAAATAAATAAATAAATAAATAAATAAATAAATAAATAAAAAAGGACTTGGAGGTAGACTGCCTCTGGGTTCAATTCCTAATACCACATACACACAAAAAAAGAATTCTAGACAATGTCACAGTTTTTGCAGAAAATTGGAATACTGCAAATGTGAGATAATTACTAGCTTTTAATGGTTGTACTAAGTAGTGAAAATATAGTAGAGACTGGTTATCATATGTATCAAATAAGAAATTGGGAAATAGTAATAAAAAAGGGAATTCCTCTCCAACAAAGCTCACCATCTATTAAGATGAAAGACCATCTATTAAGAGAAAGGATATGGGGAGGAAGTAATTATAGTCATCAGGATAGCCTGGTGCTGTAGTTGGATATGTGAAGCCCACCAAAGGCCCCCTCTAGCAGGTGGGGCTTACTGGGAGCTTTTCAGGTCATTGGGTATGAAGGGATAGTGACACCTGATCTCTTCCTCTCTTTTATGTCCCAGCCGTGAGGTGAGTGATTTGGGGCCACCTACATCCTCACCATGATGCAGTGCCTTGCCACAGGCCCAAAGCAACCGTACTTTCTGATCATGGACCAAAACCTCCACAACTATGAACCAAAATAAAACCTTTCTGGATATGAGTTGATTATCTTGGGTATTTTTTTAGTTAAGAAAGCTGACTAACACACCTAGGTTATGATGTAGTAGCAACCAACTCTAAAAATCTGAAACAATAAAGTTCATTTATTTATTTTGTAGCACAGATTGAATCCACCTCTGAGCTACACCCTCAGTCTTTTTCATTTTTTATTTTGAAGCACAGTCTCACTAGGTTTCAGAGGGTCTTGCTAAGCTGCTGAGGCTGATCTGGAGCCTGTGATCCTCCTGTCTCAGCTTCCCGAATACTGGGATTACAGGCATGCGCCACCAGGCCCACTGAAGTTTATTTTTCATTCACTATCTATTGGGTAGGGATCTGCTGTGTTATTCTCACTCTGGAACAGGCAAATGGAACAACTACTCTCTGGATAGACTATCCTACCAAGGAATGGTCAATTTATAGAAGAATTCTGTGTTTAAGATGATTAGGTGACTTATCTAGGCAAAGGAAAGAACCAATAGTGAAGTTGGGCATGGTGATGCACACCTGTAATCCCAAGGCTTGGGAGTCTGAGGCAGGAGTATGACAGGTTCACAGCCAGACACAGCCATTTAGTGAGGACTTCCATAACTTAGTGAGACCCTGTTTTAAAATAAGGTTAAAAAAAAAAAAGGTTGGACATGTCGCTCAATAGCAGAATGCCCCTGGGTTCAATCTCCAGTGCCACCAAAACTTTTAAATTAAATTAAAGAAAGAAAGAAAGAAAGAAAGAAAGAAAGAAAGAAAGAAAAGAACCAATAGTGAAAAGCAATCATAAGATCATGAGCCTATGATCTTATGATGGGGGCGGTGTATAGAATTGCATTTCTCAGGTTTGGGAAACTGCTCAAGAGAGTTGCCTGGGGCTCCAGCTCCTAGAAGCTGTAAGCCTTGGGGTGTAGGAGGACACAGATACAGCCTGCTGACTGGGAATGAGTCTGCTGTATCCCTATCATCACTTTGTAGAAGTGACCCTGAAATATCACCAAAAACTGTATTTATGGATTAGGTAGCTGAAGGGTTGGAGAGGGATGGTCACTAGGGTGGTGGGAGGACAGGGAAAAGTGGGGTAGAGAATGACAACCAAAACAAACATGAGATTTCTATCTGTAATGAGCCTGCAAACTCATATTTCAAAACTTACAAATAAATGTTCCAGCCCTGTGGTGGTATGGTGGTGTGCCTGTAATACTAGTACTTGGGAGGATGAGACAGAAGGACTTGCAGGTTTTGAGACCAGCATTGGCCTCAGCAACTTAGTAAGGACCTTAGTAAGGACCTCAGCAACTTAGTAAGACCTTATTTCAAAATAAAAAGCAAAACAGGTCGAGGATGGAACTCAGAGGTAGAACACCCTGAGTTCAAGCCTTAGTAACACACACACACACACACACACACACACACACACACACACACACAAATCAGAAAGAGTACAAAGTCAATAATCAGGGTAGAGGGTAGAGTTTTAATCTACATTACTAATCTTATAGACCTGGCCAACAAAAAAATTAGAATAATTATATTTGGAGCATCAAAAGATATGGAATAAAAAGAGCCAATTAAACATCTCAAAAATAAATAATATAAATATTGACATTTAAAAATGCACTAGCTGGAGGTATAACTCGGTGCTAAGCATGGACTTAGCATGCATGAGGCCCTGTGTTTGGTCTTCAGCACCAAAAATAAAAAATATGACAACTACACTAATAATTAAGAAGAAGAGAAACACATACAATGGGGAAATTACTGGGCTGGGTAAAGTTGAAGATGACATTAATGTTGAGGGAAAGGGTGATGAAAACACATTAAGAGTATAAGCAAAGAAGAAAATGTTGTAAAAGACAAAGAACATCAGCTGGTTGATTCCAAATAAAATTTCTGAAAAGAAAAAAGAAAGGAGAGAATGAGAGGGAAACAATATTTAAAGAGGTGGTTGCTGAAAATCTTTCAGTATGAAAACTTCAAATCTTTATTTGAGTGCTATATATGGAAGTAAGAATGAATTCATATCTAGACAAAACTGCAGAATGCTAAGAGTAAGGAGATTTTTTTTAAAAAGTCAACAGAGATTAAAGATGGATTGCCTAGAAAGGAATGAAAATAGATCAAACAGCAGCCTTCACATAGAAAATAACAGATTCTAGAAGATAGTATGGGTAATGTGTTCAAAGAAGAGAAAGAAAATAATTGTCAATCTAGAATTCTACGGCCTGACAAAGGCATACACACATCCGAAGGTGAAGGCTATCAGTCACAAATCGTCACTTAATGAACTAGAAAGTGATGTTGCATTTTGATTTTAAAAAAGCTAACTTGATTTTTAAAAACCATTTAAAATTATTTTAAAAGGGTAAAACTACATACAACTCTGGAATAAAAATAAGATGGGGAACAGGGTTCAATATGTACTTCAAACATACTGGGGCCTTCGTTGTAGTCAACAGGACAATGAGAGTTCTGCTTTAAGAAAATATATTCATTAAAAACAAAATAAAAAAACTAACAAAAAGATGACAGTAAATAGACTGTTCAGTTTAAGAAACTAGGCAAAGCACAACAGAGAAATCTAAGTTGGAAATAAGAAAATAACCAATGTAAGATAAAAATGAAATAAATTGTACTTAGGAAAGATGAATAAAACAAAAAAGTTGTTTTTTTCCAAAACAACTTACAGAAATTAATAAATTCTGAGCACAACAGACCAAGAAAAACACAAACAAAAAATAAGATTAAAGAGGGAAAAAAATAGAGTGATGATTTAAAAATACATAATCGAAATCTATTATTTAATACCAGTAAATATGGGAACAGAAGAAATGGCTAATTTCAAGAAAACAATAAAAAAATGATAATTTATTTAGGTGATATCAGAATAAAGTCCTGACCACTAAAGAAATTAGTCAATAAAAAGTTCTCCCACCTCCAAAAACAGGCCCAAATACTTTCACTAGTTCTTCAAAATCTAGATAAAGCCGGGCATGGTGGCTCACGCTTGTAATCCCAGCATTTGGGAGGCTGAGAACAGAGGATCACGGTTCCCCGACAGTCTCAGCTACTTAGTGAGGCCCTCTGCAACTCAGTGAGACCCTGTTTCAAAATAAAGAATAAAAAATAGAGCAGGGTGTGTATATCGGAGGTCGAATGCCCCTGGGTTCCATCCCCAGACCCGAAAAAAAAAAAAATCTAGATAAACCCTGCTTTAAAATAAAAATGGTTTCAAAGGATGGTAGAAAAAAGGGAGAAAATATCATATATATATATATATATATATATATATATATATATATATATATATATATATATATTAAGACAAAGACAGTACTAATAAGGAAAATATCTTAATCTTATTTTTACATAGATACAAAATCTTAAAAAAACAGGAATATATTGTATTTAATCTAAAGAGTAAAAGTATAATTCAAGTTTTAAAAAATAATTTAAATTAATATATTAAAATAAAACCGTTTTTCTTTTTTTATCTTTTTAGTATTATCTCAAAAATGCAGAAAAGACATTTGATAGAATGAGGCATTCATTAATGGCTTAAAAAAAAAAAACAGCAAACTAGGTACAGAGGGCAACTTTCTTTACCTTACAAAAGCCATGTATCAAAACACAACAAGCAAATATTATACTAGCTGGTGGTATCTTAAAGATATAATTTTAAAGTCAGATATAACCTAAGAATACCAGTTATAAGCAATTACTCAGCATTATATTTAACTGAGGCAATGTACAAAATGGAAGAAGAGAGACAGGGAGACTGGAAAGAGAAAGAAAGCTCTTCTTGTTGCAAAGTATGTGATTTTCTACATAAGGAACTCAAGAAAATTTACAGAGCATTAGAAAGTGTTCAGCAAGGGTGCTGGATTAAAAAAATCACACAAGTCATCAGTCATAATTGGAAAAATATGGTAGAAAAAAGAACTTTATTCACAGTAATAACAAATTATGTGATACCTAGGAATAAATTTGTTCAAAGATATGCAAAGCCTCTAAAGAAAACTATAAAAATATTATTGAACAATGTAAAGGAAGAATAAATAAATGGAGAAAAGTCCTATATTCACTGATTAGTCAAGAAAATAAAACTGTCAATTATCTCCCTGTTGATCTATAGACTTGATAACATTTTAGTAATAAAAGTTCCTAAATGTGTGTGGTGATTAAAGCTAACTTTAAAATTAAACTCTATAATATTTAGCTAATTCTAAAATTATTATGAAAGGGCCAGGAAAAGCCAAGACAATTTTGAAGTAAAAGAAAAAGAGTAGCAGGATTTGTCTTATTATTTAGATTTATGAAAAAGACCTGGAATTGGCACAGAAGATATACACACAGGTGAATGAACAGGGCAAAAGTCCAGAAATAACCGATACACAGGAGAAAACAATATACTACTGAAATAGTATCACAACACAAATGGAACAAACGGTGGTGGGAGAAGAGGAGAATAAGATTCCTACTCACACACTAATCATGAAGATTGAAGGTCTAAATATAAAAATCAAAGCTGCGACTTTTAGAAGTAAGTACATTTATATCAAAGAAGAAGAGATTTCTTATATGAGATACAAATATTCAAACAAAAATCAGGTACAAGTATTCAATAAAAAATTTGGCTACATAAAGGCAAAAAAACTTTATGCACAAGAAGAGTACAGTAAACAAAATAGAAAGAAATTAATGAAACAGAGGAAGAGATTTGCAAGTCATATTGCTAAAATATGGGAGATGTTTTAAGAAGTGGAAATTATATAAGCTTACTTCTGTGATCATCAAGCAATACAACAAGTTATTAATAATATAAATTAAAGACAAAGCAAAAGAACAAAATAAAATTAAAGAAAAAAATAATGTTTAAGAACAAAACAAAATAATTAAAATAAGATATTATATAAAAAGTTATGAAATGTTATCAGAGCTATACTGAAAGGTGAAGCTATAGTCTATGTTTTCATGATTTTTCAAGAAGAGGAAAATGAAAGTAATCAACCACCAAATTTATTAAAACACCACCACCAAAATCCCTAAGAAATCAAGAGAAAGAATAAAAGAAAAGCAAAACCAAACCCAAAGCACATTAAAATATAGGACATTTTGTAGAATTAATTCAACAGCTACTTTTAAAAAACAGCCATAAAATAAGCAAAACTTGAGAGGAACTAAATTTAAAAAAGCCCTCTGTGGATAATAAAATTAGAAATAAAAAGGGGGAGTCAGTACCAGGCAAGGAGGAGATATTTTAAATAAAGGTAATACTTATAAAAAAAAAACTGTGTTATATTTAAAAACCTAGATGAAATGGACAGTCTTCTGTATATCTTATCAAAATTAGAAGTATAAAATCTAAATGTACCAACTACAACTGAAAAAAACTAGAAAAGAAAAACAGAAAGAAAGAAAAGAGAATAAGATTTTCCTATAGGAAAAAAAAGTATTTAGGTCGAGAAAACCTTAAAGAAAAAAATCTTTCAACTTTCAAAGAATAGGTAATTACTATACTTCAACCATTCTTTAAAATATTGAAAAATATGGAAAGTTTATCTTATATTTAACCCTGATATAAAACCCTGAAAAAGCTCAAAAAAGAAAATAATAAACTTGTCTAAATTACTAACATTTAGAAGAAAATCCAAATTCAAATAACAATATCAAAAGAATGATCAAAGTACAGAAATGTTTTATATTTTAATATCTAAAAATTCACATATCACACACACATAGGTTAAAAGAAAATTTCAATAAAACTCTCAATGGATGCATGAAATATACTAGTTTTTATTTAGAAATAATTATAAGCAGGGCACGTTAGTTTATGCCTTTCAGTACTTGAGATGATAAGATAGGTTCAAGACCAGCCTCGGCAACTTAGTATGACCCTCAGCATTTAGTGAGACCCTGTTTAAAAAAACAAAAAAAAAATTTTAAGGCTAGAGATGGTTTTTGAAGTTATAATGCCCTTGGGCATGCCCAGTAACAAAAAAAATAAATAAATAAAATAAAAATAATTACAAATTTAAGACTTTTTTGTGGTACTGGAGATGGAACCCAGGGGCATTCTACCTCAGAGCTACACCCCAACCCTATTTTTTATTCTTTATTTTGAAACAGGGTCTCACAGAGTTGCAAAGGGCCTCATTAAGTAGCTGAGGCTGGATGCAAACCTAGATCCTCCTGTCTCAGCCTCCCAAATGCTGGGATGACAATCATGGGCCACCATGCTCAGCTAATTTAAGACTTATTAACAAACTTTTTTTTTGGGGGGGGTGGTACTGAGGGTGGAACTCAGGGTTCTTTCTACCTCTGGGCTACACTCCCAGACCTACTTTATATTTTATTTGGAAACAGGGTCTTGCTAAGTTGCTGAGAGCCTAACTAAGTAGCTGAGGCTGGCTTCGAACCTGTGCGATCCTCCTGTCTCAGCCTCCCAAGTGCAGGGATTACAAGCGTGCGTTACCACGCCCGGCTTTATTAACAAACATTTTCTTGAAAAAGTCAAAACTATCCTTAAAACTGAAATAGTAGGGCAGTATTATTAAAATCAGGAATAAAACAGAGATATAGTTTGCTGGGCGTGGTGACGCACGCTTGTAATCCCTGCGCTTGGGAGGTGAGACAGAAGGATCGCGCAGGTTGGAAGCCAGCCGGGCGCACTGGCTTAGGAGACCCTGTTTCTAAATTAAAAAAAATATAAAATAGGTCTGGGAGTGTAGCCCGGAGGTAGAAGGGCTTCCAAGAACCCCAGTACCACCAAATAAATAAATAAATAAATAAATAAATATAAAAAACAGATATAGTTTGTTGTCATTTTATTTAATTTTTATTTAATAGAACACTTACAAAAACAAGAAAAATAATATTTCTATGTTAGAAAAAAACATACTTGTAGTGTGTGTGTGTGTGTGTGTGTGTGTGTGTGTGTGTGTGTGTTACTGAGGAAGGAACCTAGGGGCATTCTACCTCTGAGCTACACCTCCAGCCTCATTTTTTATTTTTTATTTTTGAAAAAGGGACTCACTGAGTTGCAAAAGGCCTCACTAAGTAGTTGAGGCTGTCCACAAACTGTGATCCTTCTATCTCAGCCTCTCAGATGTGATTACAAGTGTGCACCACCAAAATATACTGCTGAAGCCGGGCATGGTAATCCCCATGCTTGGGAGGTGGAGACAGGAGGATTTAGATTTGAAGCCAGCTGCGTTGGCTTAAGAGACCCTGTTTCCAAATAAAAAAGTATAAAATAGGTCTGGGACTGTAGCCCGGAGATAGGATTTCCAGGAACTCCAGTACCACCACCAAAAAAGAAAAGAAAAGAAAAGAAAAGAAAAGAGAAAAGAAAAGAAAAAAAGAAATACTGCTGAATAAAAGGCAGTAATTTTTCTATGTAGAAAATTTCTGGTTTTCTACATAGGGATTCTATCCAGTTTGAAAACATAATTTTTTAAAAGATCAAATTATAATGACAAAAACCAACATCAATCTTCTTTACAAAGAATGTGAAGAACCCATATAGAGCTGGTGCACCCATATAAAGCCTGTGAACCCAGTAATTGGGAGGCTGAGAGAGGAGGATCATAGGTTCAAAGCCATCCTCAGCAACTTAGCAAGACCCTGTTTCCAAATAAAAAAAATTAAAAAGGCTGGGGGTGTAGCTCAGAGGTAGAATATCCCTTAGTTAAACCTCTAGCAACACACACACACACACACACACACACACACACACACACACACAACACACACACCATATAAAACAAAAACTGTAAAGCAATATTGAGAAATAGAGATTTTTTTGTGTGGTACTGGGAGTGGAACCCAGGGGCTTTCCTACCTTCAGGCTATACTCCCAGACCTATTTTATACTTTATTTGGAAACAGGGCCTCCCTAAGTTGCTGAGAGCCTCACTCAGTAGCTGAGGCTGGCTTCAAACCTGTGATCCTCCTGTCTCAACCTCCCAAGCACTGGGATTACAAGCGTGCACCACTGTGCCCGGCTAGAAATATAGATTTGAATACAAGATTGTATGGTAATAATGTCAGTGTTTTTCAGGTTAATTTGTATACTCAATGTAATTTCAACAAAAATCTCAATAGGATTCTTTTCAGAATTTGACAAAATCGCCCTAATGTTCACTAAAAGAACAATTAAATATCAACAGAAAAGGAAATGTTGAACAGTGGGAAAAGTGACAAGGAACAAGCATGCCAATGTATGAACCAACAGCTGAGAAGAGATGTTTTGAGGCCTCATTACATATAATAATTTATGGCAAAGAAAGCATCACAAATCAACAGGAAGTAAAATAATTATTTAATAACTTGGGCTTGCGTAATTGATTATTTAGAAAAATTAATTTAGAGATTTGCTTTAAATTATAATAAAAATAACCTTAGGTGGATAAATAGTTAAGTATAAAATGTAAAACCACTAAGATAAAACCAAAAAGAAAACCTAGAAGTGTATGTAAAAATGTTCAATAATTTTAATTATCAAGGAAATGCAAATGAAAACTATAATAAGCTGCGACTATACACTCAACAGAATGGCTAAAATAAAAAAGACTGACAACACCAAATGTTGGCAAGGATACAGAGCAACAGAAACTCTCCTACAGGGTCGAGGGGAGTATAAAATGGCACAACCACCTTGGGGGAAAAAATCTGGCAGTATGTTATAAAAACTAAACAGACCCCTATCCTATGACTCAGCCATTCAATTCTTATTTACCCAAGAGGATGGAAGTATATGTCCACGCCACAGGTCTGTTTATAAGAATATTCATAGCTCCCTCCTTTGTAATGCCTGACTGTAAAAAGCCGGTCAATGGAGGAATAAACAAACTGTAATATACACATATCATGAAATCTTACTTTTTAAACACAAATTCCTGACCACATCAACACAGATGAATTTCCAAAACCTTATGCTGAGTGAATGAAACTTTACAGGAAAGAGTTCGTGCTGTATCATTCCATTTATAAATTTATAAAACAGGGAAAATAATCTATGATGAAAAAGTTATAAATTTTAGTGGCCGCTGGGTAGAGTTGGAGTGAGGACTAACTGGGAAGAGGCACAAGGAAACCTGCTGGGGCGGGGGTGTAATTTCTCTCTTTGTTTTCTAAACAATTTTATGTAGATAAAAATCATACAATTCATCCATTTAAAGAGTACATTTGACAGTTTTCATCATATTAGTAAATATGTGCAACCATTACCTTAAAAAGAAACTCATACTCTTTGAATGTGTATGTATCGATAAGTGTGTATATCAATCACTTATCAACGCTCACTGAATAATCTCTTCAGATGTGCCCATTTCACTGTAAATGTATAAAATATATGGACTTTTCCTTTAAAAGGCTTTGTTATAGGAGAAGAAAATATGAAGTCATTTTCAAGGTTCTTTATAGAAAAGCTTTTTCTTAAAAAGGAAAACATTGGTAGATTTGATGCTTTAAAATGTTAAATATCAAAAAATATATACTTATACATTATATATTTATATGTAAATACATATATTTATATGTAGGTACAATACAATCTTAAATATTATAAATATTACACAGATATATATATAATCTGTGTATCAAAGATACATGCATATAACTAACACTAAGATATAAATATCAAGCTAAGGAATTACTATTATTAAAAGCTGGATGTGGTGGCGCACGCTTGTAATCCCAGCATTCGGGAGGCTGAGACCCGGAGGATCGCGGTTTGCAGACAGCCTCAGCTACTTAGTGAGGCCCTCTGCAACTCAGTGAGACCCGGTTTCAAAATAAAGAATAAAAAATAGGGCAGGGGGTGTAGCTCGGAGGTGGAATGCCCCTGGGTTCCATCCCCAGACCCACAAAAAAAAAAAAAAAAAAAAAAAGCAGATGAGTTTTTTTCTATATATTTTATATATGTGTAAAACATTCTAAGTCATTGCAAATATTAAGATACACACAGATATATGGACAGAGACTAAACAGAAAACTCATAAATAGAAAACAAAACTTGTTAACAAACAAACATGGGGATAATTTTTTTGTGTGTTTACAGAAATAGAATGTGTGTGTGTGTGTGTGTGTGTGTGTGTGTGTGTGTGTGTGTGTGTGTGTGAGGGTGGGGGTGCTGGGGATTGAACCCAAGGGGGTTCTGCCTCTGAGCTACACCCTCAGTCCTATTTTATTGATTATTTTGAAACAGGATATCACTAAGTTGCAGAGAGCTTACTGTTGTTGAGTCTGGTCAAGAACCTGTGATCCTCCTGTCTCAGCCTCCCAGTGCTGAGTGGGATTATAAACCTACACCACCACATCCAGCTCAGATATAGAAATTAAAATCAGATTAAGCGTAACAGTTTTCAAAGACCCTATGACTTATATTCTCTTTGATTTATTTACCCTTTTTCCTTTTACAGTGCTGGAGATTAAACACAGGCTGCATTCTACCTCTAAGCTATACCCCCAGCCCTTTTCATTTTGAAACAGAGTCTCTCTAAGTTACTGAGGGCCTCTAAGTCACTGAGGCTGGCCTCCAACCTGTGACCCTCTTGTCTTAGCCTCCCATACTGGGATTTTAGGTGTGCACAACCATACTAAACTTTATTTATTTATTTATTTATTTATTTATTTTATTTTATTTAGGTGGTACTGGGGTTCCTGGAAGCCCTTCTACCTCCGGGCTCCACTCCCAGACCTATTTTTACATTTTTATTTGGAAACAGGGTCTCCTAAGCCAGTGCGCGTGGCTGGCTTCGAACCTGCGTGATCCTCCTGTCTCTGCCTCCCAAGCGCGGGGATTACAAGCGTGCACCACCATGCCCAGCTGATTTATTTATTTTTAAGAAATATATTTATTCTCTTTTGAGAAAATATATATTGAAGTAAAATGGCTGTGCACAGAGATTTAGCCACGAGAATGTTTATTGTAATACTATTTATAATATTTATGAATCAGATTTTACCCAAATGTTTAACAAAGAGGTTTAATTAAATGAATTACAATACAAAGATATTAAATTACCTTTGGACTTTTACACAACCATTATAAATGATGTGGAATAATTAATGGTGTGGGAAGAGGTTTATATCATATTTTTTAAGGTCAAGAATTAGGAAAAATAAAATGTTTTTCCTTTAGGTTAAGTTTTTATTTAATTAAACTCTTTAGGTTAATTTTTTATTGGAAATAAATATATGTGCAGATGATTAAAAATTCAAGAAGTCAAAAAGTGCATCTAATCTAAAGTCTCCCTACCCAGCCCCCAAACCTTAACGGTTTCTCTATCCTTCCAGATATACTTATTAGAAAGACATCTACCAAAATCAACAAAATCAGGAAACACACACACACAAAAAAGAAGAAAACAAGGGGAGGAAGAATGGGGGGAGAGAAAGAAGAAAAAAGAAATAAAGAAAAGAATACAACAGGAAGAAATTGGAACAAGTTTATCCCATGAGGGTTCCAAATAGCTGATGTCTATTTTAGCATAGATGTCAGACATCTGGATTCTTAAGCAACATGCTATTAACGTAATAGCACTATTAAATTAACATAAAATTACTTATACATATCTATAAGAGGAATAAATCAGGATCAAAAAGGAGGGAACTTTTTATTTGAGATGCCCTAAAATTATACCAACAGCCTCCTGCTTGGTCTGACAGGCTTGGTCTGGTACCAAGATCACCAGTGAAGTAGAGGGTGTGAGCGGTGTGGCTGTCTGAGACATGCACAGATCAGTGGAGGGTCAGACCTTAGAAAGACCCCAGCCGGGATTTGGGCAGAAACACCAAGTGCCGGTCATCACCAGGGCACGTTTCATTCCTGGCATCATTCTCGGATGGGACAGGACCACAGCCGCCTGCTCGCCTGTGAACTGTTCTGGACTTGCCCTGAATGTACCGGCTTACATGTACTGCATGAAGTGAGCCTAGCAATATTATGAGACCGGGGGTGGGGGTGGGGGAGATCTGTGACTCCAGGCACCCCCCCCCCCCGCAACACACACACCTGAGCCTCTCAGTGGAGGCTTGGCTGGCGATCTCAATGTGTGCCATTTTCTTCTTCCCATGGTACAAACATGGAACATGCAAACAACATGATAAAATTATTTTTACTGCTCCATCAAAGACATTCTTAAGTGAACAGGAATAGTTTTGCGTGTGATTCAGCTCAGTGGCTTAAAAATAATTATCAGTTTATGTGTGAATACTTTTCTGTAGAAGTGAACCTATAATTAGCTCATGACTTTTTCTTCTTACTTTTTTTTAAAACTAGGGATTGAACTCAGGGGCATTCTACCTCTGGACTATACCTCCCAGCCCTATTTATTTATTTGTTTGTTTATTGTTTATTATTTTATTATTTTATTTTATATTTTTATTTTAAGATAGGGTCTTGCTACAGTGCTGAGATTGGCCTCAAATCTGTGATGCTCCTGTCTCAGCCTCCCAAGTACTGGGATTACAGGCATGTGCTACCAGGCACAGCTTTCTTCTTTCATTTTTTAAAAAACTTTATTGGCTGCCCATCCTGTGAATGACACCTTGCTAGATGTTGTAACAAAGCTGACATTACAGGAAGGCATACCTGGGGAGGAAAGCGTCATGAGAACAAGAGTGGAGGGATAGAGGGGACAGAGAAAGAGAAGGCAGAAGCCGAAGAGCTAAAGTAGGAGGGATGGAGAGAACAGTCCCCCTGGCAGACAGAATGATTTTGCAATAAGATATGGCTGTACAAGTCGGCTCTTATCAAAATTAAGAAGCATGCCCACACATATAAAATTGTGGCCCTGAGTTTAATTTCCGGTATTGAAAAAAATGTGTCTACTTTTCCTATTTTATATTTATTTATTATTTATTTTGCGGTACTGGGAGTGGAACCCAAGGGCATTTTACCTCTGAGCTACACCCTCAGCCCTATTTGTAATTCTTTAATTTGAAACAGGGTCTCACTGAGTTGCAAAGGACCTCACTAAGTAGCTGAGGCTGTCTGCAAACTGCGATCCTCCTGTCTCACCCTCCTGAATGCTGGGATTACAGGTGTGTGCCACCACACCCCACTGCTTTTCCTATTTTAAAAAGTGGCAGAACTAAATTTCACAATTTCTTCTTTTCTTTTACATCTTTAAATGTGTTCCTGAGCTAGGTGTGGTGGTACACGCCTGTAACATCCCCGTGTTTGAGAGGCTGTGACAGGAGAATCACAGGTTTGAAAACAGCCTTAGCAACTCAATGAGGTTCTTCAGCAACTTAGTGAGTCCCTACTTCAAAATAAAAAGTAAAATAGAGCTGGACAGGGGGTATAGCCTGGAGATAGAATGCCTCTGGATCCAAACTTTGGTACAAACAACAACAATAAAATGCAAAAACACCAGCCTCAGCAACCTAGTGAGATGCTGTTTCAAATAAAAAAAATAAAAAAGGTTTGGGGGTATATCTTGGAGGTAAAATGCCTCTGGCTCAAACTCCAGTACCACAAAAACAAAACACACACATATACACCAAGCCAACCTTGTGTGTCTGAGAGTGAAAATTTTGTTTTTAGGGGTTTATCTGATCCAACTACCACTTGTCCTTCATGGGTCACTGCAGTGCCCAGACACTGAACTAACTTTAGTGCTAGTACCCAGGCATTCTTGATTTCAGGTCATGAATCGGCAAGTGAAATCAAGTCTGGCAGTTTTCTTGATTTACCTCCAACACATAAGAAAATAAAAACCCTTGCCATATTTTTAATGAGCCTTTTTTAAGTGGCCTTTCTGAATTTAGTGTTCTACTTTCTTCTGAGTGTAGCATTGAGCCCCCAAGGATGTGAGCTACTCTTTCTCTTTATTAATGCTAGTGACTTCAGGAGTATCTCTAAGCAAGTCCTCTCTTGCTGAGCCCTCAGCCCCTGAGCAGGCAGAACTGAAGGCAAGAAGACAACTAGACAGAAGAATAGAGCTCTGGTGTTGATAGATCTTATCTCATTTGTTAATTCTGCACATATTTACTGAGCACCTGGTATGTGCAGACCTCACGTTAGACACGGGGGCTACAATGGTGGGCAGACCCTGTCCTCCCAGAGCTCAGTATTCTTCCTCTGAGGCAGGCAGAGCGAGCATTGTCGATACTCCCGGTATGAGAACAGGAGACTGAGGGATAGGACCCATTTTCATCTCTGGAACAGGACACTCAACTTTTTCTCTTCTAAGATCTAAGTACTCAGAGCTCTGCATTCAATAACTCTCAAAGCTTCTAATAACTAGCCAGATGCAGTGGTGCATGCCTGTGATCCCAGTACTGGGGGGGGGGGGGAGGAAGGAGGATCACAAGTTTGAAGACAGCCTCAACAATTTAGAGAAACCCTGATTTAAAATAAAAAATAAAAAAGCCAGATGTGGTGGCACATGCTTGTAATCCCAGTTCTTGGGAAGCTGAGACAGGAGAATCACAGGTCACAGCTAGCCTTGGCCTTCTGCGATTAGTTTCAAAATAAAGAATAAAAAAAAATAGGGCTAGAAGTATAGCTTGAAAATAAAATGCCCCTAAATTCAATCTCTGGTACCATACACACATAAAAATAATTTATTAAATAATTAAAAATAAAAAGGGCTACGGGTATAGCTCAGAAATAGAACACCCCTGGGGTCAACCTTCAATATCAAACAAACAAACATTTTTTTTTTTTTTTTGTAGTAGAGATTGAACCCAGAGGCAATCTACTTCTGAGCTACACCAGCCTCGAATCTATGTCTTAGCCTCCCAAGTACTGGAATTATAGGAGAATGTCACCATACCTCGCTACAAAAAATATTGTATTATTTTTGGATTAAACTTAGGAACATTCTACTGAGCCACATCCCCAGCCATATAACTATATATATATATATATATTTTTTTTTTTTAAACAGAATCTTACTAGTTTGCTGAGAAACTCAATATTTGCTAAGACTGTTCTCAAACCTGTGATCCTCTTGTCTCAGTTACCCATGTACTGGTATTACAGGTGCGTGCCACCACTCCTGGCTTAAAACACACACCACACAATTTTTAATTACTAGACAAAAAAAAAGCTTTAAGAAGGCATCAATGTTCCTCCTCATAGGTTTCATTCCCTATAATTAAAAACTGGGAGAAATTATTTGTGTTCTCCTTTCTGTTTTAGAAGCAGGAGTACATTTCTTTGCACTTAAGAGTGCTATTAAAATTGTTAATACTGGTAATATTACAGAAAGAAATAATTTGCTTCGGGCTTTAAATCTACCTTTCCCTAGAGTTGTGTCAATGAAAAGTAAGTCTATTAAAAAAATTTTTTTTTCCCTGCACAAAACATCAGAGTCTTCAGGTCTGGACCAATCCTCGGTGATTCCGGCCTTTCAAGCCATCTGAACCCTTTGCAAAGAAGCAGAGCCAAGACAGGGTTGTTTTTTTCTGAGTTTTTTCCCTTATTCCTTCAACTCACTCCAGCCATCAGCAACGCTACTTACTTCAGCGTGCTCAGTGCCTGCTGCCCCGTAAACATTCTAATACCGTGCATTACTCATAGTTTGAAAATCACTTTGACTCCTGAAATGTAATTATGTTAATGTCATATGAGTCAGCAGGAGGACCGCTCGGCCCCAGTGACCCTGCCTCCTCCAACCTTTGAGTGTCCGAGCACCTGGGGCTTCAAACTACAGAGAGAAACAGAAAGAGAAAGAAAGAAGAAATCCCCTTTGGGTGGGAGGGAAGAGAAATCATGCACAGGGCTCAAATAACAGCTTCAAAGGAGTAGCTAGTTTTCCTTTCCCTGCAACATAAAAGGGGAGGTTGAAGTAAAATCAATAATACTCTGCTAATCTATTTACGTGGCGAATAAACAGGAATCTGGAGAGTTTCTATAAGGAACTTGTGACTTCTCCCCAGGGATGAGTGGAGGCAGGGGCTCTTCGCCATTTAGTCTCATCCGTTATTTCCAGGGCTTCTCTGGAAAGTGTTTCTGCCTCGTGAGAAGTGATGCTGAACAACCTGGACGCAGTGTCCTCGCATCTCTAGGACCCGGGAGACGGCTCCTTTGTGGGGAACTCCCCACCCGGGCCAGGCTCGCCCTGCTTTCTTTGCGTTGGTGTGGTGCCCATCGGAGCAGCACAACCCCTTAGACAGAGCTCGGGGCTACTTATCAGCATCGTTTCTAGCCCGTCCCTTCCCCTCCTCTAGCTGCTGGGAAAGGAACAAGAACCCTACACGGGACTGGAGGTTTCCAGGGCTCAGCTGAGCAGGACCTCACTCCCTGTAGTCTGGCCAGAGTTCAACCTGCCAGTAACCCCAACCCTCCCCCCCTCAGCCAGCCTGAGCAGCATCGTGTCCAAACTCAGGGTGTCGCTTGAACGCATTCACATTGCCGCAGAAAGGCTTTCGTGTCCCTTATTTCACCAATGTCTCATAATAAACCATATTGTACGAACGGAAAAACTGAGGTATACAAAAGTCCTTGTGACGAGCTGCATGGAGAGTGCCAGGCCCATCCAAGCCCGGTGCCTTTCTACTCTGCCAACAACACAAGAGCAGATCCACACTTAAAGGATGGGGAGTGCCAGCCGGGTTTGGAGGCACCCCAAGTGCACGTGAATGACATCCATGCCATTTGTACAGATGACAGGAGTCGTCAAGATCCAAAGAGAGACAATGATTTGCCCAAGGTCACACAGTGTGCAGAACATGCTGCCAATCGAGGTCCCCTTGACCTCCACTCCAGCGCCTGTCCTATCCCACCTCTTAACCTCCCGCTCGACTTATTCCAGCTTTCCTCATCTCCAGCCCACATCAGCAAACCTATCCATGTACACTGCTGACATGAGGCATTCTATTCCCAAAGCTCAGGGGCCCCGGAAGAGGGAGAAATATCAGGGAGGAGAATGCACAGGAAGGAAGGGGTTAACCCAAACCAGTGTCTGCCCACAAGGACCCAAGTTATCAACACCCCAGTGGACTCCAGCACTGACCAATGGTATTCTCAAGCCATAGCTTCTTCCTGACCGATGAGGCTGAGACCACCTCACTGTCTCAGCTGAGTGCTGATACAGCTTCACCTTTGTTAGGTACCCGCGCAGGGCAGGTGGAAAGCCTAATCTGGCCTAGAGACCTGGTAGCACCCTAAAGCCCGGCCTTTTCAATCCTGCCCTAGAAACCACTCTTTGGGTCCCATGTGAACACCAGGAATCGTAGCTGGTGCATCAACATTCTCGCTCCACACCCCTCCTCAGGGTGGCACCCTCCCAGCCTAGCCATGGGGCACATTTCCCCAGCTGGAGGCTTCTTCACCAAGCATTTTATGTGGTGATGTTTTCCCCCCATGGGTCCCCCAAACAAAGCAAAATCAAGACTCACATTTTGTGGCAAGGTGCTGAAAATCCCTAGAAAACTGTGGAACGTCCTATTTAGAGGAGAATTTCTCTTCTTGTCATGTCTTCCCATCTGGGTCCATCCAATTTATCCTCAAGGAATGATCGGTCAACAAGAGCTGACCTCACCCCTAACCCCCAACACAAGCGACAGCTGTTACTATATTGAGCAGCAATATGATGTCATATCGTAGGTGACTAACCCACCGTGGCTTCTCTGCGAGCCATCATCTAAATATGTCAGCCTTCCATCATCCTGACCTATTCAAGGGAGAAAGCTGAGTGAGGGGCTTGAGTGTGCCTCTGGAGCTCACCCCTGAGTATCGAAGGTCACACAGCCACCCACGTGCAGGCACCTTTTCTGGTAGACATCTTTCTCATCTACCCGTCCACCCAGTCCATAGTTTACATTTGAGTTCACTCTGGTAGAAGAAACCCAAGACAGCTTTCCTCCACTGGCCTGATGGAAATTACTAATGGTCAGCATATATAAGAATCACAGTCATTAGGCAGGAATGGGGGGGGGCACATATATTTATCATACTATATATCCCAAGTGCTGTGTTAGATTCTTTACACTACAGTTTTGCATTTAGTTTTTGAAACACCCTGAGGAAGTCATTGTGGTCCCAGTGGAGATAGAAAAACTGAGATCAATGAGGTTAAGTTACTTTCCCAAGATTACAGAACTGGTGTCTTGGGGCTCAGATTTTAGCCCAAGTCTGTGGGACTGCACAGTGGAATGAACTCTTTATTATCATTTCTGATACAGGATATTGAACCCAGCAGCATTTTACCTCTGAGTTACACTCCCTAGCCTCATCTTATTATTTTTTATTTTAAAAGTCTTATTGAGTTGCTCAATCTGGCCTCAAACCTGCAATCCTCCTGTCTCAGCCTCCCAAGTACTGGGATTAGAGATGTGTACAAACACATCTGGCTAGAATGAACTCTTTGGAATGAAGGGTTTTACTAACTGACTTGGCTTTAAAAAAAAAATAGACCTAATTTTGTAGAGAAGATTTAGCTTTATGGTAAAATAAAGCAGAGAGTAAATATGGAGATTCCTCAAATACCCTTTGTCCCCATACCTTTACTCCCCCATTACCAATATCCCCCATAATCAACATCCCCCACTAGAGCGGCCCATTTCCTATGATTGATGATTGACATATCATTATCATCCAAAATCCATAGTTAACATTTGAGTTCACTCTTGGTACTGTATGTTTTATGGGTTCGGGCAACTTTTGGGACTATACCCACCATTACAGTATCATACGAGGTAGTTTTGCTACCTTAAAACCCCTCTGTGCTCCGCCTGTTCATTCTCTCCACCACCACCCCTTGAAACCAATGATTATTTTATTATCTCCAAGTTTTGCCTTTTTCCAGAATGTCAAATCATTGGAATTAAATGGCATACAGCCTTTGGGATGGGCTTCATTCACTGAGTAATGTACATTTATGGTTCCTCTGTATGTTTTCTTGGCTGGATAGTTTCTTTTTAGTCTTGAATATTCCATTGTTTGGATATACCTCAATTTATCCATTCACTTACTGAATCATCTGACTTTTAAAGCTTCATTCTTGTGTGAATATTACTGAATATACAGATGACCACAGGAGCCAGTCTTCTCTTCTAGACCCCATATCTGCCTCCTCACTCTTGCCAGATCCTGGAACCTGGTAGGGATGTGGTGGCCCTTTCTGTATCACTTTCCTGTGCCTCATATCAGCAGCCAGGGAAACCAACTAATCCATCAGGATGGCTCCAGAGCCTATCACACAAGGACAAATCCATCAGAATGGTGCTCCAGGTCCATCTGAGAGCTCACACGCACAATAACAATAAGATGAGGGCATTCCTGTCTCCTCCATGGCAATGAGGTTCTCATATTTGTCCTCCAGGCCTATTGCAGCCATTCCCAATGATTTCTACCCAATCACCACTTGGGATAGTGTGTGTGTGTGTGTGTGTGTGTGTGTGTGTGTGTGTGTGTATGTGTGTGTGTGTGTTCCTCCTCCTCTTCCTCCTCCTCCTCTTTTTCTCTCTCATCTACCCATCCACTCAGTATTGACTTGACACTGTAATGGGATAAACAAAAATCATGCATTCAAGCCCTAATTCCTAGTGGTATTTGGAGGTGGTACCTTACTGGGAGGGAGGGATTGGTACTGGGGATTGAACCTAGGGGTATTCTACCTCTGAGCTGCACCTCAGTCCCTTAAAAATTTTTTATTTTGAGCCAGGCGTGGTGACACACGCTTGTAATCCCAGCATTTGGGAGGCTGAAACCAGAGGATCGCGGTTCGTGGACAGCCTCAGCTACGTAGTGAGGCCCTCTGCAACCCAGTGAGACCCTGTTTCAAAATAAAGAATAAAAAATAGAGCAGGAGGTGTAGTTCAGAGGTCAAATGCCCCTGGCTTCCACCCCCAAAGCCACACACACACAAAAATTATTTTAAAACAGGGTCTCACTAAATTGTGTAGGGCTTCAGTAAGTTGCTCAGCATGGCCTTGAACTGGTAACCCTCCTATCTCAGCATCCCAAGTACTCAGATTTCAGGTGTGTGCCACCACAGCCCCGGGTAAAGTGGAACCTCTGAGGAGTGATTAGGTTTAGATTGGAGCATATGAATGGGGTTCTGACAATGGGATTAATCTCCTTCTAAAAAGAGGGAGAGATAGAAAAACCCCCTCTCTCTTGCGTACACACTAAGGCAAGGCTATATGATAACACAGCAGGAAGGCAGCCATCTGCAGCCCACGAATACACAGGGACTGGTCCTCGCCAGATACTGACTGTCAGTGCCTCCCTCTGGGAATCCCCAGAACCTAGAACTTTGAGAAATAACTGTTATGTATGCCACCCAGTCCAAGGGCGTTTTGTTTCAGCAGCCCCTCCCTGCCAAAGACAAGCATATACCATATCTTGATCTTAGATAATATGTCCTCAGAGGACCTGGAATCTGTTTTCTCACATTTTTGTGCAGAGTTACACCCATTGCACTGTCCGCCTCCATTAGTAAATACTTTTTGGTGGGGGAGGAGAAGGGATTATGGGGAGATAAAGATGGTAACTTAAATAAGAAGCCCGTGAGGCCATCTGAATAGTTATCAGCAAATTATAAGTAGTATATTTATTATGTATAACATACAAGCAAATCCTGACATTGTACTTTTTATTTTTGAGGACCTAAGTGCTTCCACAGAAATGGTAAAATTACTTATTGTCCGAAAGGGCTGTGCAGGTCTAAAATATAAATAGATTTGAAAAGTTTCAAATAAATTCCTGGAGGGCAGATCTACACCACGTTATGAAAGTGGAGTTAGGAATAATCAGGATATATTCCTAACCTATGAGAGTGATGTCATGAAGGGCAAGTGCCATAATCCAGCCTAAGCCATCTCTGTGGCTCCATCCAGGGCAGGCGCTCGAGTGCGGAGGTCACTGCTAAGGAGTTACCATGGAAATGGATTCATCCAGGGACCTCTGAGTGTCCACACACTGGGAGCGCGCCCAGTGGCATCTCCCCCTTGCCCATGTCCACCTCTATCAGGGACAGACAGAGTGTCCCACTGACCCATGGCCCTCCCTCCACAGAGGCAGTGCTTTGCCTTTGGTGACACGGTGAGTCACTAAGCACTGTTGGGAAGAGACCCAGGACTCCTGCTCTTTTGCTTGCTGGGGCTCTTTGCCGGAGATCACAATCCTTCCACATTAGTAGCCAGTTGCATTTATGGCTCTTAATGACATTTAATGGAGCTTCTGGGATGGGAAAATGCTGGGGGGTGAAGACTGGGAGATTAAAAAAATCAAAACCTGCAATGACACATGAGACCGTTATTACTGAAGATTTAAAAACGTCAGTGGACCTCATAGACCCATTCCATGGGGAAATGATTCCTAAGCTGATGAGGAATAGCCCCCCCCCCCGCCTGGAAACTGGGTGGAAGAAAGAAGGAAAGGGGGAGATTGACATCATGGTCTCCAAAGTCATGTTCTCCAGTTCTTCCCTGCAGTTTCAGATTTATATTTACTCCATGCCATTATTTGTGTTCCCTTCTGTTATATACACATTAGTTTTGTTTTGTCCTGGAGACTGAACCCAGAGGCATTCTACCTCGGAGCTACACCCCCAGACCTTTTTATTATCAGAGTCTTATCTCAGAAGTTTCTGATGATCTTGCTAATTTGGTGAGACTGGCCCTCCCAAATCAGCTTCCCAAGTACTGGGATTACAGGTGTGCACCAACACGCCCAGCTGACACACTAGTTTTGCCATGCACATTCATGTTATAGCTGGGTCTTATTATGGGGTGGAGGGTGTCATCCATGTTAACAGAAGAAGGCTGAGAGTTAAGTGGCTAGGACCTTCTGTCCCTTATAGGCCATGGGACATCGAGCAGGTCAGCTCACCTGAAACTTAGTTTCCTTAGTTATAAAAGGGGCTTCTCAAGGCAGATATGGTGACACATGTCTGTAATCCCAGTACCTGAGAGGTTGAAATGGGTTCAAGGCCAGCTTCAGTAAGTTGTGAGACTGTCAGCAATCTAGCAAGACCCTGTTTCAAGACAAAAAATAAAAAGGGCTGGGGGTGTAGCTCAGAGGCAGAATGCCCCTGGGTTCAATCCCCAGGACCAAAAAAAGAAAGAAAGAAAGGAAAGAAGTTGCTGGGCGTGGTAGAGCATGCTTATAATAGTACTTGGGAGGCTAAGACAAGAAGATCACAGGTTCAAAGCCAACCTTGGCAACTTAATGAGACCCTGTTTCTAAATAGGAAATAAAATCAGGTCGGGGGATATAACTTGGAGGTAGAATATCTCTCTGGGTTCAGTCCCTAATACACACACAAAAAAAAAAAAAAGGAAGGAGAAAAGAGAGAGAGAGACAGACAGACAGACAGACAGACAGACTTCTCTGGTTGGCCTGAAGGTAGCATACTGCTCTAAGCCTCTATGTCCGCATGTCCAGAGGAAGAAGCTGCTGCCCTCACTGACACGCCCCAGCCCCACCCCCAGTACTGTGGCATTCTCCATCTCCTGTGGAGCACACCACAGACAGCAGAACAAGAGCAGAGAGCAATGGTTCCATCAGCATGACCAGCAGGAGCAGGGACACAGAGGAGAGAACTTGGCCCCACTGGAGACTGGGTGGGGGCCTGCATTCTTTCTCACTGGGGATTGAACCCAGGGTCATTCTGCCTCTGAACTACAATAGCCTTTTTATTTTTTAACATTATTTTGAAACAGGGTCTAAGTTGCTGAAACTGTCCTAGAAAACATGCTCCTCCTGTCTCAGCCTCCCAAATACCAAGATTTCAGGTGTGGGCCCTCATGCCCAGCTAGGAATGAATTCTTAACGTCCTGGGTGCGAAGCAGCCGGAGGAAGGTGCTTCTTGTACACCTGGCATGTATAGCCTGAAGACAGGGCAGTGATATTAGCTAAAGACAAATAATGATTGTCAGAGCTGGCTGACAGCTGCTCTCCCCATTGGCTGTCTCCAGTTTACCACCTCACCACCATTTTGCTCCAGACTTCAAGAAGCTCTTATTCTCTCTAATTTGCATTTGGGGTGAGCATACTGTTCCAATAGGGAATTTTCTGTTTTTCTAGTGGAAAGGGGGTTTGAGAGAGGAAAAATGAGGTATTTCTTCAGCACTTGAACAGCTCTGGCCCTGTTATGTCAGGCCAGGGCTTTTAAATTTGAGCAGGATGGCTTCTCCAGTTTCCAGAAAGAAAGCACAAAGTCAAGGGTAGACAGGACATGGCTGGGACTCGGGCCAGCCAAGCTTTATCACCAGAAATGTGGACTTTGGAGTCCAGCTGACCTGAGAATGACTCCCAGGTTGCCATTCCTCAGCTGTGTGACCTAGGGAAACATCCTTAACCTCATGCCACAATTTCCTTCCTCATCAGTAAAATGGGGACAAGCATCTGCCTCTGAGAGGAGACAGGAGGATTAAATGAGGGGAAGAAAGATAATGCAAATACCTGGCAAACAGTAAGCTGCAGTAAAATGCGAGGCAGTCACAGTGGTGAACTATCAAGTATTAGATAGGGATCTTGCCCTCTGGCAGCTTCCACAGGCAACATTAGCACAGGAGGAGGGTTTGCGGACCTGTCCAAGAGTTCAACACCCAACGAAACTAGGGAACAACAGTCTAAACATAAGCCAAAACTGTGATAACTGCGCCTCGCCAGCTCAAGTTGATGGATTACAGAAACACCTAAACCACAGCCTTTCTCTATCAGCAGAGGCACATGTATGTGCCTTGAGCCTCAGAAACGAGCCTTAGAAAAGAGGGGGCGTCGTGGGGGCACGGAAAAATCCCATGACTTCTGGGTCAGGATCATAGGGCAATTGAAATGTCCTTCTGGTGAATCAAGGAGGGCTTCCAGGAGGTGGTTCAGGGATTCAGGGGCCTCTCCTGTTTTCATCGCCATCTCTACGGCAGAAGATGGGGGTACAAGACCAGATCTGAATCCACGGGGTGGGGTGTGGCGGTCCTTCCAGGCCCCCAGGCCTGGCCCCTTTAAGGCATCGAAACTCCTTGAACATTCCACTGGCGGGCTCCCCGCCGCCCCGCCGCGCGCTGACGTCACCCTTCGGGGAAGCGGCTGACGTCAGCGCGTTCTCGGCGAGCGGGGCGGGGCCGGTGACTCATCGCCGCGCCGCCAGCCCCGCCCCCGCCGGCCGCGCGCACGTGAGCGCGCCGCGCTGCCTTCTAATTTTAGCCGCGGCCGCAGCTCCGGGGTCGGTTGAGGTAATGGCGGGCGCGAGGAGGTGGCCCGCGCTGATCCGACTCCTGGACCCCGCCGGCCCCGGGCTTGGGGGGCCCGCGGGCGGCTCGGGGTCCCGGCGCGGAGTGGGGGGCGGCGGGGCCGTGGTGTTGCTGGGAGGTGTTTTGTTTTGTTTTGCGGTACTGCGGATGGAACCCAGGGCATTCTATCTCCGAGCTACACCCCCAGCCCTATTTTTTACTCTTTATTTTGAAACAGGGTTTCAATGAATTGCAAAGGCCCTCGCTAAGTAGCTGAGGCTGTCCGCGAACCCAGACCCTCCCGTCTCAGCCTCCCGAATGATGGGATTGTAAGTGTGCGCCCCCACCCCCGGCTGGGGCGGGAGATTTTAAAAGGATTCAGTGCAACCTCAGTTTGTTTCTGTAGGGAAAACATTCAAACAGAAGGCACAAGTGGCGGGTGAGGGAGGTTTACCTAGAGAAGTGAAGACCCCGCAGTAGAAAGGCTGGTGATGCTCCAAAGGAAAGCGCAGGAAGGTGCCTGGGGCAAGGGGCTTCTGGGGGCCGCAGATGGGGTCTGGAGCAGGCCGTTTCGGAAAGCAAAGCAGCGTGGAGCCTTTCGTGTGTCCGGTTTATTCCTCCTGGACATCTTTATATTATTACATTGGGTGGTCCAGGGCCCGTTGCATGGCGCACCTGATTGTTTCTCTGCCCCTTTCTCTCAGGACACGGAGTGGGTCAGAGTGAGCGAGGCTGTGCAGGTAACTTCTGATGGATCCCAGCCAACCCCATGTCTACCTAGCAACCAAACTGTAGGAGCCCTAGGGGCCGTCAGAGGCCTGGCCCTGCCGTTGGTGGCCCACGGGAGGTTTCTTGGCCTTGGTGAGGCCTCCTGAACCACCAAGCCCCTAATCTGCTTGGTGTTAGGAGGGAATTGGCCCCTCTGATGGGAAGGATGGTGACCTTTCCAGGATCAGGCCAAGTACAGGGAACTGAAGGTCACTGTGTGAAAGGCCAGCACTGCTGCCACAAAATGGGTGTAGTGTTGTAGGCTTGTTTCCCAGGAAATGGGAGACTGACACAGGATTGCAGATTCAAGGTCATCTTCAGCAATTTATCTAGACCCTGTTTCTAGATAAAAATTTAAAAGGACAGTGTAGGTTAGTGGTAGAATGCTCCTAGGTAGAATGCTTCAATTCCGCAGGACCCAGGGCTGAACCCTTTTTGTACCAAGGTGACCTTCCAGGAACCAGATAAAAGATTTGTTTGAAAAAACTGGTGACACTTTGTGAAATCCACACTCTCCTTGTTGTGGGTAGGTGGGTGGGGGCACTGCAAAGACACTGTCCTGTCAAGTGAACTGCAGTTTTGACCTTGCACAGTGGTCTGCCATGTCACAGTGACCCGCATTCCTTAGTTGGTGGCACCCTCGGGTTTCACAGGGATTATCTCCACAGTGTACATATAAAAGAGTGTTCATAAGGTTTGACCTCCTTAGATTGTGTTGGAAAGTCCAAGATATTAAGCACATTTCCTTCCCGTATTTATTTAGGAGTGGAGCAGCTGGATCATATGGTAGTTCTACTTTAAACTTTTTTAGAAACCTCTATGCTGTTTTCCATAGTAGCTATTACTAGTTTAAGGGTCAATTTTACTCCATATCCTTGCATTTTTTTTATAATCATTCTAAGTAGAGCACGATGGAATTTCATTGCATTTTTAATTTGCACTTCTGTGATAGTTAAAGAATTTGAGTATCTTATATGTATTGGCTCTTGGTACTTCTTTGGGAAAATTTTTGTTCAGATCATTTGCCCATTTTTTATTGGGTTAGTTGTTTTTAGTACTGGGAGTTGAACCCAGGAGCATTCTACATTCAAGGTACACCACCAGCCTTTTTCTTCCAGTACTGGGGATGGAACCCAAGGGCATTGTACCTCCAAACTACACCCCTGCCCTGTTTTTTAGTCTTTTTTAATTTTTGAAACAGGATCTCTCTGAGTTGCAAAGGGCCTCGCCAAGTAGCTGAGGCCGTCCGTGAACTGCAATCCTCCGGTCTCTGCCTCCGAATGTTGGGATTACTAGCGTGTGCCACCATGCCTGGGCATGCCCTTTTTATTTTTACTTTGAAACAATAGCTTCCTAAGTTGATGAGAGCCTCACTACTTGATAAGGCTGTTCTTAAACCTGTGATCCTCCTGTCTCAGCCTCCCAAGTACTGATTACACGGGTGTGCCCCCATGCCCAGCCCTATTTGTTCTTTTGATTTTTGTTAGTTCTTATATATATATTTGGGGTATTAATCCTCAGATGAAAAGCTGGCAGACCTTTCTCCCATTCTAGAAGTTGTTTCTTCCCTTTTGCATTACTGTTTTTGTTGTGCAGAAGCCTTCGAATTGGATGTAAATCCTACTTGTCAATCTTATGTTTGTTTTCTCAGCTATTAGAATTCTCTTCAAGTAATTGTCTGTGCCAAAATTTTGAAGCATTTTCCTTTTAGCCTCAGAGTTTTCAATCTTACATTAAGGTCTTTCATCCATTTTGAGGGTTTTTTTTTATTATTCAGGATGAGATAGGAATCTACATGTGATCATCTACATGTGGCTATCAGTTTTCCTAGCACCTTTGTTGAAGAGGCTGTCCTTTTGCCAGTATATATTTTTGGCACCTTTGTCAAGAATCAGTTGACTGAAATTGGGTGGATTTATTTCTGATTCTTCTTTTTTGGCCATTGGGGTGTGTACACTCACTACTGGAGATTAAATCCACAGGTGTTCTACAACTGAACTATACCCTGAGCCCTATTATCTTATTTTTTAAATTTTAAAACAGGATATCACTAAGTTGCGGAAGGCCTTTCTAAATTGCTGAGGCTGGCCTCCAACCTGCAATCCTCCTGTCTCAGCCTCTTGAGTCCTGGGATTATAGGTGTGTACAACCATACCAAGACATTATTGGTCTTTATGTGTTTTTGGTTGTGAGAGTTATATAGCATAATCACAAGAAAAGGGAAAAAGTTCTATACTACTATTTTCTTTTTCTTTTTTCTTTCTTTTTTTTTTTTTCTGGTGGTGGTATTGGGGATGGAACCCTTCTTGGGCTACACTCCCAGACCTATTTTATATTTTTTTATTTGGAAACAGGGTCTCTCCCAAGCACGGGGATTACAAGCGTGCGCCACCATGCCCAGCAACATTGTTGTGTTTTACCGGCCATGTTTGTTTGTTTTAAAAGTCTCATTTGCCCTTTTATTTTGACTCTTTGGTGCTTATTAAATGTTCTCAAATGTGTGGAAAGTGTTCTCAGTAGAGAGTATACAAACTTTCACATTAGCCAGGCGTGGTGGCGCACGCTTGTAATCCCTGCGCTTGGGAGGCGGAGACAGGAGGATCACGCAGGTTTGAAGCCAGCTGTGTACGCACTGGTTTAGGAGACCCTGTTTCCAAATAAAAATATTTAAGAATAGGTCCTGGGAGTGTAGCCTGGAGGTAGAAGGGCTTCCAGGAACCCCAGTACCACCAAAAAAAACCCTTTCACATTATCTGAAAGGCAGTGGCTTTTTTCACAGTGCTGGGGCACAAATAATCTGAGCCCTAGTAGGAGGCAGGAGAGGAAGACTGGGGAGGCTGGGCTAGAACCAGTCCTTGACTCGGAGGAGGGAAGAATAGATAGGTAATTTTTCTTTTCCTTTCCTTTTCCTTTTCTCTTGTGGTACTGGGGATTGAACCCAGAGCCATTCTACTTCTGAGCTACACTCCCAGTCCTTTTTATTTTTTTATTTTGAAATAGGGTCTCACGTAGTTGCCAAAAGCCTCACCAAGTTGCTGAGGCTAGCTAGCTTTAAACCTGAAGTCCTTCTGTCTCAACCTCCCAAGTACTGAGATTGCAGATAGGCACCACCACACCTGGTTATAGATAGGTAATATTTAAAACTTCCCTGTAACAATCTTGTACTTTTTCACTCCTACTCAACAGTTCTGATTAGCCCTTTTTTCTTGATGGCTCTGGCTTCTCCTGTCTAAAGACATATGGGAGCCAAGTGAGCAAACAGAAAGTTAACTGCTGAGTTTTATTTACATGTCAGTGTACTTACTGTCCTTCATATAAAACTTTTACTAATTGAAATGAGTCGTTGGCAATACATGTTATGTTAGATTCCATAGTCATAGTTTTTCTAATTCCTCTTGTTGTCTACGACCTGTTAAGGAAATAAAAGAAGTAGAACCACTTGATCAGAATACAACCAATGTTTTTTAAACATTAATATATGATAACAGACATTGATTTAAAATACTTCCACCTTGAATAATCAGGTGCTTCCATGTGCTGGTGTGGTGCTGGGACCAGAAGACAAATGTGATATCTAAAAGGATAATGTAGCCAGACATCAGACATGGTGGCACATGCTTGTAATCCAAGTACTTGGGAGGCTGAGACAGGAGGACCACAGGTTTGAAGATAGCCTTAGCAAGTAGTGTGATTCTTCAAACTATTGAGACCTTGTCTCCAAATAAGAAAAAAAAAAAAATTGGACTGGAGTATAGCTCGGAGGTAGGATGCCTCTGGGTTCAATCCCTAGTGCCAATAAATAAATAAATAAATAATAAATAAATAATACTATGCAATGTTATTTTTGGCCTTGTTCATGAGTTTATGTTTTCAGTGTTTTGTATACACATAGAATTATTAAAGTTGTTTTCAATATTTACATTAGGACAGTTATTTAAGTGCTTTATAATTTCAACCAGCATATTTAATTGTGACACTTGTACTTACTGCATTGTGACCAATTATATTTTAACACAGGGAAAAAAAAGGAAATAAGATTCATGGCAAGTTACTAGGGCAACTTCTCTGTAATTTTAATATCTATATTAGACCTTCCATTGATCATGCTATTGTTGGGGTTGCCCAAACAAATGCCTTCACTAAATCCGTGTGATTCTCATAGTCTCCTAAATAGAGCATCCTGTCCTACCTCAACCACATCCTAATTCTGTAGTGGTAGACCTCAAACATGCCCTTCACTCTTCTCATGGCAGCTCTGTGAGACTTCTGCTCAAACTGACTGTTGCCATGTCCCTTCCCCTGCTTACCTAACTTCAAAGTTCTGGGTAAAAGAAAAAAAAGAATTTCTTTTCTTTGAAAATACCCCATCAGAACCAAGTGTGGTGGTGCACGGTTGTAATCCCAGTACTTTGGAGGCTAAGACAGGAGGATTACAAGTTCATGGCTGCCCCAGCTACTTAGCAAGGCCTCCACAACTTAGTGAAACCCTGTTTCAAAAATAAAGAATAGCTGGGCATGGTGGCACATGCTTGTAATCCCCGCGCTTGGGAGGCAGAGACAGGAGGATCACACAGGTTTGAAGCCAGCCGCACTGGCTTAAAAGAACCTGTTTCCAAATAAAAATATAAAATAGGTCTGGGAGTGTAGCCTGGAGGTAGAAGGGCTTCCAGGAACCCCAGTACCACCAAAAAAAAAGATAAAGAATAAAAAATGGGGCGGGGGTCATAGCTTGGAGGTAGAATGCCTCTGGATTCCATCCCCAGTACCACAAGAAAGAAAGAAAGAAAGAAAGAAAGAAAGAAAGAAAGAAAGAAAGAGGAAGAGAGAAAGAGAAAGAAAGGAGGGAGGGAGGGAAGGAAGGAAAGAAAAAGAAAGAAAAAAAGAAAATACTACATCGGGGGCATTAAGTCAACCCTGCAGCCCCATTCAGCCATTTACAGTGGTAGCCCTTAGTGAGACTCAATCTTGGAAAGAGAATAATCACCTAAAACACCTTTATTTACATAGACAACATATTTTACCTACACCACCAAGGTATTTTCTTTGTGGAACTAACACTACCTCTGCCTTCCCACAAATTGGACAGAAAGCTGTACCCTAGTCAGTCAAATACCAGAGATAGAAGTTGCCTCTAATCACTCCTTTAATGTTCCCCTTTTAGCCTATATTAGATCCAGAAGGGACCTAGCCTTCATTCTGACTCCTGCTTGGCCTAGGGGTAGCTACAGGGCTAAGTATTGGCATAAGTGGACTTGCAAATTCTCTCACATATTATCTGAACTTACCTAAATACATAAAAATGTCTAGAGGAAATAGTCTAAAATCAAATGGACTCTTTAGCAACAATCACCTTTTAGAATAGACAAGGTGGGGACCACCTCATAGCGGAAAAGGAAGGTTTATGCCTATTTTGGGGGGAAGAATGCTGGTTCTGTGCCAGCCAATCTGGGTTGTCTGTAACATGGCAAAAAGGCTTACTCATAGAACTTGTAGGATCCAACGACTCTCAGACTCTTAAGCTATTGGCTACAGTAACTAAATTGGACCTCCTGGCTTTTTTGATTAGGTGGTCCCCTACTAATGTTCCTCTTGGCTCTCATTTTTGGTTCCTGTATACTGCGAGCCCTTTCATCATTTCTACAAAACTATTCAAGCAATCAAACAGGTCTGTAGATGAGCTTTACTCTTCTGCTCTAACATTGGATACCAGCCTCTTCCCTCCCTCCCTCCCTCCCTTCTTCCCTCCCACCCTTCCTTTTTCTACTTCTCTTCAATTTTTCTCTTTTTTTTTTTTTAGCTTTTCTCTTAATTATAAGATTTCCTTTTTCTCCCATTTTTATCTTTGTGTTTTTTCTCTTCTATGTTTTTATTAATGATATTATTGTTTATATTTATACACTTTTTTCAGTTCTGGGGATTGAGCCTGGGTCTTCACGCACATTGAACAAGTATTCTGCCACTTCCAGCCCAACTGAAAAGAACTGTTGAACTTAACTTTGGCCATAACCAAGTTCTGCTTGAACCTTATCACATACTTCAACTTTAGAATAAAAGGGACAAAAGCTCCTAGCCCATGATCTGACCTGCCCCTAGATGGGCATAGCTAGGGATGTTTGAATTCTGACCTCAATATGGAAACTTCTTTAATAATGGCAGAGTTAAATAACATACCTCTTGTGGACACCATATCTACAAGGGTCTTGTACATTGATCACATCCATATTGTCAGAATGTGCATTCCTCACAACAATATATGTGCATGCCACAGAGGATAAGCTATGACCCTAGCTCTGTCACTCCACAGGAAATACTAGGAATTTCACCAGTGTCTAAGAAGATAAGACCTTCAAACTCTTCATAATGACTGGAGCAACTAATAACAGAATTGCTTTCAAGTAAGAACCAGTATTAATAGTGCCTGGAGGAGCTTCTACCTCTAATTGGGGCTTTGTCTCCCATAGGAGTAACCATAGGTGGTGTTTCCCAATACTCTGCTGTCTATGTATCTGCCTGAATTACCAGAGGGTCCTCATTTTTTCAAAAGCTATGAAGATCATGGTTCCCTAAAGCTTCCAATACAGTGTGTACCTTATCCAGACCCACTAATCACAATCCAAGAAGCTATAAAGAGATTACAAAGCTTAATTGTAGGTAAAATAACATTACACAACAGTTTGATACCCTAAAACATATTGTCAAAATAAAGCCACTTAATAAAAAGGCCATCCCATAAAATGAGAGATATCTGTCCCAATAGATTATCACATTTCAACCTAAATAAACAGAAATATGGAGAAATATATGACAGCCACTTATAACTCTTTAGTAACTGATTCCAAAGATATCAAAGTAGATATAATGTCTGAAACAATTCAGAACAATAGTTCCCAAAATGGCCAGTGAACTGGAACATGATATACATAAACCTAAGAATGAATTAAAGACAGTATCAGAAAAATTGACAGTATCAGAAAAATTGAGTAAAGACCTACAGATTCTGAAGAAATATTCAGAAACGTTGGAAATGAAAAGTACAGTAAATAAGATGAAACACTTGTTGAAACCCTTCCTAATTGAATAGAGCAAATGAAAGAATAACAGATGGATGACACGGTTTTTGAAGTGTTTTGCTTAAACAGGTAGAGAAAGAAAACTTAAAAAGCAAGTACAGAAAGTAGAAGACACCCTTCAGGACACCCTTAAAAGATCAAATACCCGGATCATTGGCATACCCAAGGGAGAAGAGCTTCAGGTTAGGGGCGTAAGAAATATATTCAATAAAATAATGGAAGAAAACTTCCCAAATCTTGGAAACCACATGGGCATTCAGATACAGGAGGCATTTAGAACCCCAAATAGACATGCCCACAAAGGATCTTCTTATGACATACTATAAATTGTCAAGCATAGAGGACAGAGAATATTAAAAGCTGCAAGAGAGAAGTGTCAAGTAAAATTTAAAGGCAAACCTATTGGACTAATAGTATATTTCTCTGAAGAAACACTAAAGGCCAGGAGGGAATTAGGATGATGTATTTTTACGTGCTGAAAGAAAATAACCTCAAACCAAGATTACTATACCCAGCAAGACTATTCTTCAAAATTGAAGGAAAGATAAAGACCTTTCAAGATAAGCATAAACTTAAGGAATTCATGACCTCTAGCCCCAAATTACAAAACATGCTTGAGAAAATCCTACACTCAGCTGAAGAAAGATACACAGAATCATGAGAGCACATGAAAGAATAAATTCCACTACATAAAGCAATAGGTGTACACATTAGAAGTAGGAAAAAAGCAAATTTACTGATAGAGAAAATCATTAACCTAAGATAAATAAGAGAAATAAATGGAAAGAATATTATAACAACATGAAGAAAGTTTAAAAAAAGTCAGAAACAAGTACATACCCCCCAATAACAAGATAAATTATCTTTATTCTTCAATTAAAAGACAAGCTGTCCAATTGGATTTAAAATGAGGCCCAGGCCAGGTGTGGTGGCTCACACTTGTAATCCCAGCATTTGAGAGGCTGAGACAGAAGGATTATGGACAACTCAGTGATACCCTGTTTCAAAATAAAGGATTTTAAAAAATAGGGCTAGGGGTACAGCTTGGAGGTAAAATGCTCCTGGGTTCCATTCTTAGTACTGCAAAATAAAATAAATGAATAAATAAATAAAGTAAAAATAAAATAAAAAGAGGCCAAATAATATACTGCCTACAAGAAATTCAACTTCAAAGACATAATCCACAGGCCAAGATTTAAAAGATGGAAAATTATATTCCAAGAAAATGCAATCTAAAGCAAGCAAGAATAGCTGTACTCATTCATACCTGATAAAATGTACTTAAAGCCACAATTAGAAAAGACAAAGCAAGTCACTGTATATCAATAAAGGGGACAATTCATCAAGAAGATCTAAGGATTATAGATTCATATCCAGCAGATGTCATAAAGAGATAGGTTCTGAAACAGTTACAGTGTAACTTTAGTACTTCACTATCACCAGTAGATCATTCGGACAAGGATCAACAGAGTTAAACTATACTCTAGATCAAAGAGACTTAACAGACATCTATAGACTATTTCACCTAATAGCTGCAGAACACACATTTTTTTTTTATCAATGCATGGATCTTTTTAAAAATAGACCATATATTGGAACACAGTGCTTCTTAACAAATCCAAAACTAATATTACATTTCTTCTGATCTCAGTGGACTGAAACTACAGATTTACATGAAGAGAAAATATAGAAATTATCCAGACATAGGACGATTGAACTTCATATATTTGAGCAAAAAGCTGGTTATTGAAGAAGTCAAAGGAAATTTAAACATCCCATGAGCTGAATTAAAATAACATGCCAGCCGGGCATGGTGGCGCATGCTTGTAATCCCTGCACTTGGGAGGCAGAGACAGGAGGGTCACACAGGTTTGAAGCCAGCTGCGCTGTCTTAAGAGACCCTGTTTCCAAATACAAAATAGGTCTGGGAGTGTAGCCCAGAGGTAGAAGGGCTTCCAGGAACCCCAGTACCACCAAAAATTAAAAAAAAGGAAAAAGAAAATAACATGCCAAAGTCAATAAGATGCAGCAAAAGCTATTTATTTATTTATTTATTTATTTATTTATTTATTTATTTTGGTATTGAGAATTGAATGCAGAGGCATTCTAACTCGAAGCTATACCCCTAAACCAATTTTACTTCTTATTTAGGAAACAGTGTCTCACAGATTGATGAGAGTCTCACTACTTAGTGAAGCTGCTCTTGAACCTGCAATCCTCTTGTCTTGGCTTCCCAACTACTAGTATTACAAGCATGAACCACCACACTTGGTTTGTAAAAGCAATGAGTGCTGGGATAAAAATATTAACCTCAAATAACTTTGTAATGTATCTCAGGGTCTTAGAAAAACAAGTAACAATCCCAAAATGAATTGAAGGAAAGATCAGAGCAGAAATAAATTTACACATTTCCAGCATTTGGGAGGCTAAGACTGGAGGATTGCAGTTTGTGGACAGCCTCAGCTACTTAGGCCCTTTGCAACTCAGTGAGACCATGTTTCAAAATAAAGAATAAAAAATAGGGCTGGGGGTATAGCTTGAAGGTAGAATGCCCCTGGGTTCCATCCCCAGTACTGCAAAAAAAAAAAAAAAAGTTTTTACACAACAGACTAAAAGAATAATACAAAGAGTCAGTGAAATAGAGTTGGTTCTTTGAAAAGATAATGATTGGCAAAACTTTGTCCTATTTTATGAAAAAAGAGACTCAAATAAAATTGGATGTAAGAAAGATACATGATTCCATAGAAACTCAAAGGTTCATTAGGGAATTAAAAAAAAAAACCTACGGTAATTAAATTGAAAAATCTAGACATGAACAAATTTTTGGACACATGACCAAACAAAACTTAATGAAGAGATTATAAAAACCTAAAAGGATCAATAACAAGTAATAAGACTGAATCAGTAATAAAATTTCTATCCTCTCCCTAGTATAACAGGAATGGATGCCGTTACCGCTGAGTTTTACAAACTTGTAAAAGAAGCGCTAACACCAATGTGCCTTAAGCTATTGTATAAAGTAGGAAAGGGAGAAATCCTTTCAATGTCATTCTACGAAGTCAGCGTTATCCTGCTACCAAAACCTGACATTACTACAAACAATAGATCAGTATGCCCTGTAAAAATAGATAAAATAATCCTCAAAATACTTACACGTTGAACTCAGTTGCACATTTAAAAGGTTATACACCTTTATATATAAAAGATCGAGTTGGTTTAATTCCAGGGTGCAAAGATAATTCAGCAAGTGCAAGTTCAATAATAAACCACATAGAGGGGTCGCGGGACCCTGGGCCCGGGGCCGAAGTGCGCGTAGCACGCCAGACCCCTGGAGAAACCGGGCCCAGTAAGACGCTGGGTTCTGGGCAGGGGTCGCGCGCGGCGCACACTAGCCTGGGCCCGGGTCACGGGACTCTGGGCCCCGGGCCAAACTGCGCGTAGCACGCCAGACCCCTGGAGAAACCGGGCCCAGTAAAACGCTGGGTTCTGGGCGGGGGTCACGTGCAGGGCACGCCAGATGGGGCCCGGGTCGCGGGACTCTGGGCCCCAGGCCGAACTGCGCGTAGCACGCCAGACCCCTGGAGAAACCCGGCCCAGTAAGACACTGGATTCTGGGCGGGGGTCGCGCGCGGCGCACACCAACCGGGGCCCGGGTCGCGGGACCCTGGGCCCGGGCCGAAGTGCGCATAGCAGGCCAGACCCCTGGAGAAACCGGGCCCAGTAAGATGCTGGGTTCTGGGCGGGGTCGGGGGCGGGGCACGCCAGCTGGGGCCCGGGTCGCGGGACTCTGGGCCCCAGGCCGAACTGCGAGTAGCACACCAGACCCCTGGAGAAACCGGGCCCAGAACAGAAAAAGATAAAGAAAAATATCGGAGAGGAGGTAAGAAAGCCGTTATGGATGCCAGGACACTGGAGATGCAGACAAAACTTATCTAAATGCACTGGAACTTATGGAAAAATTCGCCGTGAAAGAGGACTGCTATTTCTCTATATTGTTAAGAATCTCAGACATCACATATAAGGAGAGAGTTTAGCGGAGACCAAGGAGAAATGCAGTGTTGAAAGAGTTCTCCGCGATGGTGGTGGAGACTTGTATTCAGGAGAAGCAGAAACCAGATCTTACCAACTTTACTTTTTTGGAGAAATTACACCAAATGTCGAATGCTACCACCACGCATGCTTAGGAACTCTGGACAACATTCAGAGTGGAAAAAGAGCCTGGGAAGGATTTGAAACGGTGGAGGCAGTGGCAATGCCAGTGGCCAATACTCAGGGGAGGCAGAGATCTGATACATTACACCTGGAACCTTTGAAATAATAACTAGAGAGACAGTGATCGGAACCTGCTGAGGGGTTAGGCGGGCGCCGGGGCCAGTGGCCGACATCGGAGCTTGCTGTGAGGCAAGGCCACTACTGAGGCCTCCGTGGCCGGGATTGGAACCTGCCGAGGGGTTAGACCGATGCTGGGGCCAGCGAGGCCGGCATTGGAGCCTGCCATGAGGCAAGGCTTGTGCTGGGGCCTCCGAGGTCGGGTCCGGAACCTGCTGAGGGGTTATGCCGGTGCTGGGGCCAGCGAGGCCGGCATCGGAGCCTTCCGTGAGGCAAGGCCGGTACTGGGGCCTCCGAGGCCAGGATAATAGCCTGCCGAGGGGTTAGGCCAGTGCTGGGGTCAGCGAGGCCGGCATCAGAGCCTGCCGTGAGGCAAGGCCAGTGCTGGGGCCTCCGAGGACGGGACTGGAGCCTGCTGAGGGGTTAGGCCGGTGCTGGGGCCAGCGAGGCTGGCATCAGAGCCTGCATGAGACAAGGCCGGTACTGGGGCCTCCAAGGTCAGGATAAGAGCCTGCCGAGGGGTTTGGCCGGTGCTGGGGCCAGCGAGGCCGGCATCAGAGCATGCCATGAGACAAGGCCGGTAATGGGGCCTCCAAGGCCGGGATAAGAGCCTGCCGAGGGTTAGGCCGGTGCTGGGGCCAGTGAGGCCGGCATCGGAGCCTTCCGTGAGGCAAGGCCGGTGCTGGGGCCTCCTAGGCCGGGATCGGAGCCTGCCTTGAGACAAGGCCAGTACTGGGGCCTCTGAGGCCAGGATAAGAGCCTGCCGAGGGGTTAGGCCAGTGCTGGGGCCAGCGAGGCCGGCATCGGAGCCTGGCGTGAAGCAAGGCCGGTGCTGGGGCCTCCGAGGCCGGATTCGGAGCCTGCCTTGAGGTAAGGTCGGTACTGGGGGCTCCGAGGCCAGGATAAGAGCCTGCTGAGGGGTTAGGCCGGTGCTGGGGCCAGCGAGGCCGGCATCAGAGCCTGCTGTAAGGCAAGGCCGGTGCTAGAGCCTCTGAGGCCGACATCAGCCTGCCTTGAGGCAAGGCCAGTACTGGGGCATCCGAGGCCGGGATAAGAGCCTGCCGAGGGGTTAGGCTGATGCTGGGGCCAGCGAGGCCGGCATCGGAGCCTGCTGTGAGGCATGACCAGTGCTGGGGCCTCCGAGGCCAGGATCAGAGCCTGCTGAGGGGTTAGGCCGGTGCTGGGGCCAGTGAGGCCGGCATCGGAGCCTGCCGTGAGGCAAGGCCGGTACTGGGGCCTCCGAGGCCAGGATAAAAGCCTGCCGAGGGGTTAGGCCAGTGCTGGGGCCAGCGAGGCCGGCATCGAAGCCTGCTGTGAGGCATGACCAGTGCTAGGGCCTCCGAGGCCGGGATCGGAGCCTGTCGAAGGGTTAGGCCGGTGCTGGGGGCCAGTGAGGCCGGCATCGGAGCCTGCCGTGAGGCAAGGCCGGTACTGGGGCCTCCGAGGCCAGGATAAGAGCCTGCCGAGGGGTTAGACCGGTGCTGGGGCCAGCGAAGCCGGTATCGGAGCCTGCTGTGAGGCGTGACCAGTGCTGGGGCCTCCGAGGCCGGGATCGGAGCCTGTCGAAGGGTTAGGCCGGTGCTGGGGCCAGTGAGGCCGGCATCGGAGCCTGCCTTGAGGCAAGGCTGGTACTGGGGCCTCGAGGCTAGGATAAGAGCCTGCCGAGGAGTTAGGCCGGTGCTGGGGCCAGGGAGGCCGGCATCGGAGCCTGCCGTGAGGCAAGGCCGGTACTGGGGCCTCCGAGGCCAGGATAAGAGCCTGCCGAGGGGTTAGACCGGTGCTGGGGCCAGCGAGGCCGGTATCGGAGCCTGCTGTGAGGCATGACCAGTGCTGGGGCCTCCGAGGCCGGGATCGGAGCCTGTCGAAGGGTTAGGCCGGTGCTGGGGCCAGTGAGGCCGGCATCGGAGCCTGCCTTGAGGCAAGGCTGGTACTGGGGCCTCGAGGCTAGGATAAGAGCCTGCCGAGGAGTTAGGCCGGTGCTGGGGCCAGGGAGGCTGGCATCGGAGCCTGCCGTGAGGCATGACCAGTGCTGGGGCCTCCAAGGCCGGGATCGGAGCCTGTCAAGGGGTTAGGCCGGTGCTGGGGCCAGTGAGGCCGGCATCGGAGCCTGCCTTGAGGCAAGACCGGTACTGGGGCCTCCAAGGCCAGGATAAGAGCCTGTCGAGGGGTTAGGCCAATGCTGGGGCCAGCGAGGCCGGCATCGGAGCCTGCCGTCAGGCATGGTCGGTGCTGGGGCCTCTGAGGCCAGGATAAGAGCCTGCCGAGGGGTTAGGCCGGTGCTGGGGCCAGCGAGGCCGGCATCGGAGCCTGCCGTCAGGCATGGCCAGTGCTGGGGCCTCCGAGGCCAGGATAAAAGCCTGCCGAGGGGTTAGGCCGGTGCTGGGGCCAGTGAGGCTGGCACCGGAGCCTGCCATGAGGCAAGGCCGGTACTGGGGCCTCCGAGGTCGGGATTGGAGCCTGCCGAGGGGTGAGGCCGATGCTGGGGCCAGCGAGGCCGGCATTGGAGCCTGCCGTGAGGCAAGGCCGGTGCTGAGGCCTCCGAGGCCGGGATTGGAGCCTGCCTTGAGGCAAGGCCGGTACTGGGGCCTCCGAGGCCAGGATAAGAGCCTGCCGAGGAGTTAGGCCGGTGCTGGGGCCAGTGAGGCCGGCATCGGAGCCTGCCGTGAGGCAAGGCCGGTACTGGGACCTCCGAGGCCGGGATAAGAGCCTGTCGAGGGGTTAGGCCGGTGCTTGGGCCAGCGAGGCCGGCATCGGAGCCTGCCTTGAGGCAAAGCCGGTACTGGGGCCTCCGAGGCCAGGATAACAACCTGCCGAAGGGCTAGACCGGTGCTGGGGCCAGCAAGGCCAGCATCGGAGCCTGCCGTGAGGCAAGGTTAGCATCGGACCCTCCGTGAGACATGGCCAGTGCTGGGGCCTCCTAACCCGTGAACGGAACCTGCCGAGGGGTAGCCCGGTGCTGGGGCCAACGAGGCCGGCATTGGAGCCAGCTGTGAGGCTAGGCCGGTGCTGGGGCCTCCGAGGCCGGGATTGGAATCCTGCCAAGGGGTTAGGCCGGTGCAGGGGCCAATGGCCAGCATTGGAGCCTGGCGTGAGTCAATTTCACTCCTGCGGCCTCCAAGGCCCGGACCAAAGCCAGCTTAGGGGTTAGACCGGTGCAGGGGCCAGTGAGACCAGAACTGGGGCCTCCCATGAGGCAAGGCTGCTGCTTGAGCCAACGAGGTCTGGATCAGTCCACTGAGTAGCCAGGCCACTACTGGGACCATCAAGAGTGGGATCGGTACTTGCAACGCAGCATGCACAGAGAAATATCGCAGAAAATATAAATCAGACGCTTCTCTTAATCAGCAATAACTAGGAGGAAAAGGGCAACAGGAAGAGGTTGAGCTATAGAAAGGGCCCTATAGTGAAGCAACTAATGTGACCAATCAGAGGGTATGTAATACTGGAGGACGGAGCCTCTTTAAAACACAGGAGGTACATAAACAAATGTATCAAAGTAAATTGCCAAAGAAGAGTGGGATGGAGGGAGGGGGAGGGAATGGGATGGGGGCTGGAGGAGGGCTAATTGGATGATGTGTGCTTGTATATCCTCTCAAGTCTTGTACTCCAATGTGATTGATATATGACTACAATGCACCAATTTAAAAAATAAATTAATTTAAAAAATTCTTATTAAAAAATAAATAAATAAATAAACCACATAGATACAGTGAAGTTATATCATTTCAATAGAGGCACAAGGGAGAGAAAGGGAGAGGTTAGGTGGGTGGGTATGTTTAGTGCACAATATATGAAAGTATTGCAATCTCACACTGAATTCTGTTTGCAATTAATGTGTGTTGATTAAAGAATACACAGTGTAGCAAATGTGAAAACTACTCCAGGTCTATACTTTGCCATATAATTAAGAAAGGGAGAAACTTGTGTTTAATTTTTGAAGGCTTATAGTCATGTTAATGTAACAAAACACCTATGATAATCAACTTTTTTCTTTTTATCTGGCAGTTTCCAGTCCATGGGTTTGCCCCATTGCTCTCAGGCTGGTGGCGAGGCAGCACTTATGGTGGGGAGCATCTGACTGAGCAGAGCCTGTCATGGTGCCAGGGACACAAAGAGGAAAACTGAGGGGGGTACCCCATAACCTCCTTTGGGGGAAAATCCCCAGTAACCTGAAACCTCCCACTAGGCCCCACCCCTGAAAGGCTTCCACCATTTTCCAATAGAGCCCAACAGAGCACTAAGCCTTTTAATATATGGACCTTTGAGGAACATTCCAGATCCAGACTGCAGTACTTCCTCATAAGACCAAAGTATTATTTTGTAAGGTTTATTCTGTAAGACCTAAACAGTAATCTAAGGAGCAAAGGCTTACAAATGGCTGGAAAGACTACTTTTGATGAACACCTCATTAGACTTAATGGGACCCCAGGAAGAGTATGGCTGACGGCAGGTTAATTTCTCTTGCCCCACACTAGCTCCATCTAAACAAAAACATAAGCTCTTCCTGTGATTGCCCTCCTCAAGGGATAGTTTAGCAGCCTTCTGGTTTACTGGAGCATGTTCATTTGGGGATTTTTTTGCCCCCCCAAAATGACTGAGAAATTTTGTTAAGTGCAATTTTCTGTAATACACTATTATTTCTGATATTTTAGTTGTTTTTTGTTGTTGTTGTTGTTGTTTTTTTGGTGGTACTGGGGTTCCTGGAAGCCCATCTACCTCCGGGCTACACTCCCAGACCTATTTTTACATTTTTATTTGGAAACAGGGTCTCCTAAGCCAGCACGCGCGGCTGGCTTCGAACCTCACGATCCTCCTGTCTCTGCTTCCCAAGCGCGGGGATTACAAGCGTGCACCACCACACCTGGCTATTTCTGATATTTTAGTACTTTTAACTTTTCCTGGCCCTCCCATTAATTTAAAATGAGAATCAAACCAAGCACCATTTGGTAATTGGTTGACCACTGACCTTCAAAATAAGTACTATGGGGTAATAAAAGTGCAACTAGACTCTAAGCACTAAGAAGAGAGTGGGCAGGACCAGAAGAGAAGCAGATGACTTTTCAAAGAAATGTGATGATGAAGGGAAAGAGAATGAAGAAACTTGCTTTTGGGGACAAACTGGAAAAAAAGTTTTTTATGTGTTTGGGTTGGTTGGCTTGTTTGGGGTAAGAAAAATGAGAACATGATTATAGGCAGCAAGATACAGGGGTGGAGCTGGGGGAGGGAGAGAGGAGGAGTGTTTGGAAATGAGGGAGAGAAGTCTCAAGGCAGGCAGGAGGAGATCAAGGTCTCCTACCTTGATCTCCTACCTTCCTACCTTATTTTTTCTTGTATATGTTTGTACTGGGTATTGAACCCAGGGATATTCTACCTCTGAGCTACAACCCCCACCCCAGCCCTATTTTTATTTTGAAAGAGAGTCTGGCTAGGTTGAGAATCTCACTACTTGCTGCAACTGTCTTCAAACCTGTGATCCTCCTGTCAGCCTCCCAAGTACTGGGATTACAGGTGTGTGCCACCATGCCTGGCCCTACTTTTAATTTCTGAGAGAAATTTTGTGAAGTGCAATTTTCTCTAATACACTATTTTTTCTGATATTTTAGTACTTTTAACTTTTCCTGGCCCTCCCATTAATTTAACTCTTGAATATAATATAGATAGAAAGCTTTTCTGATTATATTATTCCACAGGTGACACTTAGCACATCTTTACCTTTAAGGAGTCTTCCCTATCAGTTACTTCCTACAACTTGGCTTATGGTAGTATGGTTGCGTTTGGTGCCAAGTGTGGTGGCAGACACCTGTAATTCCAGTATTTGTCAAGCTGAAACAAGAGGATTGCAGATTCAAGGCCAGCCTCAGCTACTTAGTGAAACGCTGTTTCAAAACAAAAACTAAAGTAAGTCTGGAGGTGTAGTTTAGAGATAAAATGCTTGTGGGTTCAATCCCCAGTACTACAAAGGAAAGGGGAGAAAACAAGATTGCCTGTAGATTAAAAGAAAAAGGTTGGATAATTTATCAAAATTTTTAGCCAAGTTTGGTGGCACATGTTTGTAATCCTACTACTTGGGAGGCTGAGACAGTAGAATCACAGGTTTGTAGCCAGCTTCAGCAACTTAGGCCCTCTGCAACTTAGAACCTATTTCAAAAAGAATGATATAGAACTGGGGTGTACATTAGTGGGAAATGCCCCTGGATTCCTTTCCCAGTAACACACACACACAACAAAATTCAGCTGTCTATCACATGTCTCCCCAAACACTGATGAGAAATTATGGAACTTTGAAAAAGGCAATCTCTTATTCTTTCATTTGATATATTTCCATTAGTAATACTTAAAAAGGCATAGTTTTTTTTTCTAACCCATTTGGTGCTTTTCATTGTTTATAAGTTACTAGTTATTGAGTAAGCATTAGAAATATCTTGGTTTTTTTTTTTTTTTCTTTTTTAACAACCAGGCATGATGACACACTCCTGTAATCCCAGTATTTGGAAGGCTGAGACAAAGAGGATTGCAGGTTCAGAGCCAAACTTACCTCAGCAATTTAGTAAGACACGGTTTCAAAATAACAGAAAAAGGGGTGAAGTTATAGCCTAGAGGCAGTATTCTCCTGGTATTCAATCCTCAGTACCAAGAAGAATACAAAGAAAAAAATGTGTTTTTAAAATAACGTTTGCACTAAAAACTTAAGGTAGTTACATTTTTTGTGCCATTTGCTTTTTTGTGCTCACAGGATATGTTTATTCATGCATAACTCACATTCTAAATTCAAAACCTTAAAAAGTAGGCTTTTGTTTGTATAGTATTAACTGTTCCTTGCAGGAAATTTTAAGGTTATTTTTCAAAATAGTAAGCTGCTTGCTTATTGCATTTAGATGAGTTATTACTGCCTACAATTTTTCTTGTCAGTAAAGTCTAAAATTCTTAATATCAAAGACTAGAAAATGCCACAATAGTCCAGTCGAGTCCATGGTAACATTTTTATTCTGACCTGAAGTAAACTGCCACCTATTCAATGAAAATTCAATTAAACAGTATTTCCTGGCAACTAAATCTACACTTAGCATTGCTGTAAAAATATACCTAACCACTTCTTTTATTTATTACTACTATTAGTTTTTACCTCTCTTAAAAGTAGAAAAATGTTTTCCTTAAAATTGATCTGATTTATAAACAGTGATCGCTGAAGTCGTGACTGATACATTGCTGTAAATAGAACTGCCATTGAGAAAGAACTTGTGTAGGTGGTAATATACCCCAGATTATAAGAGGTTTTTTTCTTCATATTTTTTCCAAATTTAGCAAACTCCTAACTAAAAAAATCAATAAGTTTTCAGTTGTTTGAATCTTGTATTTTTTGTGCAGAATTATGAAGCTCTGTGCTATATATAAATACTACTTAAAATCAGTGAACTTGCCAGGTGTGGTGGTGCACGCTTGTAATCCCAGCATTCAGGAGGCTGAGGCTGGAGGATCCCGATTCGCGGATAGCCTCAGCTACTTAGTGAGGCCCTCTGCAACTTAGTGAGACCCTGTTTCAAAATAAAGAATAAAAAATAGGGCAGGGGGTGTAGCTCAGAGGTAGAATGCCCCTGGGTTCCATCCCCAGACCCACAAAAAATAAATAAATAAAACTTAGTGAACTTGTATACCCTTATAGGATTTAAGTAGGTAAGAGTTGACTTGTAGCCTTCCAGAATCCCATCAGTATTCAAAAGTTATATACTAACACTTTAGTTCAACTCTCTGGGATACATTTATGTCATCTAATATCAGGAGAATCACTAGTAGTTCATTTTGTGGATGGAATAGAAATAAAATATTCTTAAACATTTTATTTATTATTATTATTATTAATTTTTTTTGTGATACTGGGGGTGAAACCCAGGGGCTTTTCTACCTCTGGGTTATACTCCCAGACCTATTTTATATTTTATTTGGAAACAGGGTCTCACTAAGTTGCTGAGAGCCTCACTAAGTAGTTGAGGCTGGCTTCGAACCTGTGTGATTCTTCTTTCTCAGCCTCTCAAGTGCGGGGATTACAAGCGTGCACCACCACACCTGGCATTCTTAAACATTTTAGAAACTAGAAAATTGAACTAGTCAAGCACAGTGCTTAAAAAGCTTTTGCTTTTGCTTGGTGTAGTGGTGGTCTGGAGGTGTAGTTTAGGGATAAAATGCTTGTGGGTTCAATCCCCAGTACTACAAAGGAAAGGGGAGAAAACAAGATTGACTGTAGATTAAAAGAAAAAGTTTGGATAATTTATCAAAATTTTCAGCCAGGTCTGGTGGCACATGCTTGTAATACTTGGGAGGCTGAGACCAGAGGATTGCAGGTTCTCTGCCAGCCTCAGCTGCTTTTTTTTTTTTTTTTTTTTTTGCGGTACTGGGGATGCAACCCAGGGGCATTCTACCTCTGATCTACACCCCTAACCTATTTTTTATTCTTTATTTTGAAACAGGGTCTCAATGAGTTGTGAAGGGCCTCAAGTAGCTGAGGTTGTCCGCGAACCCCAATCCTCCGGTCTCAGCCTCTCTGATGCTGGGATTACAAGAGTGCACCACCACACCCAGCCTAACCTCAGTTTCTTAGTGAGGCCCTCCACAACTTAGTGAGACCCTGTTTCAAAATAAAGAATTGAAAAATAGGGCTGGGGGTGTAGCTCAATGGCCTAATGCCCCTTGGTTCAGTCCCCAGTAAAATACCATAAAAATAAAACGTCTTTGCTTTCTAAAAATCATTCATTCTTGCTGGGCATGGTGGCATAAACTTGTAATCCCATGGCCCGTGCATTGCCATGCCCAGTTCATTTCTGTTAGATGAATTAAGTTTCTATTCCAGAAACCCCCCATGATTTAAGTGTTCGTTTCCAGAGAGGCCCTGGTCTGATCAGAATAAGCCACCATGCCCCCTCCCTGGCCAATCAGTGAGATGACATTTTCCACTAATCCGAGCCAATTACCCGACCGCATGGCCCCCCTCCTGTGGGACCACAGCCAATGAGTTCAAAAGGCATTTCTCCTAGCCTATTAGCCCCAACAGGTAACCCCGAGCTGGTTTATAACCCTGACCCCAGCCTGCACTCTTGTTCTCTCTCTCTCTCTCTTGTTCTTCTTTCTCTCTCTCTCCCCTCTCCCCTTCTGCTTCTCTCTCTCTCTCTCTCTCTCTCTCTCTCTCTCTCTCTCTCTCTCTCTCTCTCTCTCTGTTTATTCCTTTCATGCCGCCCCTCCAGTAAATCTCTTGCCTACAATATGGCCTCTGGTGTGGTCAAGCTTTGTCCTTTCAATTTCGTTTTTTAGAGAACTTTAAGAGATAGGCCTGTTCTGTGTTTGATTACAAAGAAATAGCTTCAAGATAAACTTTTTTAAATGAAAGATAAGATATAGATGAGCACCTATGTTATGTTCCCATTCATTAATGTGAAAAATATTCTTGCATATGCCTAGAAAAAGTCTGAGAAGCTACATAAAATGTATAGGTTAAATTTAATAAGTACTGGAAATTAGGAATTAAAAGATTTTTATTTTTCATTATATATATTGGTGGTACTGGGGATGGAACCCTTCTACCTCCGGGCTATACTCCCAGACCTATTTTATTTTTTATTTGGAAACAGGGTCTCTTAAGCCAGTGAAGCTGGCTTCGAACCTGCGCGATCCTCCTGTATCCACCTCCCAAGTGTGGGGATTACAAGTGTACACCACCATGCCTGGCTCATTAAAATGTTTTTAATTTTTTATTGGTGCATTGTATTTATACATCATAATGGGGTTAAAAAAAAACTTGTGTAGACATAAATGCACACATCACCCAGCCAGCCCCCACCCAGTCCCCACCACACTCCCTCCCCATCCCTCCCTCTCATGCTTGGCTTAGTGGTTGACTACAGTATGAATAAGTACATTATGTGCTTTAAAGAGTTTCCTTCTTCCCTCCTCCCATCCCCACAGTTAGGTCACCTTATTTGCTCCTCTATAGGATCTCTTCTTTCACCTGGAGTTCCTCCTATGACCCATTTCAACCTTAGCTTTCACATATTAGGGAAAGCATCAGGTTTCTTACTTTTTGCAACTGACTAATCTCGCTTAACAAAATGTCCTCCAGTCCATCCATTTCGCTGTAAGTGCTGCAATTGTGTATTTTTTTTTTTTTTTTTTTTTTTTTTGGCTGAGTAAAATTCCATTGTGTACATATCCCACAGTTTTGTAATCCATTCATCGTGTGTGTGTGTGTGTGTGTGTGTGTGTGTTACTAGGGGTGGAACCCAGAGGCTTTCCACCTCCAGGCTATACTCTCAGACCTATTTTTTATATATATTTTATTTGGAAACAGGGTCTCACTAAGTTGCTGAGAGCCTCACTAAGTGGCTGAGGCTGGCTTCAAACCTGTGTGATCCTCCTGTCTCAGCCTCCCAAGTGCTGGGATTACAAGCATGCGCCACCATGCCCAGCCTCCATTCATCTGTTGATGGACATCTTGGTTGGTTCCATAGTTTGGCTATGGTGAATTGTGCAGCTATGAACATAGATACGCATGCATTAGTTTGGTAGTTTGGTTTGCTTTCTTTTGGGTAGATACCCAGAAGTGGTATTGCTGGATCAAATGGTAAATTTGTTCCCATTCTTCTGAGGATTCTCCATACTGTTTTTCAAAGTGATTGCACTAATTTGCAATTCCACCAACAATGTTTTACAATTCCCACTTCTCCACATCCTCACCAGCATATTGTTGTGTTTTGAATGGTTGCCATTCTAGTTGGGGTAAGGTGAAATTTCAGGGTAGTTTTGATTTGCATCTCTCTGATTGCCAATGATGTTGAGCATTTTTTCATTCATTTATTGTCCATTTGAGTTTCTTCTTTTGTGAATTGTCTATTTAGTTCACTTGCCCATTTTTTGATTGGATTGTTTTTTTAAGTGTTGAGTTTCTTGAGTTCTCTGTATATTCTAAATATTAGTCCTCTGTCACAGGAGTAGGTGGCAAAAATCTTCTCCCATTCTGTTGGCTCTGGATTGAGCTTCCTGACAGTTTCCTTTGCTGTACAGAAGCTCTTCAGTTTCATGCAATCCCATGTATTGATTCGCCTTTTGGTTTGTTATGCCTTTGGGGTCTTGTTGAGAAAGTTTTTATCTGTGCCTATGTGTTGCAGTGTTGGACCTATGCCCTCTTCAAGGAGCCTCAAGGTCTCTGGTCTAATTTCCAAGTCTTTGATCCATCTTGAATTGACTCTTGTGCAGGATGAGAAAGTGGGACTAATTTCCAATTTTCTGCATGTGGTTAATCAGTTTTGCCAATACCGTTTGTTGAACAGGCTATCTTTTTTCTGGTGTATGTTTTTGGCCCCTTTGTCAAATATCAATTGGCTCTAAGTGTGTGGATTTGTTTCTGGGTCTTCTATTCTGCTCCATTGGTCTGTGTATCTGTTTTTGTGCCAGTACCATGCTGTTTTTATTACAGTAGCTTTGTAATGTAGTTTGAAGTCAGGTATTGTGATTCCTCCTGCATGGTTTTTGTTTCTGAGAACTACTTCGGCTATTCTGGGCTTTTTGTTGTCCCAAATGAATTTAAGGACTGATTTTTCTATGTTTGTGAGGAATGATATTAGTAATTTAATGGGCATTGAGTTGAATCTGTAGATCACTTTTGGAAGGTTGGCAATTTTAATGATGTTTATTCTGCCTATCCATGAACATGGCAGATCTTTCCATCTTCTAAGATCTTCTTCAATTTATTTTTTCAATGTTTTATAATTTTCTTTGTAGAGATCGTTTACCTCCTTGGTTAAGTTTATTCCTAGGTATTTTATTTTTTTTGTGGGAGATCCTGAGTGGAAGTGTTTTCTGGATTTTTCAGTGGATTTATTTGGTGTACAGGAAAGCTTCTGATTTTTTTTTTTTTTTTTTTTTTTTGGTGGTACTGGGGTTCCTGGAAGCCCTTCTACCTCCAGGGTACACTCCCAGACCTATTTTATATTTTTATTTGGAAAATGGGTCTCCTTAACCAACGCACGCTGCTGGCTTTGAACCTGCCTGATCCTCCTGTCTCCGCCTCCTAAGCGCGGGGATTACAAGCGTGTGCCACCACGCCCGGCCAAGCTTCTGATTTTTTAATATTGATTTTGTATCCAGACACTTTGCTGAATTTGTTGATCAGTTCTATAATCCTTTTGGTTAAATTTGTTGGATTTTCTAAATATAGTATCATGTCATCTGCAAATAGTAAAAGTTTGAGTTTTTCTTTTCCTATTTGTACTCCTTTGATTTCCTTTTTTTGCCTTATTGCTCTGGCTAGAATCTCAAGTACTATAGTGAAGAGCAGTGGTGATAATGGACATCCTTGTCTTGTTCCTGTTTTTAGGCGGAATTCTTGAAGTTTTTCCCCATTTAATATGATGTTGGCTGTGGGCTTATAGTAGATTGCCTTTATGATGTTGAGATATGTTCCTTCGATTCCAATTCTCTGCAGTGCTTTTATCATAAATAGATGTTGGATTTTATCAAATGCTTTTTCAGCATCTATTAAAATGATCACGTGATTTTTGTCTTTGGTTCTGTTTATATGATGAATTACATGGATTGATTTCCGTATGTTGAACCAGCCTTGCATCCCTGGGATGAACCATACCTGGTCATGGTGTTTGATTTTCTTTATGTGATTTTGAATGCGTGTTGCTAGTATTTTGTTTAGCAGTTTTGCATCCAGATTCATCAAAGATATAGGCCTGTAGTTCTCCTTCCTGAACTGTTTTATTTGGTTTCATTTTATTTTGTGCAAAAAAAAAAAAAAAAAAAAAAAAAACTCCTCAAGATTAGCCCAGTTCTTCTATCCCTTCAGGAGCATGGAATTGGTGGAAGCTTTTAAGACCTCGGAGAATCGGTATTTGTGGTACAGCTTTTATTGTTTCTTCCGTCTGCAAAGGATATTATATTAAAATAACATAAATGAATTGTGAATAGTGTTTTAATTAAAACATTTAATTTTAATAAAACAAAAGTTATATTTCAAAATTTTCTATTGATTATATGTGTTATTTTTCTATTTAATAATGATATTACATATTTTATGAGAAAAGAACAGGTACGCGTTCACTATAATTCTGTTCCATCTTTTATAGAACATAAATTATAAGAGCATCTTCAGCCTTTTTTATCTTTTGTTTTGAAGCAGGGTCTTGCTAGGTTACTGAGAGTTTATTATTGCTGAGGCTGTCCTGGAACCTGTGATCCTCCTGTCTCAGCCTCCCCAGTACTGGGATTACAGGCATGTGCCACCATGCCCAGTTTATGTGAACATCTTGATAATATGATGTCTATTTTTAAATAGTATTTTCAGTTCACCAACAGTACCCAGATATATCCAATATTAAGGAAATTCTATTGTCATATTTTTCTTATATAAAAACTGGATCTTGGCTGGGCGTGGTGGCGCACGCTTGTAATCCCCGCGGTTGGGGGGCGGAGACAGGAGGATCGCGCAGGTTCGAAGCCAGCCGTGTGCATGCTGGCTTAGGAGACCCTGTTTCCAAATAAAAAATATAATGGGTCTGGGAGTATAGCCCGGAGGTAGAAGGGCTTCCAGGAACCCCAGTACCACCCAAAAACAAACAAACAAACAAACAAAAAACCTGGATCTTGTATGTGCTTTTTAATTTGGATGTTGTGAAGGTGTATTTTGTCAAGGCAGAAACATGGAACATGTTTTATTTAATATTTTTGTAATGTTAAACAAATGTTTTATAATTGTAATAAACTATAATTCACTTATAATTTATAACTTACATGTCTAAACATGGTACGTTGTCCTTCATATGTTCTCTTGCTGTGGATCCCTGCAACAGAATACATATATTTACAGCTAATATGTATATTTGCAACTATTATTATGTATGTAATAAATTTATACTACAATTTACAGCTAAGAATGGCTTTCATCAAACCTTGTCCATGGGATATTTATAGAATTTACCAAGGAATAAAGCTGTATTACAATGGAATGATCTGTATTATGAGGTGCTAAGATTTCTGTATCATTTAATGTTAATTAAGCAGAATCTTAGCTGGACATGGTGGCTTGTAATCACAGTATTTGGGAGTCTGAGATGGGGATCAAATTCTCAGCAACTTAGCAAAGACCCTGTTTCCAAATGAAAAAATAGGGCTGAGGGTATAGCTTGGAGGTAGAATACGCCTGGCACTCTCCCCCAATATGTGTGTGTGTGTGTGTGTGTGTGTGTGTGTGTGTGTGTGTACACATATGCCTTTATAAAAATTATAAAAATAATACATATACCTTGATTGTGTATGTATATCTTTAAGAAATATATATAGTCAGAGACTTTGTCCTATGATAACTTCTTTTTGAATGTCTAGCTTAACATCTACGTAATCTTTTCAGCCACAAAAACTCAGTTTTGAAGTTAAATGTGCTTCTAAACACAAGCAGGCATTTGACATCTAATCCAGATTACATAGTAAATTAAATAGCAAAAAAAGAGGAAAGAAACCATCTGCATTAGAGTTCACTAGAGTAACAGAACTCACAAGACATATATGTAGTAAAGGGGGATTTATAAAATCAGCTTACACTCCAAAGTAGCGTAGTCCATGTTTCTTTCTACACGTGGAAAGCCAGAGGGACCAGCAGCTAGCTGATCAAGTGTGCCAAGAGCTAGCATCTCAGAATTGGAATAACCACAAATGCAGTCCCAGCCACGATGGAAAGGCCAGGAAACTCCAGAGAAATTATAGTGATGTTCCAGTTGGAAGAGCTGGACGCTTTCTTCAGGAAGAACCAAACCCATGTTCACAGGGCTTCCACCTTTAATCCAGGTCCTACACCTATCAGAACTAAGCTGCCTACAGCCAGGGCAGGACTTCTTCAATCTGCCATTAGATAAACTCGCCCCAAATCACATAATCTTAGGTGTTCATAATCTAGGCAAAATGGATATTGACAGTCCAGACTAACCATCATACCACCTAAATGCATTTCTTTCTGTAAATGTAGTTCAGATAACCTCTCAACAGGTATTTGTTTGGTTCTATGAGGGAACATAGCAGAATTTTACTGTTCTCTAGAAAATGACTGAAACATACTTAGTAGGGAACTTGGAAGTATTAATTACCGAAATCTAACTGGAGCAAGGCTAGAGCTACTGAGGGACTTCTTTGTCTCTGAGTAATGAGAATTGTCCAAGATTTTGCAGGAAAGGAGAAAAATGTGTTGAACCAACAATTGTACAGGATGCAAAGTTTAGAGGTGGCCACCTAATCCTCTCTAGCTGTACTAGTGAGGGTACAGACTCAGAAGAGAGATGACTCGTCACATAGCTATTTACTAGTCAAAGCAGGTGTATGCTTAGTTTCCTAGTCTCCTCATCTCAAGGTAGTATTTATTTTTCATATACTATGTTGCCTGGCCAGTTCACTGAACCCTTAGAACCTAAAATCCTAATAATGGTAAAAAGCTCATTGGGAGCAGGACATGGTGGTACATGCTTGTAATCCCAGTACTAGGGAGGATGGGGCAAGAGGATCCGGGTTTGTGGTCAGCCTCAGTTACTTAGTGAGACACTCCACAACTTGGTGATAACCTGTTTCAAAATAAGGAATAAAAAAAAAATTGGGCTGGGGGCTGGTGCGTGGTGGCGCACGCTTGTAATCCCTGCGCTTGGGAGGCGGAGACAGGAGGATCGCGCAGGTTGGAAGCCAGCCACGCTGGCTTAAGAGACCCTGTTTCCAAATAAAAATATAAAAAATAGGTCTGGGAGTGTAGCCCAGAGGTAGAAGGACTTCTAGGAACCCCAGTACCACCAAAAAAAAAAAAAAAAAAAAAAAAAAAAATCGGGCTGAGGGTGTAGCTCAGAGTTAGAATGCCCTGGACTTCAAATCCCAGCATCACACCACACCACACACACACACACACACACACACACACACACACACACACATGTTCATTGGGTGGGAGGCTGAGACAGGAGAACAGCAGGTACGTGGCTGGCCTCAGCTACTTCATGCGTCCCTGTTTCAAAATAAAGAAAAAAATAGGGATAAGGGTGATGCTCAGAGGTAGAATGCCCCTGGGTTCCACAGGTTTGAGGCCAGCCTCAGCTACTTAGTGAGGTCCTCTGCAACTTAGTGAGGCCCTGTTTCAAAATATAGAATAAAAAATAGGGCTGAGAATGTAGCTAGAAGGTAGAATGTCCCTGGGTTCAATCCCCAGTACTGCAAACAAACAAAAAACACAACACCTCATTGGGCAGAATGATGGCCTTATTTATTTAAGAAAATTAATTACCTAACAAGACATCTAACATGCTTATAAATTTTATTACTCTATGTTTTAAAATCATACAAATACCCCAGAATTTTCCAACCAGAAGGCCATCATCAGTAGAGGCCATCAATCAATCTCTCCTCTATTTCAGCAAAATCATAATCAAACACCTCCATTTTTCTTCTTTCTTTCATTGTTTAGTCTTTATATAACAAAAAACTATAGGCATTTTATAAACCTTTTCAATAAAGTATGCAAATATATTACTTTTTTTTGGCGGTATTGGGGATGGAACCCAGGGGCTTTCTACCTCCAAGCTGCACCCCCAGCCCTATTTTTTATTATTAATTTGAATCTGGGTATCACTGAGTTGCAGAGGGCCTCACTAAATAGCTAAGGCTGTCCGAGACCCGCAATCCTCTGGTCTCAGCCTCGTGAATGCTGGGATTACAAGCGTGCACCCCCCCATGCCCGGCCAATACATTATGTTTAAATCAGAAAATTATTTTGAGTCTACAGGGCTTCAAAAGGAATCCTTTTTTCAGGTGTGTGTGTAGAATGTAGGACCACAAGTCAAACTTTGCTTGCTACACCCAGGCTATGTAAGGAACTGAAACATGATGGAAAAGGCACCGGAAGCAGAGCTTAGGTCAAACCCTAGAAGAGGAATGAAGCAGAGCAGAACTGAAGGCGCAGAGTGATAAGAGCGGAAAACCCGTAACAGGAAATGAAAGGCAAATGGCAAAAGGCAAAGGGAAATTAAGAATTCTTTATAGAAGGAACTACAGGAATGAAAAGGAAAATATTGACCTTATTAGGTGCTGGAGGGAGGCATACTTACTTGCTAGCCAGTCAGCATATAGATTCAGAGAGAGAGCCTGCTCCATGGGAACAGGTGGGCAACCTGTCTCCCAAGAGGCATTTGTCACTGCGGGGGATTAGCTTGCAAAGCTCTAATTTCCTGAACTATGAGTTAAAGGGGTAAGATTGCTCTCCTAACAGGTTTTAATAAAGGTTGTAACAATTATTATAAAGGGTTCCATAGAGCACTTAGCACAATGCTCATATCTAATAAATGTTGGGTAAATGGAAGCTGTTGTAACATCATTATAAACTTAACCCCAATTTTTTTCATAAACATAGTCTGGTAATTATATGACCTTTCAAAACATAGGTAATGACCCATCTGATATATAATACTGTTAACTATTTTTAAAAGGTTTAATTAAATTCATTGCTTTATTATTTCTAATAATCCTATTTTCATGAACATCCTTGATGATGAGACCTTAGTGGTAAATTTTATTCTCTCTTAATTTATAAACAGGGACAGAGGCAGCTTAAGCGGTTTTCAACAAGATACAACAAGTCAATAGCTTAACTAAATACAAGCCATGAATCTTAAAGACCTGGACTCCATCCAGAAAGTCCTGCTAGGTAACAATAGCTACTGAAATATTTTACATTCTTATTTATAATCTATCATAAAGCATAATCTAAGCAGTTATTTAGGCTAGTGTAATTACAGAAACTCTGTATTTGTCCTGTGACATTAAATATTTTTCCCCTGTGGTACTGGGGATAGAACTTCGGCATTCTACGTCTGAGCTACACATCCAGGTCTATTTTATTATTTTATTTTGAAATTGGGTCTCAGAGGGCCTCACTAAGTTGCTGAGTCCTGCCTCAAATTTTCAGTCTTCCTGTCAGTCTCCCAAGTACTGGGATTACAAGCATGCACCACTATGCACAGCTTTAAATATTTCTTAAAAGAAATGTTTAAGGCACCATTTATGCTTGCAAAGCATTTAATATCTAAAATATGTTAATATATAAAACAAATCAATCACAAGCTGACCTATATACTCATTAGAAAAAACTTCATATTTATCATACTGAAATTTTGTATATTTTATTTGGCCTTATTTTCTGCCGCTCTGTAATATTAATATAAATACTAATGATGTTACTAGTACTCACCAGTATTTATTCCTGCTTCCTTACCATACTTCTTCCCTCTCAGATATTCAGCTTCCAGTGATAAGATAAGCAGAGGAAGGATCTAATCGGTGAAGAGACCACAGAGTGAGAATGTACCCATCCCATGTACTATAGAGTAGACCAGAAAGGCCACACCACTAGGAGCTGTAAACATTCTAGGCCAGGGGTTTCCAGATGTCGGGTTTGGGGCTCAGCAAAATTCCAAAAAACCTGTGGGGATTGATATTGAAATGATACTCTTTAACTTTGCCAAATAATGACCTTTAAAACAATTGTTATCATATATTAACAACATTCTTTTGTGTGGGGGGGGGATACTGAGGATGGAGCCCAGGGGCGTTCTACCTCTGAGCTACACCCCTAGCCCTATTTTTTATTCTTTATGTTGAAACAGGGTCTCACTGAGTTGCAAAGGGCCTCACTAAGTAGTATCTGAGGCTGTCCTCGAACCTCAATCCTTCTGTCTCAGCCTCCCAAATGCTGGGATTACAAGCCACCACGCCCAGTTTAATAACATACTTTACTAAAAGAAAGAACATGTCAACTTTGAGAAAACCTTAAAAAGGAAGTAGGGAACACAAAATAACAGATAAAGGTGATCTACAGGAATCATAAAGGACACCTTTAAACTCTTCCACATGCGTATCTGTTACACAAAATTATTTTTCTTCTCATATTGCTAGAGACCATTGAAAATAGTCTGGCCATACCTGGGTGTGGTGGCACATGCTTGTAATCCCAGAACTTGGGAGGCTGAGACAGGAGGAGTGCAGGTTCTTGGCCAGCCTCAGCCACATAGTGAGGGCTTCTGAAAGTTAGTGAGACCCTGTTTCAAAATAAGGAATGAAAAATAGGACTGAGGGTGCAGCTTGGAAATAGAATGCCTCTGGGTTCAATCCCTAGTACCACAAAAAAAGAAAAGAAAAAAGAAAATGGACTGACTTAACGTAATTTTAAGGACTGGTCTTTGGCTGCTACTGTAGAGATTCCTAAAGAATCCTTTTGGGAACTAGATAAGTATAGAATGCAAGAATATGCAGGTGACTTTTATTGAGGGTTTACTTTAATTCCAGGCCCTATGCTAAGTTACAGAAATGTTTGTGTAGAGGACACTGTCCCTGATTTTTTTCTGATTCTATTCTTTTTGCAGGGAGGGTGTGTCTGGGGATGGAACCCAGGAGCATTCTACCTCTGAGCTATACCCCCTTTCCTATTTTTTATTCTTTATTTTGAAACAGGGTCTCACTAAGTAGCTGAGGCTGTCCTCAAACCGCAATACTCCAGTCTCAGCCTTCCAAATGCTGGGATTACAAGCATGTGCCACCATGCCTGGCGTGTGTGTGTGTGTGTGTGTGTGTGTGTGTGTGTGTGTGTTACTAGGGATGGAACCCTGGAGTTGTTCTACCTCCGGGCTATACTCCCAGACCTATTTTAAACTTTATTTGGAAACAGGGTCTCACTAAGTTGCTAAGAGCCTCACTAAGTAGCTGAGGTTTGGAATCTGTGCAATCCTCCTGTCTCAGCCTCCCACGTGCTGGGATTACAAGCATGCACCACCATGCCTGGCTTTTTTTTTTTTTTTTTCTGATTCTAATACCATGAAAACCATCATAGTTCAAAGGACCTCACTGGTGAGCTGATCCTCCTAAAAACATGATCACTATATGAAATTTTAAAACTAACACAACAAAGGCCCAAACAGCCCTCTGAAGGGCATCGCAGCAGGGTCTGACCACACTAGGAGTCAGTGTTCTTCTTTCACAAAAAGAAACTTGTCGGGCTTCTTTCCACAAGTTTCTGTGCTGTGACAAAGCACTGCTTTGACCAGTTGCTGGGCCTGGTCTGAGACCACAACAACCAACCAGTTAGGAAAATCAAAAATAGCTCCACAGTCTAAATCAAGAAACAAGGAGAGTGACCACCCTGAGTCACCCAAACTCACTTGATACATACTTTATTTTTGGATAACTTTAGTGGAGACTGAAAGAGTTTCGTTTGCCAGTTCTTCTCTCCAAATAAGAGTACAAAGAAAGGAACTAAGTGATGTGGTTTTGGTTGGCTTACTATGATGACTGCAACTACTGGAGCTGATGTGATTCCTCAGCTTTGGAAAGCCCATGGCTAATTGATTGGGACAGATAATATCTCTCTGAACTAAACTGCCAAAAAGATCTTGGCTTAAAATCTGTTGTGTAAGAAAATTTTCCTTCCAGGAAAACATGCTATCATTCTAAGATCTTTCAGTAAATGAGAATGTTAATGTGGAATAGAATAAAATAACTTTTTTCCCCCTAACTTAGGCTTTATTTCTTGTTTTTAAGACAGCAAGTAAATTTTATGAATGTTCATAACTTTCATTGAAACCTTCTAAAAGTATTTCATATTAGTGAGTGATTATCCTCATCTTTAAAAATTATTTTCATTTTATTTAAGTTCTTCACCTACATCTGATCCTCTTGCCATGATCCCCTCACAGCCGGCTGTTCTCCTTACCAGCACTGCTCCTCAACATTCTCTTTTATTGTTGCAAATTGCCCAAATCATTCTCAACCTAATATCTTTGCATTTGCTATTTCTTCCAACTGCGGTGCTCTTTTTATTTTGAAACATGATCTTGCTAGGTTGTTGAGACTGGCTTTGAACCTGTGAACCTCCTGTCTCAGTGCTCTGTGGGGCTCTCCTTACCATCTTTATATAACTGGCTTGTTTTTGGCACTTAGATCTCTGTTCGGATATCATTCCTTGGAAAATCTGCCTCTGGCCATCTTGGCCCAAATGGATCGTCTCCATTAGTTATTCTTTAATTCATCACCTTATGCTATCATCTTTGTAACACTTAGGAATATCTGAATACACCTTGCTCACTTTAATGTTAACTTATACGTTTGTCCTCTCTATAATAAAAGCGCCACGAAAATAGGAACTTGTTCATTCCTGTAGCCTAGCACTGGAATAGTGTCTGGCACAGAGCAGCACTGAATAAATATTTGTCAAGTGAATGAATGAAAGGCTAGAAGAATTTGTGAGCATTTTTATATCTCGTCACCTTTATCCTAGAGAGTTCATGCCTTAATGGCACAAAGATTAAATACACGCTCATCAATTCTCTCGGTGATTTTATTGGTACGTATCTGACTTGGCAGTCTGTAATTGATCCTATCACTGAACGGTTGCCAAATAGCCACTTAATTTACATAGTTCAGTCTGAGAGAACAATCCAATGAGGGAAGAGATACGATTTTAATTTAAAAAGAAAAGATTAGATGTGGGACAAATATTTCTTCAAAGTGTATTTAAACCAATAACTAACATAACTAGTAGCAAGAGAAAAAAAACCTAAAAGTAGAAGGCCCATTCTTCTTGCTTTAAAAAGAAATTGGTCGAACCTGGAAGTTCTAAATAATGCAATAAGACAAGAAAACTAGAGAAATGATATAACTTTTTAAATAAAGACAAAATTACAGATTATGATTACTTACCAGGAAAACTCCATAGTTCTTTTTTAAAGACTAACAATAAAGTTCAAAGTAAACATACAAAATAAGCACATAAAATGTGGTATATTTATTAGAGAGTAGCAAGAATTATTTAGAAAACCTAAAAAGAAATGGATGAAAAATTTTATAAATGTAAATATTCTGGCTGTAGTATTTTCTTTTCCTAATTTAATATTATTTTTCCTATGAAAAAGGCATAACTTAATGTTTATTTTTGCTAAAATTTGCATTCTTCTATTTATAGTTCTGTATTAAGAACTATGGAGAACATAAAAGGGAAAAATAAAACATTATCTCTGCTCTTAAAGACTTTATAATCCTGTTAGAAATAATGAATGTATGAGAGACTTCTAGAAAAACATTTCTAGCTGGGTATAGGGTGCACTCTTATAATTTCAGTACTAGGTGAGACAGGAGGGTCGCAGATTTGAGGACAAACTCAGCAAGCAAGACTCATCAGCCCAGCAAGACCCTGGTTCAAAATAAAAATTTAAAAATAGGGCTGAGGATATAGTTCAGAGGTAGAATGCCCCCAAATTCAATTCCTAATACCACAAAAAATATACTTCTGGCAATATTCATATAATAACTACTTACTGAGCATCTGTAATGAGAAGTGGAGTGGTGAGTAGACTTAACCCTAAGGACTGAGTAGAGTCCTTATTATCTCTGTAAGTTACTAGGGAGAGGAAAGCACAAATCTTATAGAGTAAGTAAGCTGAGCTTTGAAAGAAAAAGGAAGGCTGGGCATGGTGGCGCATACCTGTAATCCCAGTACAAGAAAAAACGGTGAGCATTTTCAGATCTTTTCATATCTTTCACAAAGTACATAAAATAAGGTGATGAATTAGTAACTAACAGAGATAGACTGTATTTGAATAGAGACCTAAGTGGCTAGGATAAGCCAGTTATGTAAAGATAACAAGGAGAGCACTGCAGAGCACGGCAAGGCTGAGACAGGAGGATCGTAGATTTAAGGCCAATCTCAACAAGTTGGCAAGACTATTTCAAAATAAATACATAAATACACAAATAAATAAAAAGTGCTGGGTTGCAGCTTAGAGGTAGAATGCAGCTTGGGTTCAATCCGAAGAAGAAGAAAGAAGAGGAGAAGGAAAGCAGACAGGAGGCCGCTGAACAAGACAGACTGTGTGGCACTTCAAGGGAGGGCAGGCCTTCGGGTAAGAAAGTGTGGGGAAGTTTGTTGACACTGAATAAATTGTGAAGACATGTATACATGAAAGGGAACTGGGAGGTCAAGACCTGGAAGATTTTGAGATCAGGTCTCAGGGTGGGGGTCCTGGATTCCTACCTAAAATGCTTTGATGATATTGTCATCAGATAACCTCAAACATTTCAAAACAAAAGCACCCTTACAGTTCTGTGCTATGTGATAGCAGCATATAGGCTGAGTTAAAGTGTGAAGACACAGAGGATGGAGGGTCTGTTGGGAAACATTAGTGAGACAGGCAGTGGGGACCTGAACTCTGCTGGAAGAGACCCGCAGAGGTGGGAATTCCACAAAAAATATTCACCAAATTAGTCAGGTGTGGCAGCACACGCTTATAATCCCAGTACTTGGGAGGCTGAGACAGGAGGATCACAGGTTCAAGGAAAGCCTGAGCAACTTAGGCCCTGTTTCAAAATAAAAATAAAATAAGGCTGAGGATATAGCCCAGAAGTGGAATGTCCCTGGGTTCAATCTCCAGTACCTACACACACACACACACACACACACACACACACACACAGCATATACATATGAATGAATAATTTTTCTGTGTTCTCCTTAAAATAAGTTCTCAGAGAAGCCTACAGCTTTTTTTTTTTTTTTTTTTTTTTTTTTTTGGTACTAGAGATTAAGCCCAGAGGCATTCTACCTCTGAGCTACACCCCAGCCCTATTTTTTATTTTTTATTTTGAAACAGAGTCGCACTATTTTTCAGAGGGCCTCACTAAATAGCTGAGACTGGCCATGAACCCCGCGATCCTCCTGTCTCAGCCTCCCAAGTACTGGGATTACAAATGTGAGCCAGCATGCCCAGCTTATAGCTTTCTTTGAAATACTACTCACAGTCCTGATTTTAAACTTTTCTTGAGATTGTTTGCTGAATATCTCTGTCTCCTCATTAGATGGTAAACTAGGAGTAAGAGCTTGTTTTTGTGTTCCTTCTTTCCTTCTCACACTACATTTCCAGAGACACAAATAGAAGGTATTTATTTATTTATTTATTTTTGGTGGTACTGGGGGTGGAACCCAGAGGCTTCCTACCTCCGGGCTATACTCCCAGACCCATTTTATATTTTCTTTGGAAACAGGGTCTCACTAAGTTGCTGAGAGCCTCACTAAGTAGCTGAGGCTGGCTTCGAACCTGTGCGATCCTCCTGTCTCAGCCTCCCAAGCGCGGAGATTACAAGCGTGCGCCACCACGCCCAGCTAGAAGGTATTCATTGAGTGTTTATTGATGCTATAGATTGCTGACTCACTATAGATGGGACTCAGAGAGGTGAAGAATTGAAAGATGATATATGCCAATGTTGGTGGCATATTTTTACAAATATTAATAGGAAGTTAAGAGAAGTTGTTTGGGAGACAAGATACTAAAAGTGAAATTATTTGTTCACGTTTAAACTGCTGCATTTGAAAACTAGAAGGATTATCCAGGTGAAGGGATTCACCAGATAGTTGAAGACATGAAACTGGAGCTCTGTAGATAAGTTCGACAAGGGATAAAGATCTGGGAGACACCTGCGTGGAGGCATCAATTCAAACAGTAGAAGCACATGTGATTGCCAGAGAGGAGATATAAGAACTGGACTGAGGACAAATCTTGAGACACACCTGTGTTTAAGCAACGCACAAGACGATCCAACAAAGGAGAATGGAGCAAATTAGTCAGAGTTGAAAGCAGACTGCATTCAAGTCACTCTAATGTCAAAAGATTTTTTTTTTTTTTTCAGAATGGGTGTTTGAACTCAGGGGCATTCTACCTCCAACCTATTTCCCCAGCCCTATTTTTTATTCTTCATTTTGAAACAGGGTTTTACTAAGTTGTGGAGGGCTTCACTAAAGTAGCTGAGGTTGGCCTTGAACCTGTGATCCTCCTGTCTCAGCCTCCCAAATACTAGGATTACAAGTGTGCACCATCACACCTGGCTTAAGAGAAGATTTTTCCTTTTTTTTTTTTTTTTTTTGGTGGTGGTGGTACTGGGGTTCCTGGAAACCCTTCTACCTCCGGGCTACACTCCTAGACCTATTTTTATATTTTTATTTGGAAACAGGGTCTCTTAAGCCAGCAAGGCTGGCTTTGAACCTGCGGGATGCTCCTGTCTCCACCTCCCTAGCACGGGGATTACAAGGGTGGGCCACCATGCCCGGTGGGAGAAGATTTTTTTTTTTTTAAAGAAGGTAATTAACTGCCAGGCTTGGTAGCACAGGATTGTGATCCCAGTATTTGGGAAGCTGAGATAGGAGGATCACAGGTTCATGAGGCGAGCCTCATTTCCTTAGTGAGACCCTCCAAGACTTAGTGAGATACTATTTCAAAATAAAAATAAAACAGGCCTGGGGGTATAGCTTGAAGGTGGAACACCCCTGGGTTCAATTCTCAGTACCACACACACACACACACACACACACACAAACACACAAAGAAGGTTGTTAAGAGCTACATCAATTTTATTAGAAAGATCAGTGGTGATAAAATTCAAGAAAAGCTATTACATCTAGTAATTAGAGTGAACAGCTTCAGTGTTTACATATCTATAGAAAGAGTGTGGGAAATGAAATCAGATTTAAATGGTTAGATTAGAATTACTCCCTCAAGAAATTTGGCAGAACAGAAAAGATAGAAGTGTTTGACTTGTTTCCATATAGATATCCATCATGAAGTGATTAACTTGCCCACAGTATTCACACTACACACCAGCCCATATTAGGGCCTCCATGACACAAACTCCTCTAGTTTACGAAGAGTTGCTGATGGTCCCCTAGAGCAGCAGTGTAGGTTGGAAGATGCAGCAATGGAAATAGAAAGTGTTACGGATTGGGAGAATATGGTTTAAGGAAACTGTTCCCCAGGGACCCCTGCTAGGGTCCCGGACACAATTTCCCCCAACCCATAACAAAATCTAAAACGACCAAAAACAGAAAATTACCGTGGGTTCTTAGTCCTAAGCTAAGAATAAATATGAATAGCTTGGACAGTTGCTGAAGATTTAAAGAAGTTTATTAGAAAGATAGAAATACAGAAAATAGAAATACAGCCGCATGCCAAAATGGCATGGGGGGGGTGGTGGTGTGGTGGCTCGAAATGAATACACCAGAGGAATTACACATGGACTCAGTCTTTTATACCCATGACCTCCATCTTGTTTGCATGACTCTGACGTAGTGAACGTCCCTGTAAGGTACCTCCCCTTACCCTATAAGGTGCCTCCCCCAATAAGGTGTGGCGAGGTGTCTACTTTCATGAAGGTCGACCCCTCCTACCATCTTAGCTGGCTTATCATGTAGATCTGTCTTTAGATAGAGAAAGGCCTAGTTCTCCTCTCCTATTGACTTGCTAATTACATGTAGCTAAGTCAATCTAAGTTTCAATAGCTAATTGCTTCCTGACCAAAGCCAAGCCTTTCTCTCTCCAGGTCTGCTGCCATTTTGACACAATTATCTTTGAAATATATTAATAATCAGAGCTTTCTCAAATCTTCCTAGGCCATTCCCAATACTGGCACAGAAAGGAAGGCAAGAGGCAACAATCTGGGAGAAACTACAAATGAAACAGCACAGAAGCACACAGAGCAGAGCCAGAGGTGAGCTACGTGACTCACGGGCGCCACTGGCCACTGTTCTGTGCCAGGCACTGGGTCTGGGTGAGAGAAGAACTTGGGGTGTGGGTCTGTAAGGGAGGTGACGGGTCCTTTTCTCACCTTAGGAACTCAGGATCGGCGGATACACTGGCTTCCTTGGCAGAAAAGAATTTCAGCACATGCCATTCAGATACAAAGAGATTTATTTAGGAAAAGTCCGAAATACACACTTAAGGGAAAACATGGGCCATCTCTGTACCAGTATTGGGAATGGCTTAGGAAGATTTGAGAAAGCTCTGATTATTAATAGATATTTTTCAGAAATAATTGTGTCAAAATGGCAGACCTGGAAAGAGAAAGGCTTGGCTTTGGTCAAGAAACAAACAGCTATTGAAACTTAGATTGACTTAGCTAAAAGTAATTAGCAAGTCCATAGGAGAGGGGAACTAGGGCTTCCTCTTTCTAAAGATAGATCTACATAATAATCTAGGAGACACCTGCCACACTTTGCTGGGGGAGGTACCTTACAGGGTAAAGGGAGGAACCTTACCGGGACACTAGTCAGAATTACGTAAACAAGATGGAGGTCATGGGTGTAAAAAAAGTCTGGCTCACGTGTGTCCCTCTGGTGTATTCACTCGAATCGCCCCCCCCCATGCCATTTCGGAATGGCATGGGGCTTTAACTGTCTTCTGTATATCTTTTTAATAAACTTCTTTAAATCTTCAGCAAGAGTCCGAGCTAACATGTTTTTACCCTTAGCTCAGGACAAGAAGCCGTGGTTTTTCTGTTTTGGGGTTTTGTTGTGGTTTTAGGGAAATTGTGTCCAGGACCCTAACAGAGGTCCCCGGGGACAGTTTCCCCAAAACCATAACATTCCCACACTGTAACAATCTCAAGAGGAGAGAGCATGTGGGGTTTTACAGTCCTTTTTATGGGAGACCCCTTGAATGGGTGGGTAGGGGTGCGTGGCAGGGATGGGGGTCCAGTCCCCTCTTTCTTAATCCTCAGGTTTCTGCCACTTCATTGGTGGATGCTGGGTGATACCTAGGCTTAACCAATGGTCAGATTTTTGGGGTGGAGGACCCTTTATTTACCAAACACCTCAGGAATTTCATGAGAAAATAAGCCATTATGATTGAAAAGTATAGGCCTATTGAGAACTTTTGCCTAACAAAAGACAGGCCAGATAGGCCATTATGGCTAAAAGTACCAGCCTATCAAGACCTTCTGCCTCAAAAAAGCAGACCCTATAGGGTGAAGATAATGAATTTTCTAGATTTTAAAACTATATTTTTCCCTGGGCATGCTTGTAATCCCCGCGCTTGGGAGGCGGAGATAGGAGGATCGCGCAGGTTCAAAGCCAGCCTCACTAGCTTAAGAGACCTTGTTTCCAAATATATAAAATAGCATAGGTCTGGGAGTATAGCCTGGAGGTAGAAGGGTTTCCAGGAACCCCAGTACCACACACACACACACACACACACACACACACACACACACACACAAAACAAACAAACAAAAAACCTATATTTTTCTTCTACCTTTCCAATTTCCCTCCTTTCTAACCTATTATATTTATTTTTCCTATCCTAACTCAGGTAAAGGAGAAGGAGGTGAATAAGGTCTCATCCTCTTGGCAGGCTAAGTCTGCTGATGGGTTCTTAGCTTGAATAGTGAAGGGCTGGAAGAGAGGGGAGCCAGATTCCTAGGCTGAGCTTGAAAGTCTGTTTGAATGAGTCAAACTGAAGAAGAAGGGAGCCTTCAACCTGTGGGACACACTGGAAGACATCACAAGCACGAGGACCTGCCTGCTGTGGGGGAGTGAAATCTCCCCCACTGCAGTGGGTGTGGAGGGCCTAAGAGCCAGTGGCAGGCGTTACAGAGACAACCCCCTTTCGTTGATCCATGGGGTAGCTATCCCCTCCTTAAAGCCTGAAGAAAAAAAATTCTGCATGCTGTTTTATTTTGCTTTTGGTTCTCTGAGTTTGAAGTAGAAGTACGCTTGGGTGTCATGATCACACAATTGGTTATGAAAAACATTTTCCACCAAAATAAGAAACTTTCACAATCGATGATATTCATATGAAGGGCCAACTCCAGACCAGGCAATAACCACTCACCTTTTTAGACTAGGAGGAAGGGAGAACTCATCAGAATTAACCCACTCTCTCATCCACAGACAGCAAGGCAGATGGAAACCGCCTTCTCCATGCTCTGTCATCCTGTGTTATCAGTGTCATGAGACCTCAAAGACACATGTGACTCGAGATCTGTTCCAATTAGGGATTTAAAGAAGCTGGTTGGACCTTGTGTTTCTTAATGCCTCTTGATATCAGAGCCTTCTTTCTGAAGGGTGTGAGCCACTTCATTTTTAATATTGAGCTTAGATTAAGTGACCTCTAAGATCCCTTTCAAGTTTAAAAGACTTTTGAGTTTGTGGGCTTGAGTAGTGTACACTAATGGGGGAGCACTCTTAGATTGTTTGCTTCATCATGAAAGGTCTAAAGATATAAGGAAAATGGGTCTTCCAACGCTTAAGGAGAAATGGCTATACGGCGTGATTTAATAATGTCCTAAAAAGGACTATTTCCTCAGGATAAAAAAGCAGGAAACAAAGAGAAAATGTCCACTGAGCCCAAGGATCACAGGTGAAGGCAGTAATTTAGAAGACCCAGGGGAGTTCCTGTCACTTAAGATATTCTACAGGGACTCTCCTTGAGCTTAATGCAGTATTTTGTACATCTTCTCTGATTAAAAATTTACTTGTAAATACAAATATGAAGCCAGGCATGGTGGTGCATGCCTGTAGTTGAGAGGCTAGGACAGGAGGCTCACAGGCTCGAGGCCAGCTTCCAGCAACACAGCACAACTCTCAGAAACCTAGAAAAACCCCATTTTAAAATAAAAAATTAAGCTGGATGTAGTGGTGCACACTTGTAATCCCAGCATTTGGGAGGCTGAGACAGGAGGATCGTGTTTTGTGGATAGCCTTACTTAGTGAGGCCCTCTGCAACTTAGTGAGACCCTGTTTCAAAATAAAGAATAAAAAAATAGGGCTGGGGGTGTGCCGTGGAGGTAGAAGGCACCTGGCTTCCATCCCCAGCACTGCAATAAATAAATAAATAAATAATTAATTTTTAAAAAAAGGTCTGGAGGTATAGCTTGGAGGTAGAATACCCTTGAATTCAATCTCTAGTACCAAATTAATTAATTAATTAATTCAAATTTGCAGGAAAGTTCTGAGGGCTTGGAAGCAGTGAAATTGGCATGACAGTTACCAAAGAATGGCAAAGGATCCCACCATCCAAGGAGTCTCTAGTGTCCATGAAAGGGATATACTAGCAGCTGCTGTCTGGAAAATCACAATCACTCCAAAGAAGAATCTGCACATGACATTTCTATTCACTCTGACTTGGTAACTAAGTTTTCTGTGTTCCTTTGGAAGTTTTAGTCCATAAAATAAAAGGCAAAGGAAAAGGCCTACTGCCCGGGAGCAAAAACAACATAATTTTCTTAAGCACCTCAACAGATGCATCTCAACTGGCCTCAGGAGAAGGGACTTGTTAGGTATGTTTTTCTTTCTATTTTTTAAACTTACCAACAATTTATATGAAAGATCCAAGAACAAAGACTGTGGTTGTGTTATGTGAGAAGCACTCTGGGGATGGACGCAGAGAATGATTTCTTCTGGCCTCTTTGTCTGGGGCAGCCTTGAGCTTATGGCTCAGGTATATGAGTTGCTGTGAACGAGACAAATAATGCACTTTGTAAAAACTGGCCACCATTCACAGGTAAAGCCTGAGACCAAGAAGAAGTTTTGCTTATATTTGCAACATGACACTCCCTGATTGTTTTTTTTTTTTTTTGAGTGTACGACAAAATATTTTGCAATAGCCAACCATAGAGATTCAGAACTCTCACTCATTGTGTGTTGATGGTGTGTGTGTGTGTGTGTGTGTGTGTGTGTGTGTGTGTGTGTGTGTGGCAGCCTCTTCATGTTTTACAGTGGAAGCAGACCAGGAAGGCCACACATGAGAGAGAAGGTCACACACAAAGTTAATCCTTCAGCCCTTCACCTACCCAATCACCACTAACCCTACTCCTCCACGTTCCACAGACTACCCTCTGACATTATTTATCTTATAGCCAAAATTGGTGTTTGAGGTTACTTTAACCTAATATTGCCTATTGGGAAGAAATCCCAATTCCTAGACATGAGAATTTGAGTTTTTTTATTCTGTCCAAATCTGAATATAAGAACCAAGGGGAATATAGCAAGGGACAAAGTTTGTTCTGAGGGGAATTTTCAGTGCTTTAGCCACTGAATCAAGCCAGGAGTCCTAGGGATTTGTCTTACCCCCTACTTCAGTGTGCGCCTGGTAGATCTACAATAAGAATGTCTGAGAAATGCTCGGATATCTCTGTGTCTCTGTGTTGCTCAGCTACTCACTTTTCAGCGGTATAAAAGTCAGACTAACCCCCCCCCCCCCATCTTGAGGTTGTTATGAGAACTGTGAGCTGAGGCATTTGAAGGTGTCTGGCACAGAGTTTCTAGAGTTTACTTCTTAGTCATCTTTCACCTGAGCTGCTGGAAGCACTCTCTCTCCTGGAAAAGGCTCTGGATGCTGCAAGAGCAGTGACACATTGTCTTAGTCTCATGAAGAGTACTGTTAATGGGAAATGATTTCAGCTTATTGTATCTTCTAGTAATCCTGTGATGCCATCCCCAAACAAAAACCACGTGACTACTCGTAAGCCCACAGCACATGAAAAGAAATTGGATTCCACACAGAAAATCAGGCCCTAAAGCTAATCGCTCTGATCCAATAACGTGGCCCTGCAGGGTGGTGTCATCAGCCCTGAGACCTAGGGAGGAGGAAGAGGAGAAAGAGGAGGGGAGGAGGGAGAGGGAGCAGGGAGCAGGGAGCAGGAGCAGGGAGAGGCAGCTGCCCAGCTCTCCAGACACTCAAGCCAATGAAAAATTCATAAGGAGATGTTTTATAGCCAATGTCTAATTCCACTGCTGGGTCACAAGCTGATCTGAGCCAATCAATAGTATTCATCATCTAAAAGGAACTAGTGATTGCATGTTTATGAGAACTGGGAGGCTTTCCAAGCCAAGGCCAGTTTCTGGTTACTTGGTATGTGTCACCCTTAAAAATATAGGACTTATTTTGAAAATGTAACCAAAGACCTATTAAAAAACTATAAAAGAGGAGAAGAGGAGGAACTTTTAAAAGTCAAACCAAGGATTAATTTTTAAATGAAAAGTTGTTTTGTTTTATCTTCAGTAGTATGTGATTTCTTTTTTTTAGTTCTGGATTAAAAAAAAATACTTTAGCCTATTGTTAACTCCTTCAAATACAAATATATGGGAATGAAATCATAAAAAGAAAAGTTATAGAGTCAAATTTATCATTATTTTTTTCAGATTTATCATTATGTATCACAAAGTTCCACACTGGTTTGATTTTTAAAAGCTCTTACTGTCGTAGAAACGCCAACTTGAATCTACAGGTTTGCTTTCTATTCAGGCAGTGACTTAAAGGCAGAGTGGAGCAGAGACAGCAGAGTGAGCCTGGGAGCCCTCTGCTCAGAAGTCTGCTGAGGATTTCAGGGAAACCAAACCCCGGCCAGGTTAGGTGGGAAACTAGGGTTTTTGTGTGTATATATCCCAGGCATGGCTGGAGTCCTGCCTGAGGCCTTAAAGCAGATTTCATCTCTTCTGCTCCCACCAGAACTGTTTTTGAATTATGAAGTAGAAGTCAAGAGCTCACACATGGAAAGTCTTGGAAAATCCACTTGAGAAGTGGGAAGACAGGAGAGGAAGAGGTCAGAATACAGTACCGAGCATTTTATCCTTTCCCTGCTGATGGTGTCAGGAAAAACACCTTGCACCTTTGTAAGCAAATAAGATATTTTTTATGGCTATAAAAGTAAGACAAGATCATTGTGGAGGTTTTTGTTGTTGTTGTTCGTTTTGTTTTGTTTTGTCGGTTTGGGATACTGAGGTTTTAACCCAGGGGCATTTTACTTCAGAGCTATATCCCAACCCTTTTTTTAATTTTTATTTTGAAACAGGGCTTGCTACGTTGATGAAAGCCTCACTACTTTCGGAACCTGTCCTTGAACCTGTGATCCTCCTGTCTCAGCTTCCCAAGTACCAGGATTATAAGCATGTGTCACCATGCCTGGCTATTAAGATCACTGTGTTTGAAAACTACAGAAAACACAAAAAAGTAAAATATTGAAAAGTAAGTCATTTGTGGGCCTAGTATCCTGAAAAATATGCCTAACAAGACGGCCTGTTTTCATCCAACAAGTAACATATGCGCACACACACACACACACACACACACACACACACACACACACGGTGTCTATACTAAGTCGGAGCTTTAGTGTATTTTTATGTTAATTTTCAATGTGTATTGACTTGTAATCAGCTTCACATCTTAAAATAGCCAGATATGCGGGGCGTGGTGGCGCACGCTTGTAATCCCCGTGCTTGGGAGGCAGAGACAGGAGGATCACGCAGGTTCGAAGCCAGCCCCATGCACTGGCTTAGGAGACCCTGTTTCCAAATATAAAATGTAAAAATAGGTCTGGGAGTGTAGCCCGGAGGTAGAAGGGCTTCCAGGAACCCCAGTACCACCACCAAAAAAAAAAAAAAAAAAAAAAAGCCAGAGATGGGATTTTATTGTAGTTAGTACTCTAGTAAAGGACTAAGGACTATACCAGTAGGTGTGACCCTTCCTCTACTGACAAGCATTTTCAAGCCCTAAGGCTTTATTTAGGCATGCGGCTAGCCTGCCCTGTCTGCCTACCCAGCTCTGTCCTTAAACCCTTGCTTGACTGTTTAGTCTCAACACCACCTGTGCCAAAGCCTGTCCCATTGCCCCCGTTGGAATGAATGACTCTTGAGAGGCAGAGTGGCAGAGTCAGGAGGATCAAGGCTTTGAAGGTACATCCCAGCTGCAAGAGCGCGGGAGCTTCTTAGATAAACTTCAGTCTCTTCACCTGTAAAGTGGGGGTAATACTTCCTACCCAGAGTGTTAGGAGAAGGCCTGAGTAGGGTAATGTATATGTTCATCTTTTCCCCTCTACCCTTTTTGGTTTTCTGGTTTATCTCAGGAGCTGCTATAGAGTAATGATTGAGCCCTTGAGCAAATAGCCTAGTCTCCCTGTGCCTCAGTTTCTTCATCTGTATTATGGGGATAATAATACCCATCTCTGCATCCATAGGGCTTAGGGAAGATTAAATTAGATGATTCCCATTAGGCACTTGGTTTCTGGCATAAATTGAAAACAATAAACATCGGCTCTTACTCCTTTATGTTCTTAGGGGACTTCTCGTAGGCATCATTTTATTGTTGTCACTGGAGTGTGAGCTCCTCCAGGGCTTCAGGTGCGCAGTAGGTTCTCCCTGTTGGGGTCCTGCCTCTTGGGGTCTCTGTCTGGTGTGATTTGGAGAAACCCACTGCCCGGGCTGGGGCCTTCTTCCCTGCTTGACCTTCCACAGAGCTCTGGTCAACCAGATGTCCCGCACTCCCCACCCAATGGACACTGTGGAAGGGAGGAGTCCTCCTGAGCAGTGCCCTGAGGAGGAGGAGACCCTCCTTATCCACGGCTTAGCTTCAGGTATCAGACCTGGAAGAGAGAAGGTTTGGTTGTGAGAGAACTGCCTGGGGAGGTCCTCTAGGCAGTGGCCCAACAGCCTCTCTTCCTCTGTACGCGTGTGTGAGGGCGAGGTCTCTTTCTGACTGGTAATGTACTGGCATTGGGGTGCCACGCAGGTCACGACAACGAGAGGTTAGTTCTCACTTAGAAACCAGGATGTGGTAGCAATCCGGCAGGGTGTCTGCCTGCCCTGTCGCAGTCTAAAAGTGGCAAACTGTCAATCCTCTCATTCTTTTTTTCAAAGTGCAGCCTCTGGACTTGCAGCGCCAGCACCCACTGGAGGCACTTCAGAAATGCAGGTTCTCCACCCCCCATCTGCTCCAGTGAGAACTGGGGTGAGGCTAGAAAGTGGTGTTGCAATGAGCCTTGTGGGTGATTCGCAAGCACTTTCACATTGAGAAGCCACTGCACAGGAACCCACAGTGACGAGAAGGGAGAGGAGACGAGGCGGGAGGTCGGCCTCTTTCTGGAGACTGGTCATATTCCTACCCTGGATCCTTATAGCAATTCCTGTCTGTTTGCTCAAGAGGGTTTCAGAGGATTTCTGAACCAAAGAGGTTTTGTTTTGGGTTTGGTACTGGGAATTGAACTCAGAGGCAATCTATCTCCTGAGCTACATCCCCACCCCTTTTTTATTTTTTTATTTTTTTTATTTTTGAAACAGAACCTCACTAAGTTGCTGAAGGCCTCACGACATTGCTGAGGCTGGTCAAGAACTTGTGATCCTCCTGTCTCAACCTCCCAAATACTAGGAATATAGGCCTACAGCATTTACACCTGGCATTGAATCAGAGTGCTGAGTAAAGCAGGGGATCACTCAAAGAAAAACTGTAAGATAAATGTAATTTGGGGATGTCCAGCTTGCTTGTTCCAAAATTTCCCCCTTTGGTGATCCCCTAGATCTCTGCCCTAGAGATCTGGTCATGGCTAGTGCTCCCCAATCCCTCCTTTCTGGACCAAGAAGTCAGTGATTTGTCAAACTACCTCTCAGAATTCAACTCAAGAAAAACAAATCAGATACATGCATGAATATTTATGTACAAAAATGTTCATCTTAGGATGTTTACATAGGATGAAGTAGAGAATGGCATCCAGGAACAGCTTAAATAACCAAGACCGTAAGTCAAACAAAATATGGTAAACCCTTAAATAGAATACAGTCAGCCCTCCGTATCCACAGATTCAGCATCCACAGATTCAACATTTAACCATAGATCAAAAACTTGGGGAGACAGCTGGGTGTGGTGGTGCATGCTTGTAATCCCTGTGCTTAGGAGGCTGAGACAGGATTGCACAGGTTCGAAGCCAGCCTCAGCTACTTAGTGAGGCTCTCAGAAACTAAATGAGACCTTGTTTCCAAATAAAATATAAAATAGGTCTGGGAGTATAGCCCGGAGGTAGAAAGCCTCTGTGGTACCCCAGTACCACACACAAAAAAAAAACTTGGGGAGAAATTGTATATGTATTAAACATGTACAGACTTTTTTTGCCATTATTCTTTCATAAGCACGATACAGTGTCACGTGTGTGTGTGTGTGTGTGTGTGTGTGTGTGTGTGTGTGTGTGTGTATGTGTTGCTACCAGGGATTGAACCCAGCATTACTCTACCTCCAAGCTATACCCCCAGCCTGTCACAATTCTTGACATGGGTTTATTTGGGGTTAGGTATTATAAATAATCAAAAGATGATTTCAAGTATGTGTAGGATTTGTGTAGGTCATATAGAAATAGTATACCCTCTTATATAAGGGACTCGAGTAGCCAAGGACTTGAGTATCTGCAGGGTGTCCTAAAACCAATCCTTAATGGATACTGAGGAGCAAATACATGAGGCCGTCATTTAAAAATGATGTTTTCATAAAGCACTTGATGTCAAGGAGGGACAGATATCAACAAAATGTTAAGTGATAAAAGAGGGATACAGAATAACATAAAGGAAAAAGTTTAGAGGCAAACACAAAATATTGAGTGGTTATCATAAAAAAAGCAAGAATGGTTTTCATCCCTGGGTAATAGTAACACCTAGAGTATTTTTTCTTTAATGCCTTTTGGTATTTTTTAATTTTCTTCTTTTTACTTTTCTCTTTTCTCATTTTTCAACTTTTGCGTACTTTCCAGTTCTTTACAATGATTATGTATTACTTTTACAAATGGAAAAATGCAGTAATATTGTGTATGGATTTGGGCTTATCAACCATCTCTGCTTTTTGGCTCCCCTATGGCACCTCTCCAGGACTCTCCACTTAGTGGGGAGAGCGTGACTATTGGCAGCTTCCCAGCCCCTCAAATATTTTCTTCTTTCATGTCCCCTTTTGTCCATATTTTTATCAAAATCAAATGGACCTGCAGCTGTTCCAGTTCCTTCACATCTTCTCTCTACCTAACTTTGATAGTGGTAGCAACTAGCTAAATTCTTCTGACAGTAATTGGCATGGGTATGATCATGCCAGGCCCAGACTGCAAATAGGCATGCAAGAAGGAGGACCAGAGAGGCTCAGCGAGGCTCAGAGGAGAGGGAGAGGGGCCCGCCTGTGCTCCCAAGGCTGGCCGAATGGCCACATGCAGCTCTGCCGCAGTGCCCGGGGGGACGGACCGTGGAGGTCAGCAGGTGCACATGTCCAGGCAGCCAGAAAATAGCACCATGGCCCACCTAGAGCCTGGCACTTACTGTTTATATGCTCCAGAAGCACTGTATTTGAGCCAGGTATGGTGTTGCACCCCTGTAATCTCAGTACTTGAGAGAGGCTAAGATAGGAGGGTTTCAAGTTTGAGGCCAGCCTCAACAACTTAATGAAGCCCTGTTTATTTCCTCCTCTTCTTCTTCTTCTTCTTCTTCTTCTTCTTCTTCTTCTTCTTCTTCTTCTTCTTCTTCTTCTTCTTCTTCTTCTTCTCCTTCTCCTCCTTCTCCTTCTCCTCCTTTTCCTCCTCCTCCTCCTCCTCCTCCTCCTCCTCCTCCTCTTCCTCTTCCTCCTCCTTCTTTGTGGTACTGGAAGTGGAACCCAAGGGACTTTTCTACCTCCAGAGTATACTCCTAGACCTATTTTATATTTTATTTAGAAACAAATCTCACTAAGTTGCTGAGAGGCTCACTAAGTAGCTGAGGCTGGCTTCGAACCTGTGAGACCCTCCTGTCTCAGCCTCCCAAGCACTGGGATTACAAGTGTGCACACCATGCCCGGCTGTGAAACCCTGTTTAAAAATAAATATTTGTATTTATTTATGGTGGTGCACACTTGAAAGGTGCATTTGAAAGGTGCATTTGAAAGGCAGAGACAGGAGGATTGCGCTCACAGACAGCCTCAGCTACTTAGTGAGGCCCTTCGCAACTCAGAGAGATCCTGTTTCAAAATAAATAATAAAAACTAGGGTTGGGGTGTAGCTTGATGTAGAATGCCCTGGGTTCCATCCCAGTACTGCAAAAAGTTAAAATAAATAAATAAATAGGGGCTGGGGATGTAGTTCAAAGGCAGAGTGCCCCTGGGTTCAATCCCCAGTACAAAAGAAAAAAAGAAAAAGAAAGAATGAAAGAAAGAAGGAAAGGGGAAAGAAAGAGAGAGAGGAAGGAAGGAAGGCAGGCAGGCAGGCAGGCAGGCAGGTAGGCAGGCAGGCAGGCAGGCTGTATTTGTTAAGAGGAGGAACGAATGAAGCTTCGTCGCAGCGCCTGGTGATCAAGACCTTCACAGGATCCCAGGCAGGGCCAGGGGCCTGGGCGCGTAGCATCCAGCAGGACAAGGGCTGAGTCTGCTGCATATGCAGACACGGTGCTGAACAGCAGAGCGAGCAGGCCTTTAGGTTTCAACCCACCGCTACTGCCAAGTGGCCGAGCACTGCTGGGCACATCACTCAACCTCCCCGGGCTTTGTATCCTCACGGACATTGTGGGGGTGACTATGTCCACCTCGCGAGGTTGTTCTGTGAGTTAACTTTAGCCCGTGAAGGTCAACTACAGGTCTACTCCAGTGGCTCTAAGGCTGCCGAGGGGACTGGGCAGGGGCTTTAGCCGAGCGGTGCAGGTGGAGGTGAGGCAGGGCGTGCTGCCGCTCGCCCAGGAGCCTGGCAGGCTGCTGACATCAGGCGCCATCCTGGTTGGCAGCTGAGGCTGCCACCTCTGGCCTGCCTGGCTAGGAGGCTGGCCAGGCCTGGGCCTGAAGGTGGCTCTAACAATTGAACTGGGGTGGCAGCGAGAGCTGGGCACAAGATGGGGCTGGCATCAGAGGCCAGGGGGATGGGAAACAAGGGTAGGTTATTTCCCAACAAGCTCACGCACCCAATGGGATTCTTAGACAGGGCATATACGGCTGACCTTATTGTTCTCAAGGTGGTTTGGAATCACTTCACTTAAGGTGTCATCTCTACAAGCAGTCCGTGTGTGTGTGTGTGTGTGTTGGTGTGTATTGGGGGGGTTATTGGGAATTGAACCAAGGGATCTTCAACCTCTGTACTACACCCCCCAGCCCTATTTTATTTTTTTGTTTTGAAACAGGCTTTCCCTAGGTCGCTGAGAATCTCACTTATGTTGCTGAGGCTGTCCTCGAACCTGCAATTTTCCTGTCTCAGCCTCCCAAGGACTGGGTACCAGGTATGCCCCACCTTGCCTGGCCACAAGCAGATCGCTGTGCTCCAAGATGGCCAAGCCCTCCATTCACACAGTGTTGTATTCAGCATGGCTTCCCCGTGGCATACAACGCCCTGAGGTCTCCAAAGCCAGGCCTTCTACACACATTCCTTCTTCTCACACCCACCTACCTGGCTCTGGACTCTGGAACTTTCTTGTTGCTAAATTCTGTCCCCAGACCTTTGAATTTATGCTTACTTGGAAAGTGCACTGTGTTTATGGTTACATGGTCATCCATCGGCCTGTTCCAACTGTGTCTCGGGCAAGTCTGGCCACCCAGTGCCTCCCACCCACTCGTGGCTGCCTTTGACTCACTCACCTCTCCACTTACCAATAAAGTCGTGGTGAGATGCAATCACTGCCTGTTTTTCTATGATTTCTTTCTGAACAGAAAAGAAAAATCTTGGTAATCTGACTTGTTTCTTTATCACTGCTGTTAATGAATAAATGCATGATAGAATTGGTTTAAATAATTTTTTTTGTAGTGCTGGGGATAGAACCCAGGGCCATTCTACCTCCAAGCTATACCCCAGCCCTATTTTTTTATTCTATATTTTGAAACAGGTTCTCACTGCGTTGCAAAAGGCCTCACTAAGTAGTAGCTGAGGCTGTCCTTGAACCATGATCCTCCTGTCTCAGCCTCCCAAATGCTGAGATTACAAACGTGCGCCACACACCCAGCTGGCTTCAGTAATTTTAAAGGATTTTTTTTTTTTTTGGTACTAAGAATTTAACTCAGGGCATTCTATATCCAAGCTATACCCTCCGTCCTATTTTATTTTTATTTTTATTTTTGAAACAGACTCAATAGGTTGATGAGAGTCTCACTACTTTCTTTCTTTCTTTCTTTCTTTCTTTCTTTCTTTCTTTCTTTCTTTTTTTCAGGTCTGGGGATGGAACCCAGGGGCATTCGACCTCCAAGCTACACCCCCTGCCCTATTTTTTATTCTTTATTTTGAAACCAGTTCTCACTGAGTTGCAGAGGGCCTCACTAAGTAGCTGAGGCTGTCTGCGAACCGCGATCCTCCAGGTCTCAGCCTCCCAAATGCTGGGATTACAAGCGTGCGCCACTATGCCCGGCTTGAGTCTCACTACTTTCTGAAGCTGTCCTCGAACTTGTGATCCTCCTGTCTTAGCCTCTCAAGTACTAGGAATACAGCATGCACCGCATTGCCTGGTTTTAAAGAACATTTTTATGTGTGGTACAAGGGATTGAACCCAGAGGCATACTACCCCTGAGATATAGCCCCATTCCTTTTTATTTTTTGTTTTGAATCAGTCTTGCTAGGTTGCTGATTTCACTAACTTGCTGAAGCTCGTATCAACCCTACAACCATCCTGTCTCAGACTCCCAAGTACTCGGGATTATAGATATGTGCCACCACACTTGGATAGCTTTGAAAAAAATTTTTTTAAGTATTTGCTGAGCCAGGCATGGTGGCGCATGCTTGTAGTCCCAGTATTTGGGAGGCTGAGACAGGAGGATTGTGCAGGTTCGAAGCCAGCCTCAGCTACTTAGTGAGACCCTGTTTCCAAACAAAATATAATATAGGTATGGAGTGTAGCTCAGAGGTAGAAAGACCCTGGGTTCCATACCCAGTACCATAAAAAAAGTATTTGCTGAAAAATATTTATGTCAAATATAGAGAAGAAAATGTAGTGAAAAGTCCCCTTTCTACCATTGTGATTTTATGGACGAACACCAGGAAAACCTTGCTTTCACTGTGGAGTCGGAAACAAACAAAACAAACAAACAAACAAAATTCCTAGCTATTCTTGCACTTGGAGAAACAGTTCCGGCTAATAAGATGTAAGTACAGATCTTCAAGAAATGCTTTCCTTCCACAGTAAGAAGTAAACTTGTTTAGAAGAAAGTCATCAGTCCTTTTCCCCTTCCCTCGTCTTCCTACCTGGAACACCAACATGAGGGGGCAACCGTCATCTTGTAATCATAAGGTAATACCTATAAGTCAGAGTGCCCAGGTGAAAAAAATAAAAAAGAAAGCATCCTGATTCTTTTATCTTTCTTCTTTTTTTCTATTTAAAACATCTTTGAAACAGGGTCTTGTTAAGTTGCTGAGAGTGTTGCTAGGTTGCTGAAGCTGGCTTTGACCCTGCAATCCTCCTGTCTCAACCTTTCAAGAACTGGGATTACTGTGCCACTGTGCCTAACTCAGCATCTTGATTCTTTTTGTTGATACTGATGCCCATTAATTGCTAGGCTGACTAACCCTCTGAGAGCTTCCTACGATGCAGGATTTTTCAAGCTAAAACAGGGATGGTCCTGGGAAAACCTGGGTGTTGGCCATTCTACCCCAGCCCTTGACTGATTATCTCTAGAGGCTTGTTATATAGTGAGAAAAATAATTTCCTCTTTATCTCAGCCATTATGGTCAAGTTTTTCTATTATTTGTTGTCAAAAGCATTCCTGCATGTGATATTACGGTTTGGATATGAGGTATCCCCCAAAGGCTCAGGGTTTGGCAATGCAAAAATGTTCAAAAGTGAAATAATTGAATCAGACCTCGAATCTCATCAGTGGTAAGTCCACTGATGGGTTAACAATTCGAATGGACTTATTAGGTGGTATATAGGCAGGAAGGGTGTGGCTGGAGGAGGAGCTGGGTCACTGGAGGCCTGGCCCTGAGGACTACAGCTGTCCTTGGCCATTTCCTGCTTCTCTCCGCTCTCCAGCTGCAGTGAGATGAGTTGTCCTCGCCACATCCTGTGCCTCCATGATGTCTGCCTTGGAGCCAGCCAACTATGGACTGTACCTCTGAAACTGTAAGACCAAATAGATCCTTCCTCCTTTATGTTGTTTTGTCAGGTATCTTTGTCACAGTGACAAAAAAAAAAAAAAAATGAACCAAAACACGTGCAAGTGGTATTTGAATAAACAGACATGTACAGAGTTATAGGTCTTTTGGCGGTAACTGTCTGGACAGAGGTTATCTTAACTAGTTTCATAATGATTATAGTAGGTATCTAAGTCAATTTTTGCTGCTAAAAAAAAAATACCCAAGACTGGGTGCTTTGTGAAGAAAAGAAGTTAATTTGGCTTGATATTTTGCTTGATATTTTGATATTTATGAAAAACATAAATAGCATGGTGCTAGCATCTGGTGAGCCTCCCATCCTGCCCTCTACCAATAGCTGCCTCATAACACTGCAGAGAAACAGAGCTAAATGGTCATGTGCCGAAGAGGCTGAGCTTGTAAAGTGACCTCGCTTTATAACAACCCTCTCGCCAGGCGTGGTGGCACACACTTGTACTCCCCACACTTGGGAGGCGGAGACAGGAGGATCATGCTGGTTCAGAGCCAGCCCTGCTGGCTTAAGAGACCCTGTCTCCACATAAAAAGGTAAAAAAAATAGGTCTGGGAGTGTAGCCCGTGGGAGTGTAGCCCGGAGGTAGAAGGGCTTCCAGGAACCCCAGTACCACCAAAAAAATAATAAATAAATAAATAACAACCCTCTCTTATAAGAACTAAGCAGATCCTCTAGAACTGCATTAGCCTACATGGGGCCGGGTGTGGTGGCGCGCGCTTGTAATCTCAGCATTTGGGGGCTGAGACCAGAGGATCACAGTTTCGTGAACAGCCTCAGATACTTAGCGAGGCCCTTCACAACTCAGTGTGACCCTGTTTCAAATTTTAAAAAAGACTAAATAATAGGGTTGGGGATGTAGTTTGAAGGTGCAATACCCCTGGGTTTCATCTCCAGTACCACAAAAAAAAAAAAAAAAAGAGTAAAGGATAAAAAAATAGGACTGGGGACTGGGGGTGTAGTTTGGAGGTAAAATGCCCCTGGGTTCAATTTTCAGTACTGCAAAAAAATAAATAAATAAAATAACCTACAAGCGTGGTGCCTTCAAGACCCAAATCACCTTTGGCTAGGCCCCTCCTCTTAAAGAGCCACCACTTCTCATACTGTTACATTGAGAGCCAAGATTCCAGCATATGAACCCTTTAGAGGGCGCACTTAAACTATATCCAAACCATCGCAGTAGATCTTATTGTACCCATTTTACAGGTGAAAAACTGGAGGTACCAAGATTCCCAACTGTAATCTAAATCCTGAACATTCTGTCATGCCCTTTTCCCCCAAAGCCACTCTGAATCATTTTTCTGTAACTTAGTATACGATCCTTTAATGTCATGCTCAGAATGGGCATTTTGCTTTTCCCTGAATTAAGTCACTATGAGATGAAATCACTGACTTTCTTTGTATGGCTTCTTTCTGCAGTCAAAAAATCCTGGTAACTTGACTTTTTCTTCATCGTTATTGTTAACGAGTAAATATATGATAGAGTAGGCTTATGTAGATTTATAGAACTTTTAAAATATTATTGCTGGAGTTGGGCACGGTGGGCACACCTGTAATCCCAGTACTTAGGAGGCTGAGACAGGAGGATCATAGGTTCTAGGGCCCAGCAATTTAGTGAGGCTTTCAGCAACTTAGCCAGACCCTGTTTCAAAATTTAAAAATAAAATAGGATTGGGGATAGTTTGGAGGTAGAATAACCTTGAGTACAATCCTGAGTACCCAAAATTACATAACTATATAGGTATCTATCTATATTGTTGAATGGTTCCAAAGGCACAAAAGAGAATATAAAAAGTCTGTTTTCTTCCTCTGTTGTTTATAGATGAAGACAAGTGAGGAAGATTTCTTTCAGTTTTAAACTTATAGTTTTGCATATGGCTTTTAATGATAGTTTCTTTAACTTTGGTTTCAATTTTTGATATTATAAAGTTCTTTCAAAGACACAGTCTGATAGCCTCTTTCCAGCCATTTGGGGACATTTTCTTCATATCCCCTCCCTAGTCACAGGACTTCTCAGCCCCACTCTTCCTCCACCCCATGGTCAGGGTGTGACCCTCTGGGTCCCTTGCCCCTTTGGTAGACTGTCTGCCTGTGACCACCACCTCCTGGGGGGTGGGGCTGAGGGTCTCCAGGCCTCCTGGGAACAATCATAGGCTCTTTATGTGGTCTAATAACATGGGAAGATAGTTTTGTTAACTGCGTGTAGTATAAACAGGCAAAGACAGGAAGCTCGAAAATTCGAAGCCAGCCTCAGCAATTTAATGGAGCCCTCAGCAACTTAATAGACCCTATTTCAAAACAAAAAATAAAAAAAGGGCTGGGGGTATAACTCAGAGGGAGTATGCCTCTGAGTTCAATCCATAGTACAAAAAGGAAGGAAGGAAGGAAGGAAGGAAGGAAGGAAGGAAGGAAGGAAGGAAGGAAGGAAGGGCATACTATAGCTAGATCTATATGTCCTGATTTGCATCTGTATCTGCATATCATATAATTAAGAGGCTCAGAATAAAGCCTGTGGGTAGAGCAATCCCTGGGACCCTCTGGGCCCAGCTACACCTCTCTCTCCAGATTCTCTCATTTCTCTCCATTGGGAGCCACCTCCTTTCCCAGGCAGAATCCTGAACATGGTGGTCCTTCACTCCTTTTATTCCTCTCCCATCCCCGCCCTGCTTCCCACCTGCCAGCCCCGCTGTCACCAAGACCTGTCCATTCCCAACACCTCTCAGCATCGCTCTGCTTTTCCTGCCCTCAGAGCTACCACCCACATCCGGCCCTTCTTCATCTCAGACCCAAGCTTCGGCAACAGCCTTTGAATCAGTTTCCCAGCCTCAAGTCCTACTTTAGCCTCATCCATTCTTCCCATTTCGGAGCCCTCTTACTTTATGTTGTTGTTTGTTTTTTGGTGGTACTGGGGTTCCTGGAAGCCCTTCTACCTCCAGGCTATACTCCCAGACCTATTTTATACTTTATTTTTGGAAACAGGGTCTCTTAAGCCAGCACAGCTGGCTTCGAACCTCTGAGATCCTCCTGTAAGCGTGGGGATTACAAGCATGCGCCACCATGCTCGATGGAGCCCTCTTACTTTAAATAAGAAAAAAAAAATTTTTTTGAAACACACCCTGGTTAAATTAAAGGTTCTAATTATGTCTCATTTCCCTCCGGAAACAGATCCCTTTGTATTCTGGCTCCCCCTCACGTCTCCAGCCTCTTCTCTCATGCCAGAGACCTGGTAGCTGTTGCTAAACTACTTCCATCAAGCCTGCACCCTCTCTCTACCTCCAGGACCTGTACAGGATGTTCTTTGTGCTTTGCACCCTGCTGTAAATCAACTCCTACTTCGGGCTTCAGTCTCACTGACTTGAAGGAAATTAGGCTAAAACAAAAATATCAAAAAAAAAAAAAAACAGAATAATGATGATGCTTCTTCATTAGAGTGTATATAAAAATCAATAGACCTATCCATTACTCACTGACAAGTTGTTAACTGTGTTCAGATTTATTGGGCCTGAGCTCAGTGGCACACACCTGTAATCCTGGCACTTGGCTGAGACAGGAGGATGATAGGTTAAGATCATCCTCAGCAACTTAGTGAGGCTGTCTGCAACTTAGCGAAAGCCTGCTTCAAAATAAAAGGGCTAGGGGTATAGCTCAGAGATAGAATACCCCTGGGTTTAATTCCCAGTACTAAAAAAAATTAGTTATTTGGCATAATACTAATAGTCCAGGGATCTAGGTAAACCCGTAGCAGAACTACTTTTTTTTCCAGATTCATCCAGTATTTCCATCTTACATTTATATTTATTCAACAAATGGCTATATAAAAATTAATAGAAGAGTCCTGGCTCTCTATGGTCATGCTGAATGGAGGGCACAGGCTTACTAATGAGCTGGTTAGTGACACAAATAGGGAAACAAAGCACTGCAGGAGGATCAGAAATAGTTTCACGGTAGAAGACATGGAACTGACAGATTAGTAGGTGCTTAAGAGGTAGATGGGGGAAGAGATATCTGAGGACGAGGAAATAAAAGAGGAAAGAGCAGGTTTAAAGGCTCAGACATGTTAAAACCTGGCTGATGCAAGGACCCAGGCAATACATGCAAATCGACCAGAATTCTACAAGGGTGGGTGGAGGGGAACTGAAAACCACACGTCCTCATCGCCCAGCCCATGACTTGCTACGCCATCCTCTGCCAGGTAAAAACCCCTTCTCCTCCCTCCCCCTCCAAGGCCTGCTGCCTTCATGGAGCCTTCATAGACAGATGAGTACTTGGTTTCCTTCTGTTTGTATATTACAATTCAAAGATTTCACAACAAATCTTACCTTCCTACTAAATTGTACATTCTTTGATGGTGGGTACTATGATTTACACTTAGTCTTAAATTCCTCTGGGCAGCCAGGCAAGAAACCAAGTGTTGCTCTCTGAACACTCACTGACGCAACACTAGCCTGAGAGAGAGAGAGAGAGAGAGAGAGAGAGAGAGAGAGAGAGAGAGAGAGAGAGAGAGAGAGAGAGAGAGAGAGAGAGAGAGAGAGAGAGAGAGAGAGAGAGAGAGAGAGAGTTACTGGGGATGGAATCAAGGAGCATTCTAAGTCTGAGCTACACCCCCCAGCCCTATTTTATTTTTTATTTTGAAACAAGATATCACTAAGTTTTGGAGGGCTTCCCTAAGCTGCTGTGGCTGGCCACGAACCTGTGATCCTCCTGCCTCGGCCTCCAAAGTACTGGGATTACAAGTGTGTACTACCATGCCCAGTTGAGCCTCTAATCGCCTAAAGTCCTAAATAATGCCGACCCATGGACCCACTGCAAACAATGACTCACAAGTCCCCTAACACATCTTCCTACACCTGCTATGATGCTGCTTCACATGCTTGTGGTAAATGTCGCTTAGATGCCATCAGCCTGATTTTCTGATTCTTGGAGATGAGTAATAATGTTACAGCAATTTAGAGGGATTCCCATCAGATGTCCCTAGCTCCAATCAACAATGGCATTTACTGTTAATTAACTTCTCACCCATAGAAAGTAATAAAACACAACAAAGTTTCTATCTGTGTCACTGTAGACCACTGTAGACTTGTAGATAGAAGACAAGTAGATAGTACAACAAGTATTTGTTCTGTTCTACCAAACACCAACCTGTGACCTTGGACACATCGTTGATGCACTCCTAAACCTCTCCCCTGCCTTTACAATTGGGGTAATAACACTTCATGGTTATTGTAAGGATACAGGTGGACAGTGGAGATGCATGTGAAGTTATTTGGTAATAGGTGAAATATCCTTTAAAAATCAGTTTTTAGCCGGGCGTGGTGGCGCACGCTTGTAATCTCAGCACTTGGGAGGCTGAGACAGGAGGATCACAGGTTCAAAGCCAGCCTCAGCTACTTAGTGAGGGTCTCAGCAACTTAGTGAGACCCTGTTTCCAAATAAAATATAAAATAGGTCTGGGAGTGTAATCCAGAGGTAGAAAGCCTCTGGGTTCCATCCCCAATATACAAAAAAAAAAAAAAAATTAGAGTATTTGGCTGGTCATGGTGCTGCGTGTCTGTCATCCCAGTACAGGAGGCTGAGACAGGAGGATCACAGGTTCAAAGACAGCCTCAGCAATGCAGGGACACTCGCAGCAACTTAGTGAGATACTGTTTGAAAATAAGAAAGGGCTGAGGCTGTAGCTCAAGATAGAATGCCCCTGGGATCAATCCTCAGTAACACACACACACGCGCACACACACACACACACACACACACACACACACACACACACAGTCAGAGTATTGTAAGCTTTATTATAAATTTCTCCTCTCTGTTTTATTCCCAGAATTCCAAGTCCACATCCAAGCTCTCCATAGGGAGGGAAATGAACTGTATGTTGTTGTTTTTTTTTGCTTTATATAATTTTTTTTATTTTTATGTGGATCATATTGAAAGTGGCATACATGTGCTTGGTGCCCTCTCCCACCCCCGACTCCCCCCCCCATCAGTGAGTGTCCAGGTTGACCACGCTACATTCATTTTTTTACACATATTTGGATGTAGCTCCTCCATTCATCAACCTCAACCTTCTTCGTCTCCTACCCTTCCATTTCAGCTTTACTGAGGTTTCCCCTCCATTGTCTGGAGTCCCTCTGGTATTCCTAAGAACTGTCTGATTTTTAAGGAGACAAAGTATCCATCACAAACATCTAAGAAATCTGCTATAATCACCTTCCCAAGGCAGCTTGTGTTGGAATAATTGTGGGGCTTACTGAGGAGCACAGGTTCCACGGAGTCAGACTGGGCAAGAGGTCCTGCCGCCCCAGGTGCCCCAGTGGAGAAGCACCAGCCGCGTCAAGCCATTTCGCAGGCTCAGCTCTGAGAACATTAGCTTTTCCTAGAGAGAATTCTGCATTCCAGCCGTCCTCTCCTGAAAGACTGTTCTGTTTATATCTGTCAGGAAAGAACGGTTAAACAACAAGCAACAACGGTGGGCCCCAAAGCAAAGACCTTACTAGAGAAAGGTCTCTCCTATGGGAGGAGAAAGCAGTCCTGTCTACACAGCAGGAACCAGTCGAACCTGAAGACCCAGACCTGGATTCAAAGCCTGTCCCCAATACAGACTGGCTGTAGGACTTTGGGAATCTCAGCCAACCTTTCTGAGTCTCCGTAAAATGAGCCTAAGTATTGCTGTTATTTAAGGATGAAACCTGTGTAAAAGAGTTTTACAGATAGAAGAATGATACGTGATTATGAGCTGGCTATAAATTTATCTCCTAAAGTAGTTGTTCAGACAGCTCAAATGACCTGTGCGTGACAACTCTGTGGAGTTGTCAATTAAGGGGCCTTTGATGGAATTCCAAGAACCTACCCGAGGTCTGAAAAGTCCTGTCCCACAGGCAACGGGTGTGCCATGAGAGACAGCTGGTGTCCTCACTGAGCGGGCACTTCTCCTTTGCTGTTAGCTGCTGTTTGAATGCACCCCCGGGAGGGGCACTACTGCAGCCCTTGTGCCTGTGGGCCCTCCACACGGGCTTCTCAGGCCCTGCGCTTGCCCCATCTCCCATAAACCACCTAATAAACCCGTAGGTTTAGCAAGCAGAAAACAAGCCCTCCCTTCACCCACCATACTTTTTCTAGAGGCCACTGAGCTCAGAGAGGGCAGAGTATGGCCTCTGGCCATCTCCGTTCTGCATCCCCAGCTGGTATGGTCAGCTGAGATTCTCTTTCTTTCTTTCTTTCTTTCTTTCTTTCTTTCTTTCTTTCTTTCTTTCTTTTGGGGGGTTGAACCCAGGAGCATTTTACCTCCAAGCTACACCTCCAGCCCTTTTTATTTTTTTGTTTTGCAACAGGATCTCTCTAGGTTGCTGAGACTCCCACTAAGTAGCCGAAGCTGGAGATCCTCCTATCTCAGCCTCACAAGTACTGGGGTTACAGGTGTGCACCACCACACTGTCTCAGCTGAGATTTGAACCTCAAGGTCTAACACCCTTGCTCTTCCCCAGCCCAAGCTTAACAAAAGCCCCATGGGCGGCTGCCTTGAGGGTAAATGGACACCCATTAACACGGAACTCCCTGACAGCCCTGGTGAGGCGGGACGCCTGTTTCTACCCACAGTGTGTACTTTATAAGAAACATAAGGTTTGTTTCCAAGGGGACTGGCAGGCCGGCACTTGCTCCCTGCGTGTGTGGAGGGCACCGTGGTGGCCCTGATGTGATGAATGGGCTTCCTCCAGCGAGCTGGCAGTGACTGAGGTCCTGCCGGCCGCGCGGGCCGAGCTCTGCAGCAGTGGCACAATCAGATGTGATTACACCCCTGGGTCACGTCACATCGCTTGGCGGCCGTTCCCGGAGGCAGTGAGGCCTTTGTTCATGCCATTGTCCAGTCAAGTAGCTACAATTTCATTTGGCCGCCAGCTTGCTTGGCCTCTGCATCACCTGCTCTGCCCCCACCCTCGGCTAACAGTCCATCACAGTCCAGATTGTTCAGGGGAAACCCAGGTGTCGGGATGACATTTCTACAAATCTTTCTCCTAAAGCAATTTTGGAATGATCACTCTGGATAATGAAAAATCACTACAAGTTTTAGAAGGGAGGGAGGCTTCCTGTGACTTCCTCTCCCCTGCTGGTACAGAGGGGGAAGGGCCACTGTGGTCACCTACACCCCAGCACGCAGGCGCCTGGGGCTGGCTGCGGGGATTCAGACAGTCACTCACTCAATGTGCCAGGCACTGTATTGGGTACTGGGAACAAGACAATGAACAATACAGACAAAAGCCTTGTCCTGTGAGGATGGGGCTGGGGTGATAAGAATGAAGAGAAGAGATGGGCAGATAAACTAAAACTACGTATGTGCAATGATTCTGTGCAAAAAAATACATCAGGGAAGAAGAGGCTGGCCATAGGGTCACTATTCCCCACACCCAAACACTGCCCATCGTGACACTGACTTACCTGGCCAGCTCCTCAGGGCCAGTCTAACTCCCACATCCCCGGCTGAGCTGCTAGGATGGAATCTCCCACTGTCCCTGGTGACAGGGGCCTCCCAGTGAACCCCATGCACCCTCCACTGACCCCCACACTGACTGTCCTCTCTCATATTTCTCCTCCTTTCCCCCTAAATACTGGCTCCCCAGACCCAGCCACTCAGACCCACACAGCCTAGTGGGAAGAGCAGCTAGTGAACAGACCTGCACGGCAGAGAGATGAATTACCCGCTGGCACCTGTGCAGGTGCTGCGTAGGGAAGGAGAGATTTTTGCTGCACCTGTCCTGGGCCTGGAAGGTGAGGAGCAGCATCCTTGGCAAAATTCCTGCTCGCTTGAGGACCGCTTGTTTAACTGGTGACTCTCAACTCTTTCCTTTTTTTTTGTGGTACTGGGGATGGAAACTCCTGGGCATTCTACCTCCGAGCTACACCCCTAGCCCTATGTTTTATTCTTTATTTTGAAACCGGGTCTCAATGAGTTGCAGAGGGCCTCACTAAGTAGCTGAGGCTGTCCGAGAACCGCGATCCTCTGGTCTCAGCCTCCCGAATGCTGGGATGACAAGCGTGCCGCCACCACGCCCGGCTTTTCCTTCTTCTTTTGAATCTTGCTCAGCACCACATGTCACCTGAGTTATTCTGAGCACTGGGCAGTGCTGGCTTGCAGATAAAGCTCACGTTTCCTACCACAGTGTCCAGGGACTCGGGCTCTGGGCCCAGATCCAACACTGAATCACACTGGTCGCCACCACTTGGTCCAGTAGAGCCTGCTGTGTGTCACAGCCTAATACACTCTACCCTTCACATGGTGGGCCCCTGCTTCCTGGGCCGCTGCTGCTGACTGGAATGCGCTCAGCCTTGTCCTGGCTTACCTGGCTCAGGGACTCATCCTGTAAGGCTCCTTGGGCACCATCTCCTGGGAAAGCTCCCCTGAAGCCCACAGGGCTGAGCAGCCCCCTGCTCCTGGGCGCCTTAGCACCTGGCGCCTCGGCCCTTCTTGCCTCTGATGAAGGGTGTATGGGGCCTGTAGCCCTGTGGTCCTAGAGTAGAGGGTATGGGTTCATTTCTCCCATGGCAAGGCAGAACCCCTATCTTACCACAACACTGTTAACTCCAGAACCCGACAAAGTGTCTGGCCCAGAGTGGGTGCTCAATAAAGACCAAAATACAATGAAAAGTAAACAGAGCCCAAGAATGACTGAGGTAAAGACAAAGAGAGCAAGGAAAGTGCAGGTTTTGTGGAGGGAATGGAGGGATTCCTGTGAGTGTGTGGACTGGGGATTGAAACCTTCTACCTCTGAGCTACACCCCGGCCCTTTCTATTTTGGGTTTGGAAACAGGATCTTGCTAGGTTGCTGTGAGCCTCAGGACAGTGCTGAGGCTGGCCTTGAACCCGCGATCCTCTTGCCTCAGCCTCCCAAGGACTGGAGTTACAGGTGTGCACTGCCACGCCTGGCTGGGCGACTACTATTTACAACACGGGAAGAGATCATTGAGTTGCCTGTCCCCATTCCTTTCTCCTCCACACTTGCAGATGCCTTAACCTTTATCCCCGTCATTCTCCCATGCATTCTCCAGCCCTGTAATCATCTTTGTTAGTCACGTCTCTCTTTGCCTTCTGCACATTTCCCAGCTGCTGCCTTCACGTTTAGTGACAGAGCAGGCAGAACACAGAGCCTGTGTCCCCAAGGGCCTCACTGACATTTAATTATCTCGACTATTCGACAATTCCCTGGCCTGGTGGCTACAGGGAGCTTGGCCTCTGGGCGCCCGCAAATTGTTTTCACAGGGCAGTGAGTGGGGAGGCTGTAATTGGTGATTATGCTAATTATTTCCTCTTCTGTGTCAGGGACAGCTCCACAGGGAAGCCGGGCTGCAGAGAAGCCTTGGTATGCCCCCGGAGGGGCTCCGCGCTCATAATTTCACAAACCCCATAACCGAGGAACCATCTGAGAGGTGCTGCATGTGGACAGAGCTGGTGCCTTCAAATGTGTCGGGGGGAGGAGAGGTGTGTGCAGGCCCTGCCTGCAGGTTCTTTTATCACCAACAGCTCCATGAGGGACCTCATCTCTATTTTAGGAAGGACAGGCTGTGAGGAAATGCCCCACAGATGGGGGGTGTTCCCTAGGTCACCCACGAGAGGAGGAGCACTGCCCCATGTGTGGGGAGGAGGCCCCCAACCTAGGCCCGGTGGTTCCGTCGCCCCCTCATAGTGCACTCTTGGGCACTGGTAATGGCAGAGGGGCAGTACCAGGGCAAAAGCCCTTAGCAGCTCCGATAGCATATGCCATGGGCCAGGACACCACAGGGAAGCCTCGGCCCACCCTGACTGTGCACCCCTGCGGGCCTGCTGGGGTCTCTGCTGGGCGCAGCCCTCCACCTCAGCCAAACCATGCTTCCCAGAGTCCTTCACAGTTGCTTCCCTCCACCAGCAGCCCACCTCCGCTCTCCGCAGCACAGGGAGGCTACCTGGGCAGTGCCCGCCCGCGTCCCTGCCGTGCCGTGCCGCTGTGTCGCTCAGCAGACTGCTCCACTCCCGACCTCTCACCTGGCTGTTTCTCAGTCGATCAACAAGTCAACAGACGCTACTTGAGGAGCCAGCATGTGTGGCTGATGGAGATGAAGGAAGTGGAGTCCTGTGCCCAGGGAGACGCATGGGTGGGGTGGTGGAGCAGGACCTGGGCAGAGGTTGGTGCCCTGCACAGTGCCCTGAGGCTCCAGGACCTGCCTTGCTTGTGTGTGTGTGTGTGTGTGTGTGTGTGTGTGTGTGTGTGTGTGTGTGTAGCTCAGGATTGAACTCAGGGGCATTCTACCACTGTGCTACACTCCAGCCCTATTTTATTTTTTATTTGGAAACAGGGTCTCACCAAGTTGCTGAGGCTGGCCCCAAACCTACAATGCTCAATCCTCCTGTCTCAGCCTCTCAAGTACTGGGATTATAATCCCAATAGGAATCATCCCAATGTGCCACCACACCTTGCTCACCTCCTTTTTTTTTTAACAATGTCTCAGTTCTTTGGAGAGGATGCTAAAGGAGCTTGCGGGTGGGAAATCCTAAGGAGGCTGATGCATCTTCTGCATGAAAGCAACAAGAGATGCCCCTTACCTGCCTGCTACACACACACACACACACACACACACACACACACACACACACACGGATGCTTACTGAGAGGTCTGCAAGGCACCTGAGGCCCATGAATTTGCCCATGGTGGTAGGCTGGAGACATTTACCTGGGTGTGGTTTCCAGGTGTTATAGGAGAGTGCTCCCCACAGCCTGATCTCAGAGACAAACTCCAGAGGCCAGAAGTAGGATATGCAGGTCCTTCTTTTAATCAGCAGCTGATGGCCCAGGCCGGCAGTTTCCTGCACACTGAGCCCGAACAAAGACATTCCAACGTTCTTAGATAGTTGGAAGGGAAGACATGAAATTTATTACACCTAGCAAAAGCAGGATGCGGAAAACAGAAAGTGCTTGCTACTCAAGGCCTTATCTCTCTCTTATCTGGCAGATGTACTTGGGCTGGGCTGATGCTGCCTTGTTTGCATTTAGAGACAACCCTGCCCTGTTCTGTCTCCAGGTATACAAAAGGGAAGGACTGGTCCCATTTATTTGCTTTTTCTTTCTGCTGATTGTCACTCACTGGCAGATATGAGAGGGAGCAGGAGTCTTCTAATTTTTCCTAGCCTGAGTGTAAATTCTGGACTACTAATATTTCCAGGGCTCGGACTATTCTTTTCCAGAATCACTTGGGCCCAACTTTACCCCATGCTGACAGGAGGCAGGAAGTAGAGGGAGTAACATGCTGAACACCTTGTGTGTGTGTGGGGGGGGGGGGGGTGCAGGTGCCCCGATCATTGGACCTCACGCTCGTCTGTGAAGTAGGGGCTGGTGAGGCCTCAGCCACAAAACACACGTCAGTGTGGAGCCCGGCCCTTAGCAAGGCCGCAGTCAGTGACGGCTCAGGAGCCTCCGCTGCCTTGCCTGCATCCTCCAAAGGAAGCTGCCTTCTGCCTTTTCCTGTGCCTCGCTGGCAGCTGGCCAGAGGCCGAGAGTGAACTGCTGAAGAAGAATGCAGTGACAAAAATTGGCAGCATCCGCAACCTCCCTGGTGGCAGCTGTTTCTACGATCCTGGGCTTCCCTGGGGAGCTGTTGGATTGAAGAATGAATTTAGGGTCAGACCCATGCTCAAACCCTGGCACTGTCACACCTAGTGGTGGCCTGGAAGAAGTCACCCAAACTTGCTAAGCCTCGGTTTCTATCCCTGTCAACTAGGGATACTCCTACCTCCCTCAAATACTAGTTGAAAACATTCAATAAAAGGCCGAAGTGGTGGCACACACCTGTTATCCCGGTACTTGGGAGGCTGAGACAGGAAGATTGTAGGTTCAAGGCCAGCCTCAGCAACCTAGCAAGATCCTGTTTCAAAATAAAAATTAAAAAGTGCTGGGGCTGTAGCCCAGAGGTAGAATATCCCTGGATTTGATCCCCAGAACCACAAAAAAATAAATAAAAATAAAAAGTATAAAAGGAGCTGGGTGTGGTGGTGTACTTGTAATCCCAGAACTTGGGAGGCCGAGAAAGGAAGATCACAGATTCATAGCCAGCCTCAGCTACTTAGTGAGGCCCTCCGCAACTTAGTGAGACCCTGTTTCAAAATAAAGAATAAAAAAATAGGGCAGGGGATGTAGCTTGGAGGTCAAATGCCCCTGGGTTCCATCCCCAGACCGACCAAAAAAAAAAAAAAAAAAGTTGAGCTGGGGATATAGCTCAGAGATAGAATGTTGTTGGGTTCAATCCCCAGTACCAAGGGGGGAAAAATTAAAATATAATTTAAAAAATAGGGCTGGGACTGTAGCTTAAAGGAAGAAGTCCCCTGGGTTAAATCCCCAGGATCACACACAAAAGAGAAGCCGTAAAATAGATGTAATGAAATGAACATAGTGGTCCTTGCCCCTCTCCCACACTCAGCAGAACACTTTATAAATAGGATTACCCCTTAAGCCAAATCACTTGCCATGCCAAATTGTTAGAATGGTTCAATGACAGGTGTGCTCTTAGGAAGAAATTTATGAGGCCTCATTCAAAATGAGTCACTAGGTCATCCCTGTGGTGACCGGCATGGGGGCGGGGGGGGCTTCTGCAAAGACAGACTAACTGGGCCCCTCTGTCCTGGGTTGGCTACCCCCGTAGGTCCACACCAGGGGCTCAGTACTGGCCAGAGACAAGGGTAGAGGGACAGAGAGGTAAGAGGAAGCAGCCTCCATAAGAATGGAAAGTGGTACCCATATGGGCGTAGTGGCACATCCCTGTAATCCCAGTACTTGGGAGGCTAAAACAGGAGGATTACAGGTTTGCAGCCAGCTTCAGCAAATCAACAACTTAGTGAGGCCCTGTGCAACTTAGTGAAAACCTATTTTAAAATAAACAGTAGGGTGTATTTATTTCGAGTCACCCCCCCCCATGCCATTTTGGCATGGGGCTGTATTTCTATCTTTCTAATAAACTTCTTTAAATTTTCAAAAAAAAAAAAAAACAGTAAAATAGGGCAGGGGTATACTTAGAGGTAGAATGCCCCTGAGCTCCATCTCTAGTAACACACACACACACACACACACACACACACACACACACACACACAGAAAGGAAGGACAAAAAAGATACCCTATGGTAGATTTGCTTAAATCTCACGTTACACACAATAAGGCCCAGAATCTTCTTTCCCCTTGCCACCAAATGTCCTGGATGCTCGAGTCAGGCTCAAGGCCACCCCCACTGATCTCCAGTGGATTTGCACTACTCTCCCCAGGACTGGGCCGGCCAGAAAGACTTCAGAGTTTAAGTGAACCTTCTTCTGCCTTTGAGTCACAAATGAGAGATGATAGGAATTAAGCTTTAGAGGGAACATGATTTAGCTTAGATGCTGCAATTCTCCTGGGGATTGATTTTGTTTTCTCCTTAAAAACTATACAACACTATGTTTATGAAAAAAAATTCCAGTCTTAGAAGTTGACTTTTGAGCCAGGCGTGGTGGCACATGCTTGTAATACCAGTACTTGGGAGGCTGAGACAGGAGGATCGCAGGGTTGAAGCCAGCTTCAGCAGCGTAGTGAGGCTCTCAGCAACTTAGTGAGACCCTGTTTCCAAATAAGATATAAAATAGGTCTGGAGGTGTAGCGTGGAGGTAGAAGGGCCCTGGGTTCCATCCCCAGTACCACAAAGAAAATAAAAGTTCACCTATGGTCATAAGTGTCATATGAGAAGAACCAATGTGGGAAACACCTTCAAGGACTAGCAGGTGACCCCCGTAGACAGATGTCACTGCCACTTGCCAAGCAAGTCTGAGCCTTCTCCATGTGGTCCTGGGGCACCATGAGGAATGTCTTTGATATACACAAACCCGGAGGTTAGGAGGGAATATGCGCGCCGGGCTCAAGACATGTAAACCGCTTCATAGGTATTTAAAATGCCCCTAGAGCCAAGCATGGTGGTACACGCCTGTAATTCCAGTACTTGGGAAACTGAGACAGGAGGACCACAGGTTCAAGGACAGCCTCAGCAACTTAGCAAGGTCCTCAGCAACTTTGCAAGACCTTTTCCAAAATAAGTTAAATTTAAAGGGCTGGGTGGGGGGGTGGCTCAGAGGTAGAATGCCCTGAATTCAATCCCCATTACAAAAAAACAAAAACAAAAACAAACAAACAAAAAAAAACGTCCACAGAATAGACAGGGTGATAGCCAGCTTGCTTCAATGATGGTCATTTATTTAAGCTGCCACATTTGCAAACAAACAAAGGCCAGCTAACAGAGGAGCAAGAATGGAGCTCACAAGGTGTCACTGTGAAGCCCCTCCATCCCCCGGCAGGAGAAACCATCTTGCCCTTTTTCAGATCCTGCTTACTTCAGGGGTGTGTGTGTGTGTGTGCGCACACGTGCGCACGTGTTTTACTCGGGGTGGAACCCAGGGGCATTCTACCTCCGAGCTATATCCTCACCCTATTTTATTCTTTTATTTTGAAACAGGGTCTCACTAAGTTGCTGAGGCTGGCCTTGATCCTGTGATCCTCCTGTTTCAGCCTCCCAAGTACTAGGATTACAAGTATGTGCCACCACGCCTGGCCAGAAAGTTCTTTAAAACATAAAATATTGAAGTTGGACGTGGTGGCTTATGCTTGTAATCCCCGTACTGGGGAGGCTGAGACAGGAGGATCACAGGTTCACCGCAAGCCTCAGCTACTTAGTGAGGCATTCTGCAACTTGTGAGACCCTGTTTCAAAATAAATAATTTTAAAAAAGGGTTGTGGGTGTCACTCAGAGGTAGAATTCCCCTGGGTTCAACCCCCAGTACCACAAAAAAAGAAAAAAACTTAAAATATTGTAATCATAGTAAAAAAAAAAAATGCAATAGAAGCAGCCCAGCACAAGTTAAAAAGATAAACAGCAGCCAGGCATGGCGGCGCATGCTTGCAATCCCAGCACTTAGGAGGCTGAAACAAGAGGATGACATAGGTTCGAAGCAGCCTCAGCTACTTAGTGATGCTCTCAGCAACTTAGTGAGACCCTGTTTCCAAATAAATTATAAAATAGGTCTGGGGGTGTAGCCTAGAGGTAGAAAGCCTCTGGGTTCCATCCCTAGTACCACACACACACACACACACACACACACACACACACACACACAAAGATGCACACCAGAACATATCAGTATCACATCTTAGAACCAAGCCAGCATGGTGGCTCATGCCCATAATCCCAATACTTGAGAGGCTGAGACAGGAGAATTGCAGGTTCAAGGCCAGCTTCAGCAATTTAGCAATTTAACAATACCCTGTTTCAAAACTAAAAGTAAAAATGGCAGGGAGGTAGGTAGAACACTTCTGAGTTCAATCTCCAGTATCCCTCCCTCAAAAAAAAATAAATAAATAAAACCAAAGGATACAGAGCACATCTGGAAATCCCCAAAGAGAGAAACCCGGTAGAGAAAAGAATGGAACTTGGAAAAACTGGAAATTGAAAATTGAGAGAATTCTCTTTGTCATGAGAGAGAAGGGTCAATTTCTCAACTCGGGATCAGCAGGTCCTGAAAAAGTATTTCAGCCTGAGCTGGTCAGAGACACAGAGATTTACCTAGGAAAGTAATAAATGCACAGGCCACCCACAAGCAAGAGAGAGGTGTGATTTGGGAGCACAGGGCTCTTCTTTTTTAGGGGATTTTCATGAGGGGCGGGCAAGGGTGAGCGCGGGAGGGGGTGAGCGTGCTCCCCTGGATTTATTGGACCTTTTAAGAATTTAGGCCTAGACTTCTATTATCAGTCTAAAATACATTCTGCAGGATCACAAAATATATGCACCAATTAACTGGACATAAAATGCTGTAAGATTTATTAGACCTTTTCTTTTCTGGGCCTTTTAGGAATTTAGGCCTGGAGGAAAACAGACCTTCAGGGTGAAGGTGAGGGCCACCATAGGGTTTTTAGAGTTAATCCCTTTCCTCTCTGTTTATCTCCCTTCTGCCTATTAACGGGTATGTTCAAATCTAGAGTAGAGAGCAGAAAAGAAGCAAGCTCTGGATAGAAAAAGTGGCTGCTTCAGAGGAGCAGGGCAGAGAACTAGAAAGAGCTGGGGATGCGAGCTAATGTTTTTATCATGTCTTTGAGACCTATTTGATTTTTTCTTTTTCTGGTGCTGGAGTTTGAACCCAGAGCCTGGTGCATGAGTCCCGCCACTATCTCCAGCCCTTCTTTTTTTTTTTTTTTTTTTTTTCGGTACTGGGGATGGAATCCAGGGGCATTCTGCCTCTGAGCTACATCCCAGCTCTATTTTTTTTTTTCTTATTCTTTATTTTGAAGCAGGGTCTCACTGAGTTGCAGAGGGCCTCACTAAGTAGCTGAGGCTGTCCACGAACCGTGATCCTCCTGTCTCAGCCTCCCGAATGCTGGGATTACAAGCGTGCGCCACCACGCCCGGCTCCCTTTTAACTGTTAACCATAGGCATGTGTCACTTTTAAAAATAGACATTAATTCTTATGCAGAAATAAAATGCATGGGCTCTAGAATTAGTTTGCCTGGGTTCAAGTCTCACTCCACTCCTTGGTGGTAGCAGGACTTGCTGACCAACAATTTCCTCATCTATCTTGCTAATGTGAGGGGAGGATTAAGCATAATTTCTGTTTAAGGTGGACACAGAAATGTGCTCAATAAATTGTAGCCATTATGATTGTCAAGATTTCTGAGATGTTTTGTGGTAAAGAATCAAAGCAAACTCTATTGTCCTGTGTTTGAGAGGAGTTAAGAAAGCCTGGTTTAACAAAGAAAAAATTAATAATAATCAGAAGACTGGTTAAATGCCATCTCTGCATTTGCCAGTAAGTTCTCCAGCTGTTCAAAAACTGCAGATGTTATGCAGCCTCCCACCCAAGCCCTCGGTATCTCTGTTACTAGTGATGTCACAGCGGCTTTCTGAGTGGGTTACCAGAAGCTGGGGTTTGGCAGAATGGCTTTTTACATAAAGGCCTAATTCATTCCCAAGGACATGCCTGCAGGTTTTCCTTCTGACACAATAATCCCACACAGCCCCGAAGGAATCTAGAGAGACTCTGAGATGGGCATTGCGTGCTGAGCTGAGAGAAGGCAGCTCGGGGGCCCAACTGGAATTTGGGGAGCAACCAACCCCCAGCTGGCCAGAAAGGTCCTGAGCTCAAAGCCGTCAACTGTGTGTGATTTTGTGCCCCACCAAACTGTGGGGCCCCTATGCAGGGCCCAAGGCTAAGAATACTGGCCTTCAGGCCTAATTATATGCATAGTTATCTAAAAAAATGCATTAACTAGGGGGAGAACTGGAGAGAGATATACTCTAAAGGTTAGCCACAGTTTTCTCTGAAAGGTGGGATTGATCTTGTCTTAATTCCTTCTTGCTGGTCTCTGTTTCAATTTTATACAATGATCATACATTCTCTTTGTGGGTTTGATTAATAATAGCAATAATAAAGCTGGGTATGGTGGAGCACACCTATAATCTCAATATTTCAGAGGCTGAGACTGGAGGATTGCAGGTTCACAGTTAGCCTTAGCAACTTAGCTAGACCCTCGGCAACTTAGTGAGACCCTATTTCAAAAGAAAAAGAAAAAAATAGACTGGGCGTGGTGGCGCACGCTTGTAACCCCAGCATTTGGGAGGCTGAGACAAGAGGATCCCCGTTTCGTGGACAGCCTCAGCTACTACGTAATGAGGCCCTTTGCAACTCAGTGAGACTTTGTTTCAAAATAAAGAATAAAAAATAGGGCTGGGGTGTAGCTCAGAGGCACCATGCCCCTGGGCTCCATCCCCAGTACCACAATAAATAAATAAATAAATAAATAAATAAATAAATAAGCCGGGCGTGGTGGCGCACGCTTGTAATCCCAGCATTTGGGAGACTGAGACCTGGAGGATCGCGGTTCGCGGACAGCCTCAGCTACTTATTGAGGCCCTCTGCAACTCAGTGAGACCCGGTTTCAAAATAAAGAATAAAAAATAAGGCAGGGGGTGTAGCTCGGAGGTCAAATCCCCCTGGGTTCCATCCCCAGACCCGCAATAAATAAATAAATAAATAAATAAATACAAATAAAAAGGGCTGGGGTATAGTTCATAGGTAAATTGCCCTTGGGTTCCATCGCTAGAGCCAATCCACACCCCCTAAAAGAAAGTGAAGTAGGGGGAAATTTTTCAGGGTCCCTGTAAGGAAAAAATGACGTTCAGTCAGAAAGAGTAAGGCAGAAGGGAACGTGTCATTCTTCTGCTAACCAGAATTCTTAGCATTCAGAGAGGCTGGGGTGAAGCAGTGGGGGAGACTGGGAGGCCAGGCCGGGCAGAGTAATGAAAACCAGCAAAAGCTTCAGTAACAGTCCCCGCAATGCGCTGCACTTAACCCCCACGGCGACCTTGACACAGAGCAGCCTGTTTCTGGGTTCTTGTCTCCCCACAAAGAGAGATTCCATTTGGCGGCCACAGATGGGGTGAGTGTAAAGGATTTTATTAGGTGGGTAGACCAGGAGGATCACAGAGCTGGCTGGTCCGGGAGCGGAAAAAGAAAAAGGGAGGAGCCTGCAGCAGGTTCAGTTTTCATTCTATCTAGAAACCCCATCCCTCCCATGCATGGTTACTCAGGGCAGTTACAATTTAGTGCAGCGGCGCCAAACTTGCCATGTTGAAATTTCCCGCTGATATCCAAAGCTGCACTGCAATGGGCAGGCGGGGCAGTCTCCACCACAGCAGTGTGGGGGCAATCTCCATCTCTTCTCAGGAGGGCTCCTTCCTGTCTCATTTCTCTCCCCGCCCTGCTCATCTCCAGTTAGCTACCTGGAGGGTCAATTATTATCCCCCTTTGTCAGAAGAAAAGCTGGGGCCCAGAAAAAAATCTAAGTGTTTTGCCTAAAGATCCCAGCTGGAATTTGTGCCCAAGCATCCAGCTGTAGGGTATGGGCTGGCGAACATGACACTGTAACGGCAGAAGCACCAACACAGCTGTGATCAGAGTGTGAGAGAAGTGCTTAAGGGCCAGCAGTGTCTTTCATCCCAGAAGAAATTCTTTTTTATTTCTAGAGGTCTTCGAAGTCACCATCACCTTACTGACTCCCCTCCTTTTGTCCACCACCTGGGCGCCCAAAGAAGAGATCAGAGTTAGAAAGAAGCCGCATGCGAACACCTGTTAATCCCACTATTCAAGAGCCTGAGGCAGGAGGAGTGCAGGTTTGAGGCCAGCCTCAGCAATTTAACCAAACCCTCAGGAATTTAGAGAGACCCTGTTTCAAAAATAAAAAATACAAAGGGCTGGAGGTTAAGGTAGCTACAGAACTGGGATACAGAGCATGGAACACAGGCACCTTCAGGAACAGAAACAGCTCAGACCAATACGCCGTGTGCTGCAGTTGATAATGGACCCTTGGGTCATAAACTTCTTCCTGCATAACAAAACTACGGGTGGGCTGACACCATCAACACACCTGTGGTTGCTGACAAGTGTCTGGTAAGGCTTGATTAGCCTTGTCGAGCCTGCCAGTCCCTACAGAAGCCCTCTAAAAGGGCGGCCTTTTTGACACGCTACGTACCGAGCTCTTGCTTATGCCAGGGTGAGTCTACGTGCTACAACTCCAATCCAGTGACTTCGCTTTGTGACTCTTCAGCCTTCTTGATACCCGGACCAACTTTAGAATCACCTCTCCCATTACTAGACTTGGTTTGTTATTCCTCTTACTGTTCGTTTGTAGTGTGTTATTCACTAATTACTTGAAGTTTTCAAATGATGGAATTTGTCTATTGTCTCGTATACTTGTTTGACATAAATTGTTAGAACTGTTACTGTGAAGTATATCACTCATAGCTGACTGGCTATGAAACTAGCTTAACTTTACTTAGAGAATCTCCTTAAAGGTTTTCTGTGTGTTATAACCTTAAATTTTTTTTTTAAAGAAGTTTATTGGAAAGATAGAAATACAGAAAATAGATATACAGCTCCATACCAGACTGGCATGGAGGGGTGACTCAAATGAATACACCCTAACCTTAAATTTTAAATAGACTTTGTGACATTGTGAAAAGACACAAATGGTGTGTCTGGTACAGCCTGGATGGTAGAATCTACTAAGCTCTACCCAGCATGCGCCACCAGACACTTTAAGTGAGTTAACTATCAATGTCTTCTTAATCCTTACAAATACCCCATAGGTCTATTGATACTCAGCCCTTACCACCCTTCTGTGTTTGTTTCATATTTCATCACACTGTAAGTTTCCATGATAGCGTCTAGGACTTTGCCCTGTGTTTCACTGGTTGCTGGACACTAATGATCTGGCCCCATTTTGCCAATAAGAAAACACAGGCTCAGAGAAGTTGAGGAACTTACTTAAGGACCCACAGTGGATCAACGAGTCCTGGAGCTGAGCTTCCAGAGGCTGGAGTGTGTGTGTGTGTGTGTGTGTGTGTGTGTGTGTGTGTGTGTGTGACTTGAGATGAAACCCAAGTGCTTTCTATCTCTAGGCTACACCCCTAGCCCTATTTTTTTTAATTTTTTTTTATTTTATTTATTATTATTTTTTGTGTGTGTATGGTACTAGGGGTGGAACCCAGGGGCTTTCTACCTCTGGGCTATACTCCCAGACCTATTTTAAATTTCATTTGGAAACAGGGTCTCACTAAGTTGCTGAGAGCCTCACTAAGTAGCTGAGGCTGGCTTCGAACCTGTGTGATCCTCCTGTCTCAGCCTCCCAAGCACAGGGATTACAAGCGTGCGCCACCATGCCCAGCCCTATTTTATTTATTTATTTATTTTTGCTGTACTGAAGATTGAACCCAGGAGCATTCTACCTCCAAGTACACTCACAGCCCTATTTTTTATTCTTTATATCTTAAAACAGTGTCTCACCAAGTTGTGGAGGGCCTCACTAGGTATCTGAGACTAGCTGCGAACCTGAAATCCTCCTGTCCTAGCCTCCCAAGTACTGGGATTACAAGCATGCACTACCATGCCCAGCTATATTTTATTTTTTAGTTTGAAACAGGATCTCTCTAAGTTGCAGAGGGCCTCACTAAATTACTGAGGTTGGCTTCAAGCCTGCGATCCTCCTGTCCCAGCCTCGCAAGTAGTGGGATTACAGGCATGTGCCACCATGCCCGGCTCAAGGTTGGATTCTGACCCCATGACCTGTGATTCACACTCACCCTCCTGGAGAGTCCAGTTCCAAGGCACACATGTCATAACAGAGGCACTCGGTGGCCACCTGGGAGCTGCAGCAGTGGCCGAGCAGTGGGGCAGCAGGGCAGGGAAGGCTGCCAGGCCGTGAGCACAGAGCAGAGTGGAGCCAAGCAGAGTGTCTGGCAGGAATGAGCATGGAGCCGTGGCTCAGGGAATGGACTCAGGTCCAAGTATCCCAATTCTGGCCCTTTTTAGTAACCATGGAATTCTGGGCAAGTTAATCACCCTAAGCCTCAGTTTTTTATTTGTAAAATGGGAGTGATACCTTCTGAGGTTGTTTTGAAGATTGACTAAATTAACACTTTTAGAGTACTTTGAACAGCAACTGTCTGGTATGGGTGGGAGGGGGTAATAAACAGCACCAACAGGTAAATATTGGCAGGATAAAGTGTCCCTGCATGAGACCAGCCACCTCTGCATTCCCAGCTACACTCAGTGAAAGCCGGTGTGCACATACATGCCCAGCAGTGGAGCACCTGAGCCACATGTTTTGTATCAGCAGCCTTGACTGTGAACAGTCTACCCAAAATGTAATGGCTTAGAACAGTCACTGTTTTATTGCTCCTAATTCTTAGGCTGGTGTCAGCTGCAATCTTGGGTGTCACCTGGGTTCACTCGGTGGGCTGCCGTCGGCGAGGAGGGGGAGGGTGTCACTGAGCATGCTCGGGCTGGAGCAGGGTTCTCAGCCTCAGCCCTCTTGACATTTGGGACTGGATGCTTCTTTGTTATGGGGGTCTATCCTGTGCATTGTAGATAACAGTATCCCTGGCCTCTGCCCACTCGATGCCAGGACAGCCAACACTATCTCCACAATTGTCATATGTTCCCTGGAGACAAGACTGTCCTTTAGCTGAGGACGCCGAGGTTCTAGGAGAGTTCTGCAGGGATGACTCGTCTTTGTTCCCAGGGGCCTCATCTTCCAGTTGGTGAGCCCAGACTTCCCCAGATAGCAGAAAGGGCCACAGCAGTCTCTACCTACATCACATGCACCTGTGTCCCAAACACACCACACGGCCAAGCCCAGACCCATGTGGTCAGGGAGGTGTTGATGGAACCATTGCCCTGGCCACCTGCTACAGCCATTCATCTGTCAGGACACCAGTCAGCACGGCCGGCGGCACACAGTGCCCTCCGGGGAGGGCTGCACATCCTCGAGCTGGTCATGCCCTCTGTTATCATGTGGCAGTGAGGAAGGGGCTTATTCTGAGTGGTCCCTGGGCTCCGGTGGCTGTGAGCCCCAGATGTATTGAGAGACGGCTGATCTCCCACAGCCAGTGTCCCATCAGGGGAGCGCTGGGCCGTCCTGTGTCGGGAACACTCCTCTGTCCTAGGGCTATCTCAACCAGAGTCAGCAGCTTTGCCAGCCTTTTGAATGAGCCTTCCTACACTGGAAAATCTGGGATTTTTGACATAGGAACAGGAGAAAATAACTTACAGTCCTAAAAGATCTTACAGTTTTCTGAAAGCTTCTCCATGCTCTCTTTGGTGAGAAGCTACTCCAGACTTCAAATTGCAGTGGCTTAATATAACTTTATGTAGTTCATTGTCCAAGAAGAGTATTCCTAGTTGGAGGAAAGATGCCTGTCAAGTGGAGGAGACAGTCCCTTCTTTCTACAGAGCATCCAGGCTACCCTGGGCAATGCTGTCCTCCGGGCAGGCAGGGGAAAAGCAAAGACCCTCAGGTAAGCTATTGTGTGGAGGCCTCTCCCTCGGCCTCTCCCTCCCTCAGCAGCCCACAGGCAGGACTCAGTGGGCCTGTGGCATAGCTGGGAAAACAAACAGTATTAGTGAGTTCAAAAGTCTCTGCCCTAAAACACACTTTCTCATTAGGTCCTCACAAGATTCCTAGAAGAAAGGGAGGCTCCTAGGTGCTCCCAACAGGGGACAGTAGGGACATGAGCTCTTGTTTGACTGAGTCCAAAGGCCAGACCAGACTTCTTTACCGGTCAATTTACATGATTAAATATCTTGAGGCGCAGAGGCCTGGGTTGACCTCTGGAGGTGTGGCTGAAGAGGGGGCTGGGAGGAGCCACATCACTCTTTTCCCTTCTTCCCCTGCTCAGGCTCAAGACTCCAGCACCATCTTGCCCCTCCTTTCTGGACCCTCACCCTTTCCACTCAGTGTCTTACTGTCTTGGGAGAAGGGTCGATTCCTCAACTCAGGATCAGTGGGGTCCTTGGCTTACATAACAGAAAAGAATTTCAGCACAAGCCAGAGACATAAACAGAGGTTTATTTAGGAAAGTAAGAAATACACAGGCTGGGCATGGTGGTGCATGTCTACAATCCCAGTACTTGGGAAGCTGAGCTAGGAGGGTCAGTGTTAGGAATTAGATTAGAGATGTGCAGGGCAAGAAAAGAATTAAGAGCCAGGAGGATTGAGCCAGGGAGATTGCCCTGCCCAGCTGTGGTCAGAGACCAGCAGCCTGTGCATCGCAGCTTTAGACACCAGCAGGAGACTCTGTGGTGAAGTTAGCATGGTCTCACTAAGCTGTGGCATGAAAACCGGAAGTGACGACCCCAAATGACTACACATGAGAGGGATGGGAAGTATAAGAACTCGCACGAGGCAGACCCCTCTCTTCTTCTGCTCCTAGACCAGTCAGCTTCGTGACCTCCTTCCTCGTGAACTCACCCAATAAAACCCAAGCTCACCCTATCTGTGTTCTCCAAATAAAACCTTTCTTTGGGGATGACAAGAACTGAGGGAAACTTATCACCTTGTGACAGCAGGCTCAAGGACATCCTCAGCAACATAGCGAGATTCTCAGTAATCTAGCGAGACCCTGTTTCAAAATAAAAAGTGCTGGGAGTGTAGCTCAGAGATAGAAGGCAGTTGGGTTCAATTCCCAGTATGAGAGAAAGAGAGAGAGAGAGAGAGAGAGAGAGAGAGGAGAGAGAGAGAGAGAGAGAGAGAGAGAGAAGAAGAAGAAGAAGGAGGAGGAGGAGGAGGAGGAGGAGGAGGAAGAGGAGGAGGAGGAGGAGGAGGAGGAGAGGAGGAAGAGGAGGAGAGAGGGAGAAAGAGAAGAGAAACAGAAAGGAAGAAAAGGAAAGAGGTAAAACATTCAAGAAAAACTGTGGGCCCCCCACAAGCAGGAAAGAGGTGCAGTTTTGGAGCACAGGCTCTTCTTTCCTAGGGGACTCATGAGGGACTGGCAAGTGGTGAGTGTGTGAGGGAGGTGCGCTTGTTCCCTTGATTTACTGGACTTTTAAGAATTTAGGCCTAGACTTCTCTTATCAGTCTAAAATACATTGTGTAGGCTTACTAAGCATAACCACCAATTAACTGGACATAGAGTATTAAGATTTACTGGACCTTAGGAAGTTAGGCCTGAAGGAAGAGAGACCTTCAGGGTGAAGGTGAGGGCCATGATGAGGTTTTAGATTTAAAGTTTCAATCTGCCTTTCCTCCCTGTTGTCTCCCTTCTGCCTATTTCTTTTATTTCTCCTATCCCACCTCATAATCAAGTTCATCTTCTCAGCATGCCCCCCTCCATTTCCACTGCCACAATCCTCGTCACACCAGCACCGCCAGTTCCCATCCGCCTTCCTCCTGGGCTTTGGGGTCAAGGTCAAATCCCAGCTCTGCGGCTTATAATTAGCACGGTGAGTTTCAGCCGGCCCCTTCAGATCTAGCTCTGCATCCATAAAGGAAAGATGATAACATAGTACTAAGGACCTGTCGGGAGATTCATGGGAGCTCAAAATGCAGGCAAGGTGCCCTGTGCAGATGCAAAGCCCCAGGCGACGTCCTCTGCTCTGCTGCACCCTGTCTGGTGAGCCCAACCCTGTCAAAGTCGTTCTGGGAGAACAGAGCTTCCACAATCTGGTTTCAACCCTAGTATCTACTTTTCCGCGTAACGGGCCCAGCTGCAGAGAGCAACTTGCTGCCTCCCACAGCGACCTCTCAGCTTCCACTTCCTTGGCAACCTCATCTCCAGGCCTTTCTCTTCCTACAAGTCGCCTCTCTTGTTTTCCTATGTATCGTCTCTCCCTCTGTTTCAAAGTACAGCAGGACAGGAACTCTCTCATGAAGTAAACTTTACCTTCTAAATTCCTCTCAAATTCTAACGCTACATTTTAAATGCCAGTGCATCAATTAGCCTAGGTGCTTGGGGAGGCAGACCCAGCTGGTAAGACAGGGTTCCGGCCCTTGTGGGGCTTCCTGACACCTTGGGAAGATGGACAATTATGTCCAAGCATCCTGCAACAGACCAGGGTCTTCAGAATGTGCTAGTGAGGATGGGCTTGCAGGGGCTGCTGGGCGGCCAGGGAGCCTTCCCAGAAGAGGTGGAGCCAGCCAAGCCTGGAGATGTCCCTGCAGGTGGAGAGAGTGGGCGGCCCTGGGGCGGGAGACTTACCTGTTGCTGAGCTGTGGTCCAGGGAGAGTGAGCTGGTGTAGCCCTCGAGGACAGGGTTCCTGCTGCTTCATCTCTGCCTCCCCAGACCAGTTCCTGGCCTCCGGACACTGCCCTAGCTCACAGCGAGTGCCACAGGGCCGCCGAGAAGCAGGGGCCACCAGCCAGTAGCCGGCCCTGAGAAGAACCTCCCGCCAGCTCCCTAAGTCACACTCAAGGGGCACACTCACAGCAGGTCGGCTGAGTGAGGGGTAGGCAGCCCACGAAAGTTCTCTTGGGCCTGATCTTGTCAGAGGGCGAGGGGCCGTTCCTCACCTCAGGACCTCAGGATCGGTGGGGGCCCGTGGCGTCTGGGGCAGAAAAGAATTTCAGCACGAGCCAGTCAGCGCCGAAGATATTTAAGAAAAGGAGAGGGTACATGTTGGAGGGAAAATGCAGGCCATCTCAAAGGAAGAAATTGCTTGGGGTCTTTACAGTCCTCCTTTGTATAAGGGACCCCGATAAGGGTGGCTGGGGATGCATGGCAGGGAGGGGTGACCTGGGGTGACCAATGTGCTTTTTTTGAGTCCTCAGGTTCCTCCCATTTTACTGGTGGCTGCTGGATGATGCAGGGGGGCTTGACCAAGGGTCAAACTTTTGGTTGGGGGGGGGGTCTTTGTTTGCCAAACATCCCAGAAATTTCAGGTGTGAAGATACTTTTAATTATGATTAAAAGTGTAGCCCATTAAAGGGCTTTTGCCGAAGAGAGAGCAGACCCTGTAAGGCGAAGTTAAGGGTTTTGAAGTTTCTAGATTTTAAAACTGTATTTCCAGCCAGGCATGGTGGCACACACTTGCAGAGTGTGGAGGCTGAGACAGGAGAATTGTGGATTTGAGGACAGCCTCACGTAAGTAGTGAGACTCTCATCAATCCAGCGAGACAGTGTTTAAAAAAAAAAAAAAAATAGGACCAGGGGTGTAGCTCGGAGGTAGAATGCCTCTGAGGTCAATCCCCAGTACCAAAATTAAATAAAACTGTATTTTCTCTTTTCTTTCCAGTTCGTCTCTTTTCTACCTAATATTTTGTTCCTCCTATCCCACCTCAGTCTCAACTCTATCAGAGCCCTCTGCAGCAAGAAACTTGGTTTATTTGGGCTTCTGTTTCCTCAGCTATCAAGTGACTTTGCGTATGTGTGTGTGGTACTGAGGATTGAACCCCAGGGCATTCTACCTCTGAGCTACACTCCTAGCCCTTTTTATTCAATTGTTTCAAAACAGGGTCTCACTAAGTTGCTGAGAGTCTTACTAATGTTCCTGAGACTGGCCTCAAACCTGCAATCCTCCTCTCTCAGCCTCCCAAGGACTGGGATTACAGGTGTGCACCACCATGCCTGGCTAAGGCATAAGGACACTCACTGGGTGGGGGCAGGAGGTTTGATGTGCAGAGTCCAGGGACTTGAGTGACTTTGAGCACGTAAATTAATCTGAGACTCTGCTTGCCTGATTGTAAAAGTGAATAAGACTGTAAAACCCAATCAGAACGCCACAAGTATAGTCCAGAGAATACACCGGCACAGTCTCAGAGAGTGAACAGTCATGCTTTCTCTCAAATATGGAAGCTAGAGAGAAATCAGATAACAGGAGGGACTTCAGATGCCGGGTGTGGCGGCGCACGCTTGTAATCCCAGTACTTGTCTCCATGAGACAGGAGGATCATGGGTTCGCAGCCAGCCCCGGCTACTTAGTGAGGCCCTCTGCAACTTAGTGAGACCCTGTTTCGCAATAAAGAATAAAAAATAGGAGCCAGGCATGGTGGTGCACGCTTGTAATCCCAGCATTCGGGAGGCTGAGACCAGAGGATCGCGGTTCGCAGACAGCCTCAGCTACTTAGTGAGGCCCTCTGCAACTCAGTGAGACCCTGTTTCAAAAATAAAGAGTAAAAAATAGGTCAGAAGGTGTAGCTCAGAGGTCAAATGCCCCTGGGTTCCATCCCCAAACCCGCAAAAAAAAAAAAAAAAAAATACACACACACACACACACACACACACACACACACACACACACGACTGAGGGTGTAGCTCAGAGGTAATGCCGCTGAGTTCCATCCTCAGTGCCACAAAAAAGAAAAAAAGGAGACTTCAGATAAAGGAAGAGAGACTTCAGTGGAAGAGATTTGATGAAGGCAAAAGTTCAAATAATGCTATGTAAATAAATGAAATTATCAATACCAGTCTCAATAACAAGTATGGGGAAGGGCAGGGGCAGGGCGGGATCCTGAGGGATGCTCACCAAGTGCTGTGTGTATGTGTGTAACTCTCACGCTGAACCTCATTATGATGTATAATCACAATGCACCAATAAAAATATATTAAAATAAATAAAAATGTGAAAAATGCACAGGTACAAAACCTTGGGTCTCACTATGGTGAGGATAAGAGGTGATGAGGATCTTGGAGCCAATGGAACCGGAATACAATTAGTATGAAGTTTTACAGTAGGATTCTCGTGCATAAAATATATTAATAGTTGTAAAATGCTTAACACAGTAAATGCAAAATGAAAATGACTAATCAGTGGTAGAAAAACCAGGGCTTCCCAGCTGGGTTAACATGGGGGCCCACTGAGGAACCACTCAGGTTTCCAGCTGGGAGCCGGCCAGGGCAGAAGCAAGCTCACGCCCTCTGAGGCCTGGGCTCCAGTGGGCCTGACACCAGCTGCCTCCAAAGCTAATTCTGCTCTGCCCAAAACAATGTCCCAGAGAGCCGCTGGAAACTCTGACTTGGGTGTTATGTCCAGGTGACACAGAGAAAATGTTTTTTAGAATCTCAAGGGGATAAGGACAGAAATAAACACAGATCCTCCTCCTCCTCTTTGTAAAAAATACTTAACTAGAACAACTGTTAACACTGCGTTAATAGTTCACAGGGGAAATAAATAAATAAAATGTCAAAATAAAACAGCTCCTGACTCTGCAGCCCTGATGAGCTCCCAGGTCCTGTCCTGACCTCCCCTCTCCCTGCAGGGCGGCAGAAGGCTTGCCTGGCTGCTCACTCACGTTGAGCAGCCGCTCTTGGCTATCTGCAGGGGCCATCACACCAGGGGGCAGCTCAAGGAGGAGCCTGGGTCCTGTGCTCTTGAGGGAGAGCTAGGAGAGGGCCTATTGTTATTATTAGATGCTGGGGATTAAACCAGAGGCGGTCTACCTCCAAGTTACAACCCCCAGCCTTTTTTTTTTTTTTTTTTAACAGAGTCTCACTAAGTTGCTCAGATTGGCCTCAAACCTGCAATCCTCCTGTCTCAGTCTCCCGAGTGCTGGGACTACAGGCGTGCACCACCATGCCTAACTTAGAAAAAGGGCTTTTTGCTGGATCTGGGCATAGCCTCTTTCTCTATCTTTGAAGCACAGGTATCAGAGTAGGAAGAAATCCTGAAGTCCCCCTCATAGATGAAGATCTGATGCCCGGAGATGGCTTGGTTGACATCACTGGGATGGTGTGGCAGGGCAGGTGTCTAAGCACAGAGGGAGCTCCGAGGCCCATCTGCAAAGGGGGCCTCCAGGCTGTTCCTTCTGGCCTCCTGCCCGCAGCGCAGTGCTCAGCACTCAGACACACCCTTACCCAGCGTCTCAGTGCAGCTGCGCTAGCCTGCCTGGGCGGGGCCTGTGGCTTGGTGTGTCATGTGAAGCTGCTGCGTGCTGATGACTCGGAGGACTCCAGCTCAACCCCTGCTGAACTCGCCATCCACTGCCCACTCGCCTTTTCTAGAAGGATGCCCAGTAGGCACTGCCCTTTGCACAGGCCCAACCCGAGGCCCTGGTCTTTCTTCCTCCCTTGGTCTTCCCCATTCCAGGTCATGGTGGTGCCCCCAAAGCTCAGGCCAAAACCTCAGAGCCAGGATTGTCTGTCTAGTGCTTTGCTCACACCTACACCCAATCCATCAGCAAACCCTTCGGCCTCCATGCTGGATCCTGACCACTTGTCTGCCTCCCCTACCTCCCCTCGCCTACTTGCTTTAGCCCTCACCCTGATACCCCAACCCTATTTTACTTTTTTTTTTTTTTTTTGGCAGGTCTGGGGATGGAACCCAGGGGCATTTGACCTCCGGGCTACAGCCCCTGCCCTGTTTTTTTATTCTTTATTTTGAAACCAGGTCTCACTGAGTTGCAGAGGGCCTCACTAAGTAGCTGAGGCTGTCCACGAACCGCGATCCTCTGGTCTCAGCCTCCCAAATGCTGGGATTACAAGTGTGCGCCACGACGACCGGCTTACTTTTTATTTTGAAACAGTGTCTCACTGAGTTGCAGAGGGCCTCACTTAGTTGCCAAAACTGGCTGTAAACCTGCAATCCTCCTGTCTCTGTCTCCCCAGTACTGGGATCACAGGCGTGCACCACCACGCCCAGCTTACAGTCTCTGGAACTAACTCAGTAGCCAGACTTCTGGAAAACTGAAAGGCAGCGGAGGTCCCTCCTCAGCGTAAAGCCCGCCAACTGTGCCTCTTCCCGTTTGGAGCAAGAGCCACTGTCACTGCGGGGGCCATGTCACCTATCTCAGCTCCTGGCTCTCCTGTTGATCACTCCACTCAACCCCCAAGGCCTCAAGCACCCCAGAGACACTCCCACCCTGGCCCCCGGGCGTCTACCTCCCCTCTGCTGGACCACTTCCCCCAGGCATCTGTGCCACTGTACCACCCTGTCTTAATCAAATACCACCTTTCCAATGTGGTCTTCCCTAATCTCCTTAATTAAAAATGGCACCCCTAGCTGGGTGTGGTGGTGCACCCTTGTAATCCCCGCGCTTGGGAGGCAGAAACAGGAGAATCACGCAGGCTCAAAGCCAGCCTCGCTAGCTTAAGAGACCCTGTTTCCAAATAAAAATATAAAAAAATAGGTGTCTGGGAGTAGCCCGGAGGTAGAAGGGTTTCCAGGAACCCCAGTACCACCAAAAAAAAAAAAAAAAAATGGCACCCCTATTCCCTACCCCCTACCTCTTATTTTGGGGAGGATACTGAGGATTGGACCCAGGGGCATTTTATCCTCTGACACTTTTTACTTTTTGTGTTGATATAAGATCTCACTAAGTTGCTAACACTAGCCTTGAACCTGCAATCCTCCTGTCTCAGCCTCCCAAATACCAGGATTATAGGTGTGGTGGCCCATGCCTGGCCCCTGTGCTCTCTTTTTACTTTCTCTTTCTCCATGGCACTTATTACAATCACACATACTATATATTTTATTTGTTTAGTGATTATGTCCTCTGACTGGAACGTAAGTCCCCTGAGAGTAGAGATTTTTATCTGACATATAGCAAGGGTTCATAAATATTTGTTAAGCGAATGAACAGAAAGCAGTAAATGGGTCTGCTGTGTCTGCGTGGACTTTTCCCGGGAGCATAGGTGCCCTTGTACATCAAACCAGGTGCCAACAAGTAAACAAACAAGAAAACATTTTGAATCACCAGGTTCAATTGCTGCTTCCCTGGAGGGACAACAAGTCCAGCGCAGGGGAGGGGACCCCAAGCATCGCAGTACACTGACTTTAGAGCCGGGTCTGACACCCAGCTCTTACAGCCCCAGACAAGACCTGTCCTCTGGGCTCATGCTGCCCATGGCAAGAAGGTGCCTCACTCTGAGTGAGCAATATCCAGGCTCCTAAGCTGTAAATTTAGAATAAGGAACTCACAGAAAATAAAGAAATGAGGAATGAGGGAGGGGTATTTTTGGTCTTGCTGGTTTCCAAGTGCATACATCCTAACTCCATTAGTATGGCTATATATAGATATTAAATGAGGAAGTTAGTGGAGGGAGTGGGGGCAGCTTCTCTGGGGGTGGCTCAGTGAGCCTGTTGCAACACAGGTTTCCAGCCAGAAAACCTTCTGATCCCCAGGGAAGCTCCCCGCCAAGCCATCCAGAAGCAGCAGACCTTGCAGGGAGTTCAGGAAACATCTGAGGAGTTAGCCTCTCCTTCTCTGCCCCACTCAGTCAGAAACACCAGGGAAACTCAAAGCCCATGCCACCCACTTACCAACTGAAGATTTTATGGGGCCAGAGCAGGTAGACACCCTCATGGGCCCTGCTAGGAAACCACTGGGGAATTTAAGACCAAAAGAATGATAGGAGACTGACTTTCCCCTTTAAAAGTTTACTCAGAGCTGAGCATGCAGACACACATCCTTAATCCCAGTACTTGGAGGCCGAGGCAGTGGGGTTCAAGGCTAGCCTTGGCAACACAGTGAAATTCTGTTTCAAAATAAAATAGAAAATAGGGTTGGGGTGTAGCTTGGAGGTAGAATACCTGGGTTCAATCCCTAATACCATGCACACAAAAGGAAGAAGGAAGGAAGGAAGGAAGGAAGGAAGGAAGGAAGGAAGGAAGGAAGGAAGGAAGGAAGGAGGAAGGAAAGAAGGAAGGAAGGAAGTCGGTCTTGCTAGGTTGCTGAGTCTCCCTACATTACTGAGGTTGTCCTCAAAGTTGTGATCTTCCTTTCTCAGCTTGGAATCATAGGCATGCTCCACCATGCCCAGATCCTCATAAATAAATTAATCCATTGATGAATTAATGGATGAGTGGGTTACCTTAAGAGTGGTGTGCTCTGTCTTGCATGCCCCATTTTGCCATATGATGTCTGGTGCCCCCTTGGGGCTCTGCTGAGAGCCCCCAACAGCAAGAAGACCTCATCAGATGAGCCCCTGATCAGGAACTTTCCAGCCTTCAGAACTGTAAGCCAAGTAATCCTCTTTTCCTTATAAATCGCTCAGTCACAGATGTTCTGCTACCGCAACAGGAAACAGACTAAGATAAACCCCAAGAGGACTTGCCAGTAGACTCCCCATGGGATGAAAGAAAAAGTGGAAGACATCAGTAGTCACTTCTAGGATTCTGATCTGAACAGTGGAATGATGCTTTTTACAGTGGGAGAATGAAGAGATTATTTGTTTAGCTTGTTTGTTTGTTTATGATACTGGGGATTGAACTCAGGGGCATTCTATCTCTGAGCTATACCCCCAGACCCACTTTATTTTTTATTTTGAAATTGGGTCTTACTAAGTTGCTAAGGCTGGCTTCAAACCTGCGATTCTCCTGTCTCAGCATTCCAGATTACAAGTAGTATGTTTATTTGTTTTTTATTTTTGTTTTTGCAGCACTAGGGACAGAACCCAGGGGCATTCTGCCTCTGAGCTACACCCACAGCCCTATTTTGTTTTTAATTCTTTATTTTGAAACAGAGTCTTACTGAGTTACAGAGGGCCTCACTGAGTAGCTGAGACTGTCTGAGAACCGGGATCCTCCTGTCTCAGCCTCCCAAATGCTGGGATTACAAGCGTGCGCCACCACGCTCGGCTTTGTAAGGAGTTTTTTGAAGAGTAAGAGGGAGCACCAAGCTGGGCATGATGGAGAACATCTGTAATCCCAGGACTTGGGAGGCTAAGAAAGGAGTATTGCAGGCTTAAAGACAGCCTCAAGTACTTAGCAAGACCCTGTTTCCGAATAAAAAATAAAATAGGGCTGGAGGGGTAGAGCTTAGCGGAAGAATGCCCCTGAGTCCAATCTCCAGCACACTCAATCAATGAATCAATCAATGAATATAAAAAGGGATAGGGATATAGCTCAGAGGTAGAATGCCTCTGGGTTCAAAATCCCCAGGACCCTTCAAAAAGTTAAAATTAAAAAAGAGGAAGCACCAGCTTTCATCCAAATGGATTTATAATATGAGGCCAAACAAACATTAAAGAGGCGCCGTCATTGTCCTAGAACTCGGAGCCTGAGGAAGACAGACCTGTCAGCAAATCCTGGGGATCCGCCTGTGAATGGCGAGAATGGCTGGCAACATAAAACTCGGCTGTGGGAGAGATTGGGGAAGTTGGACAAAAGAGGAAAGGCTTCTGTATTGTTTCTTCAAAATCATTTCAGACTTCCACAAATGTTACAAAAATAGTACAAACTCTTCACCCACTTTCCCCAAATGTCAACATCTTTCAAATGTACAGTGCTGTCATCAAACCATGACACTAAGTACAAACTTCATTCCAATCTCATGCACTAGCCCACTAATGTTATTTTGTTAACTTTATTTTTTTTTTTTTTGGTGGTACTGGGAGTGGAACCCAGAAGCTTTCTACCTCCAGGCTATACTCCCAGACCTATATTTTAATATTTTATTTGGAAACAGGGTCTCACTAAGTTGCTGAGAGCCTCACTAAGAAGCTGAGGCTGGCTTTGAACCTGTGCGATCCTCCTGTCTCAGCCTCCCAAGGGCAGGGATTACAAGCATGCGCCACCACGCCCGGCTTAATGTTCTTATCTGGTCAAGGGGCCATCTGGGGCCACAGGAGCATTTAGATACCAGGCATCCCTCGTCCCCTTTGTGTTCATTCCTCAACTCCCTCTTTTTGACCTTCATACTTCTGAAGCATACTAGAAGGTAATTCCGTAGCATGCCCTGCCATTTGGGATGGCTGGTGTTTTCTCAGGCTGTGGCTGTACCTTTTTTTAAAAAAACAAGAACATCCCCCAGGTTTAGGTGTGCCTTTCTCAGTGCCTCAGAGCAGCTGGGACATGAGGTTGCTGTGTTGAATCACTTGTGAACTCTGTTCACCTGGGCAAGGGGGTGTCTGCCAAGTTCTTCCACTCTAAGGTCAATTTTTCCTCGTTGTGGTTATTAAATATCTTATGGGGAGATACCTGGAGGTCATGTAAACATTCTATTTATCATAATATTTATAATAACATAATATTTCCACTAAATGGATGTTTGTTTCCATTGATTCTTGCTTAGAACAACTACTGTGTTTGCCAAATGGTGCTTGCTATTTCCATCGGCTATCTAACACTTACTAATTGGAATTTATGGTGAAGAACTTTCCCTCTTCCTCTGTTTACTCATTTGTTCAAATATAGAGCCAAGTACAGTGGTACACGCCTATAACCTCAGTACTTGGGAGCTGCGGCAGGAGGATCACGGGTTCAAGTCAGCCTTAACAACTCAGAGTGACTATCAGAAATCTAGAGAGAGAAAAACAAAAAGTAAGAAGGTCTGGAACTAGAATGCTTCTGGGTTCAATCCCCAGTACTACAAAAACAAAAGCAAATATCATTCCTCTATTATTGTGGGGGATTTGTTCCAAGGCCCCTATGAAAATATAACAATTCAAGAATGCAGCTGGGCGTGGTAATCCCAGCATTTGGGAGGCTGAGACAGGAGGATCAGGATCGTGGTTCAAGGACCCTTTCAGCTGCTTAGTGAGGTCCTTTGCAACTCAGTGAGACCCGGTTTCAAAATAAAAGAATAAAAAATAGGGCTGGGGGTGCAGCTCAGAGGTAGAATCCCTCTGGGTTTCATCCCCAGTACTGTAAAAAAAAAAAAAAAGCTTAATAATTCCCTTATATAAAATAATAATTCCCTTATATAAAATGTCCTAGTATTTATGTCCACCTGTGCACGCGGGGATTACAAGCGTGCGCCACCATGCCCGGCTGTGCATATCATTTGTATACTTTATTTCTAATCTTTTTATGTGTGTATGTAGTTCTAGGAACTAAATCCAGAGCCATTGTACCTCTGAGCTATACCCCCAGCACTATTTATTTTTTATTTTGAAACAAGGTCTCACTAAATTGCAGAGGGCCTCACTAAGTTGCTGAGGCTGGCCGCAAACCCGTGCTCCTCCTGTTTCGGCCTCCCAAGTATTGAGATTACAAGCGTGTGCCACCATCCTCAGCCTCCGTATCCTTTAAGTCATTTCTAGGTTACTTATTATGCCTCCGACAGTGTAAATGCTATGTAAATGTTTGTTAACAAAATTGTTATTGCTTAAGGGATGATAACACGAAAAAAAAAGTCTGTACGGGCTCAGTATAGATGCCTTGTTTTCAGAATATTTTCAATCTGCAGTTGGTAGAAACTGCAGACATGAAAGATCAACTGTACTTATCTATATCAGTGTAGACTCATTTTTTTCTCTTTTTTTCGTGTGTGGGGTCGGGGTGCTAGGCATAGAACCCAAGGCATCCTACCTCTGAGCTACACCCTCAGCCCTCTTTATTTTTTGTTTGGAAACAGGGTCTCACTAGGTTGCTGAAAATCTGCGCTGTGATCCTCCTGTCTCAGCCTCCCAAGTACTGGGATACAGGTATGCATGACTCATTACTTATTTATCTTTATTCTGTAAGCTACAGTTTATTTATTTATTTATTTATTTATTATGGTGCTGGGGATTGAAAGCAGGGGCATTCTACCTCCGAGCTACACCCCCAGCCCAATTTTTTATTCTTTATTTTTGAAACAGTGTCTCACACAGATGCCGAGCGCCTCACCAAGTAGCTGAGTCTGGCCATGAACCCGGATCCTCATCCTGTCTCAGCCTCCCACGTCCTGGGATTACAAGCGTGCGCTACCACGCCAGGCTATATGCGATAGCTTTTTGTGATCATTATTTTGTTGCCCAAACTGTCTCAGTTTTGGCCACTGGGCCCTTTTCTCATTTGGAGGCCCATTTTTAGCCAACGGGAGCCCCTTCATGTTGGCTCCTATGTGTAGGAGTTTTGAGCTGTGTGGTGAACAGGCACAGGGACTTGTCGAAGGTGAAGGCAGAAGAAAGGCTTCCATGCCGAGGGAGGCTGGAGGGCAGGCGGCGGGCTGTGTACCGTGAAGACTCCAGCTGGCCTCGCGGCTGCCGGGCCTAACTGAGGGCCATGACTGTGAGGCTGCACAGGAGAGCTCTGTGAGCCTGGCTGGTGTGAGCCCTTCGCCACAGAGCTTCCTCAGGTATCGAGTGATAAGGCTCTCGGAGTACGGACTGGCAGCACCTAGAGACCACACAGGCGAGCCTGGCTGGAGTTTTGACTTGTGCATTGCTGTTTCTTCAATGCAAGGCCTCCATGAAGTTGTGAGTAGACGACCAATAGGTAAAGCCATGGGAGGCGGCAGATGGGGAGGAGGAATGTGACCATCAGTCTGGTCCAGGGATAGACCACTGGGCCCCAGAGCAAAAATGCCTCATCTAAGATCAGAGGGAGATGTGATGGCACACACCTGAAATCCGAGGACTCGGGAGACTGACACAGGAGGATCACAAGTGTGAGGACAGCCTCAGCAACCTAGCAAGATCCTATTTCAAAATTTTAAAAAGGGGGCTAGGGTGTAGCTTAGAGGTAGAATGCCCATGGATGATTCAATCCCTAGTACCACAAGAAAAAAAGAAAGAAAGAAAGAATCAGAGACAGTCGGGGGCTGGCTAGGCAGGACTAAAACCCAGCGTCCAGCATTCCCAGACCACTCTGTTCCTTGTTTATCAGCTACAGTGAGGCCACATCCTTACATGGTGTGCCTGCTCACTTCCCTCAATTCTCTGGGAGGCCCCTTTCTGGGCCTCCAGCCCCGTGGGGAAGGGGCTGTGCTGGGCTGTGCAACAAGGCTGAAGGAAAGTGTGGCCTCACCCAGGCCAACGCTACTTGGGCTAAAATCCAGCCACCCTATCTTCCTTTTGTCCTTCCTTTTCCTTCTATTCAGAATGGGAAACAGAGCCCATTTTCCCTCTTTTTGTATTTTATTTTATTTATTGTGGTACTGAGGATTGAACCCAGGGGTATTCCACCACTGAGCTACACTCCTAGGTATTCTTATTTATTTATTTATTTAGAAACAGGATCTCGCTAAATTGCCCAGGCTGGCCTCAAACCTACAAGATCATAGGTTCTCAGATTTATTTTCCTCGTTTAAGGACTGGGAATGTAGCTCAATAGTAGAACGTTTGCCTAGTATGCCCCAAGGCCTTGGGTTCATCCCCAGCAAGACCAAAAATAAATAAATAAATAAATAAATAGATAAATAAATAAATAAACAAATAAATTTCAAATTAAGCTGGGTGTGGTGGCCCACATCTGTAATCCCAGTACATGGGAGACCAAGACAGAAGGATCGCAAGTTTGAGACCAGACTCAGCAAACTTAGTAAGACTGTCAGCAACCTTGTGAGACTCTGTTTCAGAATATATACATATAGAATATATATACATATAGAATATATATATATATATATATCTTAAAGCTAGGAATGTATGTTTTTATATATTTCTATTTAAGACATATATATATGTGTGTATGTATATATATATATATATATATATATATATATATATATATATATATATTAAGATATATCTTAAAGCTAGAATGCTCCTGGGTCAACCCTCAATTCCAACAACTACAACAACAAAATAATGTACTAAGATTTGTTAACATCAAATTCACCAAGAGCTTCCCAAGCACTAGCCACTTTGCCGCATGCTGAGTCTCAGCCCAAAAGCCAACAGGAATATTCTGGGCTGCATGTAATAGAAATCCCAAATGTGTCAGTCAACTTTCTGTTACAAATACCCGAGCTAGTCAGCTTCTAGAGGAAAGGTTTATTAGGGCTCCCAGTTGGGAGGTTTCAGTCTCTATCTGGCTTCTTCTCTGGGTCTATGGTGAGGTCATGCATCCCGGCAGGGAGCATGTGGCGGTACCCTTCGCCTCCTGGCTGGGATAGGAGAGAAGGGGGAAGAGGAAGGGACTGAGTCCCAATATCCCCTACAAGGGCATATCCTCAGTGACCAGAAGAGCTCCTACTAGGCCCATGTCTTAAAGTTCCGTAACCTTCCAATTGTACCACTTTGGGGAATAAGCCTTTAACACACAGGTCTTTGGGGCATACTTATCCAAACCATAACACCAAATAACTGATTTCCCCATTTCTCGTGTAACATAAATCCTGATGTCAGGTGCATCAGGGCTTCTACAGTGGCCCCCCACCATGCCTTGGGTTCCCAGGCTCCTTCAACCCCGTACTTAACATATGGTGCAACCTCCAGCTTCAATGGCCACTGTGGCTCCACATCTCACATTCTCATTCCAGATAAGAAAAGGAAGAAGGGAATTAGGGACAAAAGGGCACTCATCAGTTGAGTCATCTCACTGCCTCAACTCAGGAGCCTCACCTAGCAACCTCCATTTTCACCTCATTGGCTGTACCTGTGATCCAGGAATGCCCTCACTCAAGGGAGCCTAGGGAATGTAGCTTCCTAGCCGGGCCCATTGGTCCCCCCCAAATGGGAATCAATCTCTATTTTTTTTTAATTTTATTTTATTGGTGCACTGTATTCATACATCATAGTGGGATACAAACTTTTGTAGACATACATGCACACATCGCCCAGTCAGCCCCCACCCGATCCCCACCCAATTCTCTCCCCATCCCTCCTTCCCATGCTTGGCTTAGTGGTTGACATCTAGTATTATAGCAATTTATCCAAAATTAAAAATGATAATCTCACATAACAGTTTCATTTGTCTGATACCAAGCGTTTGATGATTTAAAGATAGCATTTCAATATTTCTTTTTGCTTTCTTTCTTACTAGAGCATATTTTTTTCTGTTTTTTTAGGTGAAACTATCATATATTTATATATTTATTTTTCAGAAAAAAATCTATCCTAATATGGAATATGAATTCTAGATACCCAAAATGATCTTGAAAAAGAACAAAGCTAGCAGATATATATTTTCTGATTTCAAACCATATAAAGCTACAATAATTGAAACAGTGTAGTACTGTTCTAAAGGCAGATATATAGACCATTGGAGTTAAATACAACCCTAGAGCTAAATTCTTCCCTATATTGTCAAGTTATTTTTGACAAGGTTTCCACGAACATTTGGTGGTGGAAATAATAATCTTTTAACTAAATATTGTTGAAAAATAATAATTACATGGAAAAGAATAAAATTGGACCTTTACCTAATCCCATATACAAGTATTAACTCAAAATAGATAAAAGACCTAAATATAAATCTTAAGACTATAAACTTTTAGGAGAAAATCTGGGTCATAAAACCTCACAACACTGAAATTGGCAGTGATTTCTTGGATATGATTTCAATGGCACAGGCAACAGAAGAATATACAAACTCCCTAAAAAATAAAAGAAAATATTGTATATCCAAAGACAATGTAAACAGAATTAAAAGTTACTAATAGAATTGGATAAAATATTTCCAAATGCTATATCTGAAGGTATATTAATATTCCAACTAGAAATCCTAAAAATTAACAACAATAAAGGCAAACAATACAACTTAGAGATAGGTAAAAGACTAACATAAATAATGAATCTCCACAGATAACCAATCTTAGTTGTCTGTTGGATGGAAACTCTTGTTTCTCTGGTTCTGGTGAGTGTTACCTATTTCTTCTTTGTAGTTAATCTCTTTGAGTATTTTCTCTAGCGCTGGTTTTGAAGACATAAATTCCTTCAGTTTCTGTTTGTCATGGAAGCTTCTTATTTCTCCATCTAATTTGATAGAAAGTTTTGCTGGATAGGAAATTTTTGGCTGGAAGTTGTTTTCTTTCAGAGTTTGGAATATGTTACTCCAAGCCCTTCTGGCTCTCATGACTTGGTTTGGGAAGTCTGGAGTGATTCTAATTGGTTTGCCTCTGAATGTCAGTTGGCCCTTTGTTTTTGTTGCCTTTAAGATTCTCTGCTTGGCTTCCACATTGGTCATTTTGACAATTATATGGCGTGGGGATCCTCTTCTCCGATTCTGTCTAAAGGGAGTTCTATAAGTTTCCTGGATCTGTGTATCAACCTCTTGCTCTATATTTGGAAAATTTTCTGCTATTACTTCCTTGAAGAGATTGTTGATCCCTTTGGTATCACTTTCTTTTCCCTCCTCTATTCCAATTATTCTTAGGTTAGCTCTCTTAAGATGGGCCCATATTTCTTCAATGTCAGATTCCTGCTGTTGGATATTTTTTTCTAGATTAGAAACTATGCATTCATTTTTGGGTTGCTCATCTTCTAAGAGCGAGATTCTGTTCTCCATGTGGTCTAATCGGTTGTTTGTGCTTTGAATTGAGGCCTTTACTTCATTAATTGCATCCTTTATCTCTTTTTGGCTCTCTCTGAGTTCTTTTCGAAGCACCTCTATTATTTCTACAGTTATTTTCCTGATTTGATCTTCTAGAAATCTCTGATTTTCTGTTTTATCAGGTTCAGATGTTGTGGGGTTGTGCACATTCATTACTCCAGTGTTATTCCTCTTTCCCATGATTTAGGAAGTTTGTGCCTTCTCTGGGTTCTTCCCTTGGGTCACTATGGCTTCACTTAAGGTGCTCTGGATCTCGAGTCTGTATTATCTCAGACCCCACTACTCCTTTACTGGGTTGTATCACAGAGTCTCCGACCCAGGGAGTCGATAGAGGCTGCTTTAAACTATGGGGGGTGCCAGGTTGCACGTTCTCCTATGGTGTGATATCTCTGCCACCACCACTCCCTCACTGGGTCAAGTCCCAGGAGGCACAATACTGCGATTTCTCCTCTGTGGCCCACAATTTGACTCACTGTTCTTGAGTACGCAGATGTAGCTGTACTGGACTCGGTGAATTCACTGCTGCTGCCGCTGCCAGTGGCAATATGGCGCCTCTGCAACGCCCTCGGCCATGAGGCTGGCGTATTTTTTCTTCTCTGGTTTTGATTTCCACTCTGAATCCCTGCAGCGTGTGCTGAGCTCAGCCACTGGGAGCTTTAAATGCTGTCTGCGCCGAAAGATCCCGCCTGGCTGTTCCGAAGCTGCTCACCTGGCTTGCTGTAGCCGTCCATTGAGTTCGCCGCTGCCGCCGGCAGTATGGCGCTGCTGCCGCGTCCTCGGGCGCGTGTGTCTCCTCTGTGGCCCTGAGCTCTGTTCTCAGTCCACTTTCTCTCTGGAGCCTGGTGGTTTTTTTTGTTTTTCTGGTGATGGTGTTTTCTGGCTATGAAAGGCGCTCTTTTTGTGGTAATGGAGATTGGTTGTTAGCGGGACTCTTAAGCCCCGCTTTTCTCGGTCGCCATCTTCCCGGAAGTCCTCGGGAATCAATCTCTAAATGAAGAAAAAGGGAAAGTAGGTATGAGGTGGGTAGCTGGGATGTTCGAGGACAATCTCAGGGAGGAAATGGGCGGCAGCAAGACTCAGATGGGAATTCGCCACGTGCCACATCCTTTGAGTGATATGCTTGTAGGGGAAGGGAGGCTGCCAATAATTCACAGGCGAGGGAACAGTTCCAGTTTCCATTTTAGAGATAAGGAAAATGAAACCTACATCCACTCACTAACTCACTCAGGGTCACACAGCAGAGAAACCGCAGAGTCCAGTTTCCAACTCCAAAATCCACCAGGGCTCCCTCTCCCTGCAGGGCCCTCAGCCCCAGTGTGGGTGAGCGTGTGCAGGGAGAAAGGAAAGAAGAAAGGCTCTGAGACCCAGAAGCTCTTGTGCTTCCAGAACACAAGGCTGACAGGGCCCCTGGCCTCCAAAGGCAAAGTTAAAAGATTGCGCAACATGGGAATATCTTTTTAACATACAGATATCTTGTTTACGTATGGGTTCATTCCTAAAATAATTTAATCTGTTCTATGCCTCCCCCCCAAAAAAAAGAGCCAGGCATGGTGGTGCATGCTTATATTTTCAGTACTTGGGAGGCTGAGACAGGAGGATCGCAGCGTCTCAGCCAGCTTCAGCTACCTACTGAGGCCCCCACAACTTAGTAAGTACCTGTTTCAAAATAAAGAATAAAAAATAGGGCTGGAGGTGTAGCTTGGAGGTGGAATGCCCCTAGGTTCAACCCCCCCCCAAAAAAAATTAAACCTATACCTAAAAAAAAATCAAACAAAGGAATGTGGCTGTGTGGTAGAGCACTTGCCTAGCATGCTCAAGGTCCTAGGTTCCATCCCCAATATCACAAAAAATAAGAAAGTAAATACATAAATAAGTTTTAAAAAAATCAAGTGAATCAGATAACAGAGGAGAAAGTTTGGGAGATTTAGAGCGTTCTGTCGGAGAGGATCCCCAGGTCCAAGGCTCCCAGGTTTGGGATACACCTGTTAGAGGGATAGGATGGAGAAATGTTTCTTTTTGATTGTGAGCCCTTTAGGTGACCTGCCCGCTGATGACCTCCCCGCCAGGACAGAAATTCCCAGGACACATAGCAGCGGGCCACACTCTTCTCGCGTCTGCTCCCGCCCAGCTCCAGGAGGCTGGCTGGCTGCTGAGCAACAGCAGGAGGGACCTGGTCCTGCGCAAAGACCCACCTGCTTCCTGCCACACACCCGGGTGGGCCTGCATCTCGGCTTTGGAGGCTCCAAGAGTTAGCTAGAGCTCACTGTGGATCTGGGCAGCTGTGGCCAAGTGCCCCCTGTGGGCAGGACCTGGCATTGCATGCAGACTGGCGTGGGAGCAGGGTAGCCTGAGGCAAGGTACTTAACCTCTCGATTCTCACCTTCCAAGTCTAAGAACTGGATTAATTGTACTTTTTAAGGTAGTGTACATAGATATCTTGGTCCTAGCAAATGCTTTAAAAACGCAATACACAGCCGGGTGTGGTGGCACACGCTTGTAATCCTAGCATTCGGGAGGCTCGCAGACAGCCTCAGCTACTTAGTGAGGCCCTCTGCAACTTAGTGAGACCCTGTTTCAAAATAAAGAATAAAAACTAGGGCAGGGGGTGTAGCTCAGAGTTCAAATGCCCCTGGGTTCCATCCTCAGACCCGAAAAAAAAAAAAAAAAAAAAAACTCAATACTCTCATTTCACAAAAGAAATAAATAATATAAATAATTAATTGATAAATAATTAATTGATAATTAATAAATAATATAAATAATTAATTAACCATCAACTAATAATTGGTTGATGGTTAAAATAATAATAACAATAATAATAATAATAATAATAATAATAATAATGGTGTCACCAGGTTTGGTAGTGCATGCTTGTAATCCCTGCACTTGGGAGGCGGAGACAGGAGGATCGTGCTGGTTCGAAGCCAGCCGCGGTGGCTTAAGAGACCCTGTTTCCAAATAAAAAGTAAAAATAGGTCTGGGAGTATAGCCCAGAGGTAGAAGGGTTTCCAGGAACCCCAGTACCACCAAAAAAAAAAGTGGTGTCATTGACTAAAATCCAGAATATAAAATGAGGAAGAGGTTGGTAGGGTGGTAAAGGAGCTAGAGAGAGAGACTCAGTTATTTCTGTTTCAAAGAGAAGCTGGGGCCCTCAACCTCAATCAGATAATGTTTAGGGTGGTTGAAAACGGGAAACAGGAAGTCATCTTTTGACGGATTTATTAGTAAGCAGGAATTTCTAAGACTCTGTGATGTACTCAGCATCGTTTTGGGCTCTGAAATATCAGTGAGAAGTAGATACAAAACGAAAACAAAAGGCAGAGGTGAAAGTGGTAATAAATGCCCTTAGTCCCAGTACCTGGAAGGCTGGGACGGGAGATCCCAGTGTAAGGAGACCCTGTTTCTAAATAAAAATGTAGCTTGGAGGTAAACCACCCTGGGTTCGATCTTCAGTACCACAACAAACAAACAAAAACCAGTTAATCCACTGGAAAAAAATTATTATCAGGGGAATTTTTTAGACACCTGAAATTTTTGCCTTTCAAACATTAAGCACTTTTTAAATTTTTTTCCTTTTTTTTTTTTTTTTTGCGGTACTGGGATGGAACCCAGGGGCATTCTACCTCTGAGCTACCACCCCAGCCTTAGTTTGTAGTCCTTTTATTTTTGAAACGGGGTCTCACTAAGTAGCTGAGGCCGTCCACAAACCGTGATCCTCTGGTCTCTGCCTCCTGAATGCCGGCGATACAAGCGTGCACCACCACACCCGGCCGGAAAACATTTCTTAAATGTACTGTTCTCCTTGGCTTCTTCGCAGCTGTTGAACACCGTCTACCGTGCTGTCCTGAAGCGTGACAGCGGCCTTGGAGGTGCTGGGAAGCGAGGGCCACCGGCGTGTGGTCCCTGGGCGCATTTGGTTTTGCATCTACTCTTATTTTTTATTTTATTTTTTTTATTGGTGCATTATATTCATACAACTTATTGGGGTAAAAAACTTGTGTGTACAAACATGTACTCATCGCTGATTTAACCCCTACCCAAATCCCACCCCATTCGCTCCCCGTCCCTCCCTCCCTTGCTTGGCTTAGTGATTGACTTTGATATGTTTAAGTACATTGTGTGTTTTAGAGATTTTCCTCTTCCCCCCTCCTTTCTCCTCCTTTAGGTTGTCTTGTTTGCTCCTCTTTTCTCCCTAACTCTCACATATTAGGGAAAGCATCTGATTTCTTATTTTTTGTGCCTGACTAATCTCACTTAGCATAATGTCCTCCAGTTCCATCCATTTCCCTGAAAATGATGTAATTGAGGTTTTTTTCATGGCTGAGTAAAATTCCATTGTGTAGATATCCCACAGTTTTGTAATCCATTCATCTGTTGCTGGACATCTTGGCTGGTTCCATAGTTTGGCTATGGTGAATTGTGCAGCTATGAACATAGATACACATGCATTAGTTTGGTAGTTTGGTTTCTTTTCTTTTGGGTAGATACCCAACAGTGGTATTGCTGGATCAAATGGTAGATTTGTTCCCATTCTTCTGAGGATTCTCCATACTGTTTTCCAAAGTGGTTGCACTGCATCTACTTTTAGTTATTTATTTTTCTGGATACTCCCTCACTGTCGGCTCTCAGTTGTGTATTTTCTCTGCTCTTCTTCAGCCTCACTTTTTTTCACCTTATCACTTCTAATCTGCTCTGAGGTTGGAGAACAGACACAAGGACTCCTGTCTGTCTCACCCCAAAAGAAATGAAGGAGCCTATTTACAGTTTCTTAAGTAGCTACTATGTGCAGGAAATCTTACCAGCTGTTTTGTTTGTTTTTGTTGGGTCTTTTTTGATGTACTGGGGATGGAACCCAGGGGCATTCTACCTCCGAGCTACACCCCCAACCCTATTTTTTATTCTTTATTTTAAATCAGGGTCTCAATGAGTTGCAAAGGGCCTCGCTAAGTAGCTGAGGCTGGCCGTGAACCTGGGTCCTCCTGTCTCAGCCTCCCAAATGCTGGGATTACAAGCGTGTGTCACCACGCCTGGCCTTACCAGCTGTTTTGCAACTGTGATTTTATTTTCACAACAGCCATGTGAGTTAGAATTTTTTATTTTTATTTATTCATTCACTCATTCATTCATTCATTTATTTACTGGGGATTAAACCCAGGGGCATTCTACCTGTGAGCTACATCCCCAGCCATATTCATTTTTTATTTTGAAACAAGGCCTCCTTAGGTTGATCAGAGTCTCACTATTTCCTGAGGCTGTCCTGGAATCTGCAATCCTCCTGTTTCAGCCTCCCAAGTACTTGGAATTATAGGTGTGTATACAATGCCTAGCTGAGTTAGAAATACTTTTTTTCTTCTTCTTTTTTTTTTTTTTTTTTGGTACTGGGAATTGAACCCAGGGCCATTCTATCTCAGAATGGCCCCCAGAACTACACCCCCAGCCCCTTATTTTTATTTTGAAACTGGGTCCCCCTAAGTTACTGAGGCTCTCACTGAGTTTAGGAGGCTGCCTTCAAACTGCAATCCTCCTGTTTTAGCCTCCCAAATACTGGGATTACAGATGTGTTCTGCCTGGCAGAAATTTTTTTATCTCCATTTTATAAATGTGTAGACTGAGGCTTGGAGAGTTTGAACAACTTGCCTCAGGTCACACCGCTGCTTCTGTGCCCAAAGCCAGCATCACAGTAGGGCCTGGTTCTGCTAAGTAATGCATGCTCTGAGTTTTTGCTCAGAGAGGAGGAAACTGTCCCCTCATATGAATTATAGCTCCCGTCATTTCCCTGTGACAGCGCGTTTTCTGTGTGTTTTGCTTCTTCCTCTGAAACCCGGGGCTCAGTGGGGGAACCCCCGGCCCTGTGCTGCGCGGGCGCTGGGGCCGCCATCACCAGCACGTGGCTGCGGATGCCCGGGGCCGCCTTCACCCAGTGACCTCACTGGCCCGGATTGCCCAGGTGTTTCGCAGCCTCCCAGGGCTCGCCCAGAAGACTCGTCATTTCAGCGCTCTTAATGTGTTTGTCTTTGGTTAATAGTAAACCTGGACTGGGGTCTGGAGCGGTTGCCAAGACAACCAGACAGCAAACATCCTGCGGAGAGCTTGGCAGGACTTGCCCCTGGGGCTGACTCCCCTCATAATTGGGGCAGAGACGCGAGGCGAGGCCTTAATGGGGTCCCGCCCCTCCTGCGCAGTCCTGGGGCTTGCTTGGGTTCTGGCCCTCCGGATCTGAGGGCTGAGGCTGGCATCTTTTCCCATTTCTCTCTTCTGAGGGGGCCAAGGCCCAGCGCCCAGGACTTCCTCCTTTCCTCAGCTCTGCCCCCCCCTTTTTTCCCCACCTGATGTCCGAGTTCGGTCTTCCACACCTTCATTTTGGGTCCAATGGAAAATTGTTTATTTCAAAGACCTGAGGAGGGCCAGGGTGACTCTGCAGAGATCCTCCTTCTCCTCCAGGAGTCCCTGGCAGGCAGGTGAATCCCCCGGGCCCCCGGGGCTGACGTCTTAAGCGCTTCATCACCCACCCCTTGGCCCTACTTTGCCCCTCTGCGGAGAAATGAGCCCATCCTGCCCGGCCCGCGAAGGCGTGGGGCCCGCTGCGCTTGTGCGAGGGCGCCAAGCACCGCTCTCGAGGGTCTCCACTGCAGTGCGGCGCCCCGGCTCCCCAGTCAGTGGGTCTGGGGTGGGGGTGGGGGGTCAGGGAATTCTCCTGTCTGGCAAGTTCTCAGAGGATGCCGGAGAGGATAGCTCAGTGAGCACCCTTCAAGGACCACTGCTGTAACCAAACATCCCCTGGACACAGCTCCTTAAGCAACCCCACCCCGGCTGGGTGTGCTGGAGCCTCCACGAAAAGGCTCATGGGAGTCGATAACTTAAACAGACCAATAGTGGACCTATTTACAACTTGGAAAATAGCAAATGCTACAAACCAGGGCTCCTTTACTAGCACACTGCTAAGTGGTCCTTCTCTTCCTCTGCATCCTAAGGCTGATGTTGTGCCTCAGAAACTGGAAAAGAAAGACCAATCTGAATTCTCTATGCCTCCATTCTTTTTGTTTAAAAGGAAAAAAAAATGTTTTTCGGTACTGGGGATGGAACCCAGGGGTATTCTACCTCTGAGCTACACCCTCAGCCATATGTGTGTGCGTGTGTGAGATTATATATATATATATTTGTCTTTTTACTGTTGAAACAGGGTCCCACTGATTTGCAAAGGATCTTGCCTAAGTATCTGAGGCTGTCGCTAGCCTCTGGCGATCCTCAGGTCTCAGCCTCCCGAATGCTAGGATTACAAGCTTGAGCTACCACGACTGGTTTAAATTTTTTTTTTTTTTAACCAGGAGGTAATTAAGATGACATGGCAGCCAGGTGTGGTGGCGCACGCTTGTAATCCCCTCGCTTGGGAGGCAGAGATAGGAGGATCGCGCAGGTTCGAAGCCAGCCGCGTGCGCTGGCTTAGGAGACCCTGTTTCCAAATAAAAATGTAAAAATAGGTCTGGGAATGTAGCCCGGAGGTAGAAGGGCTTCCAGGAACCCCAGTACCACTAAAAAAAAAAAAAGAAAAAAAAAAATGACATGGTTCCAATATAATCAAACTGAAACCCAGCTGGGCACAATGGAGCATGCCTGTGATCCCAGTACTTGGGAGGCGGATACTAAAGAATCAACAGCTCAAGGCCAGTCTCAGTAACTTAGTGAGACCCTTTTTCAAATTAAGAAATAAAAAGGGCTGGGGATATAGCTCAGAGGTAGAATGCCCTTGACTCAATCCCTAGTACCAAAGAAAGAAAGAAAAAAAGGAAGCCTGACTGTTGACTGTAAAACAAAACTATAGACTTAACCAATCAGAAACACCAACTGACCTCTAACTAGGAACCTTCCACCCGGCCATACCTGAATAAAGCAAATGTCTAGCTGTAGCCAATCAGAAATATCTAAAATTTTTCTTCTTCTTCTTCTTCTTCTTCTTCTTCTTCTTCTTCTTCTTCTTCTTCTTCTTCTTCTTCTTCTCCTCCTCCTCCTCCTCCTCCTCCTCCTCCTCCTCCTCCTCCTCCTCCTCCTCCTCCTCCTCCTCCTCCTCCTGCACTGGAGGTTGAACCCAAGGACATTCTACTTTCAAACTATACTCCCCAGCCCTTTCATTCTGTATTTTGAAACAGGGTCTCACAAGGCTGCTGAGTCTCACTACTGCTAAGACTGGTCTCAAACCTGTGATCCTTCTGCCTCGGTCTCTTAAGTATGTGGTTACAGGCGTGTGCCACCACACCTGGCTATTTTTCTTGTTCAGCTGCCAAAGTGGAGCTCTCTGAACTTCTCCTGGTTCTGAGTGATGCCCAATTCATGAATCATTCTTAGTTCAAATAAACTCTGCTGAATTTATTTTGCTTAAAGTTGTTCTTGTTAGTGCCTTACCTGTAAACTGGAAACAATCGCATGTGCTTTAAAGGGCCACAATAATTAAGTAAAAAAGTTACATGTAAATTACCAAAGTATTCAGCATAGAGTAAGTGCTCAAAAATAATAGCTATTCTCATTAAAATCCTTTGGATTGTAGGAATCTGTGTATTTTCTTCCTAGAAGATGATAATGTTCTATATAACTATAATCTTAGAAGAGGTGGATATTGTGCCATGCCAGGCTTGATAGGTTTTAGGATATCCATCTGTCATACAGGCCTCCTTATCTGGGGATTCTGCCCCAGTCCACAGTGTGAGTGCCAGGCCCCAGGTTAATTTGTGTGATGCCCCTGGCCTTGGGGGCTTGCAGTGGACCCTACGGGGCTCTCAGAGTCTCTCTACTGGGAACTTGAATCTGGAACCCAAAGCCAACCTATAACTCATCATTTCAAAGTCAGTAGGACAAGCGGGCTCTGTCAGGGCTGGGAAACTCCAGATCACATGCTTCCCAAAGGCTGCAAAAAAGGGGGGTGGTAAAGCTAGGGATGGTGGCTCACACTGGGATAGCCTCAGCAAGTAGTGAGACTCTTATCAACCTAGAGCGATCCTGTTTCCAAAATAAGAAATAAAATTGACCTGGGGCTGGAGAGAGAGAGAGAGAGAGAGAGAGAGAGAGAGAGAGAGAGAGAGAGAGAGAGAGAGAAGAGAAGAGAAGAGAAGAGAAGAGAAGAGAAGAGAAGAGAAGAGAAGAGAAGAGAAGAGAAGGGAAGAGGAGAGGAGGAGGAGGAGGAGGAGGAAGAGGAAGAGGAAGAGGAAGAAGAGGAGGAGGAGGAGGAGGAGGAGGAGAAAAGAGAAAAGAAAAAAAAGAGAGAAGAGAGAAAGAGAGAGAAAGGAAAGATGTGAAGCTGGTAGAAAGAAGCAGACAGAAGAAGGAGGCAGAGAAAGTATAGAGAGGATGCTCCACCTCTGGATCAGAGTTCTCCTAAGGGTCCCCTGCCCTGCCTGGAGCCTGTGTCTTCACAACCAGAGTCTCCTTAGGCTTAAGTCGAATCAGGCCTCTGTTCATTGCAACCTGTCAGGCCCAGTTTAGCTACTCGCCCCCTTCTTTGTGCACTTCACACCCTTCCAGCCTCTTCCAGCACAGGCACCCACTTGGGGGGATGCAAGGGAAGGCGAGGCTCCGGTCCCAGCTCCCCCTCCTTGCTGTGGGCCTTGGACAGGGCTCTAGAAGTCTCTTTGTCATTCTACTCATTGAAGGAGAACTTGGGCGGGAGCCATGCCTCCTCCTCCTGAATTTTCCCCGTTACATGAATAGAAATGAATTATTTCCAACACTGCCTCCTCGATCTGAACATCATTCCCCACTTAGACCTTTAAGCAACCTTCCTTGCTCTTGGGTTGAGTCCAGCTCTTTTCAAGGGCCTTACTAACTGTTCCTCGGGCCTCTTCGTGGGTGTTGCTCTTTCTGGACACCTTCCTGATGCCCAGCCCAGGACAGCCTTGTGTGCACCCCGGAGGCTGCACATCGCCTTGTAAATGCCCACTCCCTCTCCTGTATCACAAGTTCCCTAAGGACAAGTGCCATGTGTTGTCCCCTCTCCATCCCCAGAGCCAACACTGTAAGTGTTCAAGGAATTGATGTACATACATATGGCCCAAGGAACACGGGCTCTTGGAAAACCCAACGTTCACCAACCCCAGAGACTACCACCATCATCCAGGTGACCCCTGGGAGGGGAAGAAGGAAGGCAGCCCCCAGGGGGCAGACAGAGGGTGCTGGTGAGCCTGCAGCTGGGTGATCCGAGAGAGAGCTTTGATGGAGGAAAAGGTGCAGATTGGAGGAATAGGAGGCTGGCGGGAAGGAGGTGACATGAACTGCAGGGGATGAAGGTGCAGAGGGCACAGGGAAAGTGAGGAGGTAAAGGAGGAAAAGGAGCCCTGGATGTGGGGTGGGCCCCATGGGATCCTTGGCTCATGCTGCATGTCCCCAAAAAGCCCCTGGTGCCTGTGAACTTGTCGGTGGCCAGCCACTTGATGGACCAGACACCTGTGCTTATTAAGCAAGTCCTCCTGTGGCCTGACCTAAAGGAAGCTGTTGGGCAAAGCTGCATCAGATAAAATTCTCCAGGAGTTCCCCTGCCCAAATCCAAAGCCATCATTTAGGTGCTGGTGGGCTCCCGTGGGCTCCCGAGCTCCGGGGCAGGGCAGGATGTCACTGGCCCTCAAATTCATCCCCTGGCTCCAGGGGAAGGCAGCCAAAGGAAGAGGGAATCTTTCTCCTTTTGGGCAAGGGCCCCAGGGTCATAAAACCCCAACAGCATTGCTCCAGTTCATGGATATCATTCCCCACTCACCCCTAAAGATCTTAGAACCCAGGTGGGGAAAGTAAATGTATTTGTATTTCAAAGAAAAGTACACACGTTTGGGAGGCTGAGACAGGAGGATCGCATGGGTTTGAAGCCAGCCTCAGCTACTTAGTGAGGCTTTCAGCAACTTAGTGAGACCCTGTTTCCAAATAAACTATAAAAAAGGTCTGGGAGTATAGCCTGGAGGTAGAAAGCCTCTGGGTTCCACCCCTAGTACCACACAAAAAAAAAAAAGTACAAAGAAAAGTACACAGAATCATTAAATATTAAGCAGTGTGATGCTTACTGATTGCAACAGGATTGTCATGCAGCTCAGGGAGTCAGCTCTGCTGCTCTGCATCAGAGAATTCACAGAAAATGGAGGAGCCCGGAGCTGGCCTTGCAGGGTGGGAGGATTTGGATCAGTGGAGAAAAGAAGGGGAGGGATACCTGGGGAAAGAAAGTGCAGGAGTGAAAGCCGGAAAGGAAATCGCCTGTAGACTTTGTGACCTGGGACCCGCGCTTACCAGCGGTTGTGCGATAAAATCAGGAAGATGGAGAGACAGAAGGGCTGAGAGGAGGGCTGGGGAATGTGTGTGTTGGGAGGTGGGGCAAGGAGTGGCAGTTATGAGGCCTCTTCACATTCACTTCAGGAATTGGGGATGGATGATGGAATGGGGGGGGGGGCTGCCTTGAGAGCCCAGGGAGCCCTTTGGATCAGAGAATCCAGCAGGGGCCAGGCGCTGCTCTGTAACTGAGTGAGGAAGGGGATCTTCCAGAAACACTTCAGGGATGGCTACATGGTGAAAAACACCATCGGCCCAGGAGCCAGGTGTAGGTTAACAGCACTGATCAAAGGCTGGATGTGGTTCACTCGCCCAGGAGCAGTGACCGAGAGGATGGGGAAGGGCTCTCTGAGGAGGGTGCGGGGCTCACTAGCCCAGAGGATGAGGAGGCATCTGCAGGCTGTATCAGGGAGGGAGCAGAGTCCAGGAATGGCATCATGTGTGCAGCCCAGAGACCGAAGAACTTGGGATCTGTCCTCAGACCAAGAGACCTTAGCAAAGCTGAGAGCTGGGTGGACTGGGGAGGCTGAGCCAGTGCTGAAGGCCAGGTAAGATAAGATCTGGAGAAAGAAGGGCTTAGAGGGCAGGTCCAGGCTTCAAACAGCATCTACAGAGCACTCAGTTGGTGCTGAGTTAGGGCGCAGAGAACAAGACAGACTAGTGGGGAGATGGGGACCAGGGCGTGCCGGTCAGGTGGAAGGTGCTAGAGTCCTGCAGGAACCCAGAGGAGGTGTGAGGACTCCATCTGAACTGGGGACTGGGCTGGGCCTGGGGTGGGGAGCTCCCCGGGGGAGAGGGCAGATGCAGGCAGAGGAATCTGTGTGAGGAAGGGTGATGCTGGAAGAGGCTGGGGCCTGGTCAGAGAAGAGCAGGCTGGTGCAGCTGGATCAGGTGTGTGTGTGTGTGTGTGTGTGTGTGTGTGTGTGTGTGTGTGTGTAAGAGAAAAAAACAGAGAATGCATAAGAAGGAGCCCTGGAAAAGAAGATTGGGAACCAAGTTGGGAGGCCTCACCTACCTAGTGCAGAGCTCGGGAGTTGAGTCTTTTGAAAGAGGACTGTGGGCCTCTGAGCACAGCAGCGACCAGAGCTGTAAGTCAGGAAGGGAATTCTGGCTCGAGGGGAGGGGGCTGGGAAGGGGCAGAGCCAGGTGTGGACTAGTTGAGGAGGGTGTCCTCTGTTCCCCACAGCCCCAGGGCAGGACAGGGAGGCCTGTCCCTGTGGAAGACATTCCTGGACCACAGTCAACAGGCTTGGGCACGAGGTGGGAGTTTGGGAGTGGAGGGCAGCAGGGCTTCCTCAGGTCACCAGTACTGGGGAGTAGGTTCAAAAATTTGGGAAGGAACGCCGGGCATGGTGGCGCACGCTTGTAATCCCCGCGCGCAGGTTCGAAGCCAGCTGCACTGGCTTAAGAGACCCTGTTTCCAAATAAAAAAGTATAAAATAGGTCTGGGAGTGTAGCCCAGAGGTAGAAGGGCTTCCAGGAACCCCAGTACCACCAAAAAAAAAAAAAATTGGGAAGGAGCCGGGAGCTGTGGTACATGCCTATAATCCCAGGACTTGGGAAACTGAGACAGGAGAATCGCAGGTTCAAGGCCAGCCTCAGCAACTTAGCGAGATGTGTATTAATTAATTTGTTTATGTGTATGTGAGGTATTGGGGATTGAGCCTAGAGGCATCCTACCTCTGAGCTACATCCCAGCCCTATTTTATTTTTAATTTGAAACAGGGTCTCCCTGAGTTGATGAGGCCTCATTAGGTTTCTGAGGCCGGCTTCAAACTTGAGACCCTTCTGTCCTAGCCTCCCAAATACTGCCATTACAGGCACAAACCACCACACCCAGCACAAATGTGTATTTTATATTATCTAGGTAAGGGTTAATATATATATTTTTTTTAATGCTGAAACAGGGTGCGGTGGTACATGCCTGTAATTCCAGTACTTGGGAGGCTGAAATAGGAAGATCACAGGTTTGAGGGCTGTCTCGGCAAGTAAGGAGACGCTCAGTAACCTAGTGAGACCCTTTTTCTAAACAAAAACATAAAAAGGGCTGGGAGTTTAGCTCAGAGATAGAATGCCCCTGGGTTCAATCTAGAAAGAAAGAAAAGAAAGAAAGATAAAAAGAAAAAACACCTTGGGGAGAAATGAATGGACCTAAGAGATTATCCAAGAGGTGACTACATTGTAAGATGGCTAAGATGTTAGCCTTGGGAAAGAATAGGGTGGACTCCATGTGAGAAACTGCTGTCTGAGCTTCCTCAGACACTGGGACCAGTTTGAGTGTAAAGAACAGCTTTAAACCTGGGATAACAAGAGCGTTTTAGAGGAAAAGCGAGATTTGGCATCTGTAGGGAGGGGATGAGTTTGCACAAACACCTGCTTCATCTTGGGGGAGGGTGGGACCACAATGCCAAGCTCCTGGTTCGTTCATTCCACAGGGTCATGTATCGAAACTCCACACTGCACCTGATAAGCATAAACAATTGTAATTTGTCAATTTATATTTTTTAAAAGATGCCCTGTACCCGGGCATGGTGGCACACACTTATAATCCTAGTACTTGGGAGGCTGAGTCAGGAGGATCACAGGTTCACAGCCAGCCTCAACCGTGTAGAAAGGCTCTTTGTAATTTAGTGAAACCATGTTTCAGAGTAATAAAAATAGGGCTGAGGTTGTAGCTAAAAGGCAAAATTCCCCAGGGTCCAATCGCCAGTACCAGAAAGAAAAAGAAAAAAAAAGATGCCCTGTGCCAAGTGCCTTCCCCAGAGGCTTTTCAGGATGCATGGAAGAGTGAGACTGTAGAACCAAAAGGCAGACCAGGCAGGGGTCGAGGGGCTGCACCTGTGCGAGAACCAGGCCTCGGCCCCAGCTGTCACCCCTGAGCCCACTGCGCCGGTTAGCCCGGTGCCACGCTCGATAGGGGCTTATTGGGGAATGGAGAGCTCACATTCACTCTGCTGTCTTTTCCGGGAGTCTACGTTCCCCTGCCCCTCCTAACAGTCTCCCTTGTTCTGCTGAGACTGGAACTAACAGGACTTTTTAGCAGACCAGGACCTCTGGAGCACAGAAGCCAGCAGTCCCTCCCTTCTTCTCCACAGTGTCCAGGACAGGACCCTGCAGGCTGCTGGTAGGTGCACCAAGGGATATTGTGGATCCCTGACAGGGTGCGTGAAAACCTATTTTTTTTTTAAAAGATCCTATTTCTTCCCAGTGGAAATTTGGTCTAGATCCCATTAGCATGGCCTTGTGACTCCTGGACTTCCAGATTTGGATAAGACCAACCAGTTCCAATGGCAGCAGGGCTTCCTAGCTATTTACCTAACTGTTGCAAAGAAGTGAGATGCTGGAGATTCTGTGTGAAGGAGCAGCAGAGGGTTGTTTTTATCTAGACCTGTTCAACCCACCTGTTCCAGAAGCTCTATGTTATCAAATGTTTTCTAGTTCCTATGGCAACCAAATCACAGAGCCAGGATGTTTTATTGTTCCGAGGAGAAAAGGGAAGGGCTGCTTTGTGAGGACTGACGTCCATCTGTCAGTGGGCAGCTGAGTCACCCGGCCACACCACGGTCTGGTGCGTCCATGGAGTCACTTCCCTGTGGTCTGAGGCTCACACTGACCTCCCCTCTTTCGCAAGACGCTTGTCCCCTGTCTACATCTGTCAGCAAGCGCATGTAACAGGGACCCTGGTGTGCTGGGCAGCCAGCAGAGTGAGAAGAGAGGCCACCACCGAGGCCACCTCCTGCCTGCAGGGACTGGGAGCCGATGGACAGGTGTGGCTCGTGACCTCGCAGGGCACGCAGATATATTCACTGTCCATTTCTAGAGCTGCCTATCACTCAGCTCAGTGCATGAGCTCAGCCAAGCCACAGGCTCCTGGTGGACATTAGAGGGAAGCAGTGCTGTCTCCTCAGCCTGTACGGAGGGAAACCCGGCAGTGCGAGTGAAGTGCTTAGCACCCAGCACTGTGCAGAGCACAGCTCTCAGTAAATACTCCCTGTGATGGGTCCCTCCCAGGCCAGTCCCTGGCCACACACCTCTGGGACACCTAGAAGGTAAATGAGAAGAAGCACTTGCTACACCCCAAATACATGTGCCTCCCACATATGGAGCAAACCTGAGAGGTCGTGGTGAGCACAGAGGCCCATTTCAATGTACTTGCTTTTGTGATAGCAAAATGCCTGAAGGAGGGTGTGGTGCTCCTGCCTGCAATCCCAGTACTTGGAAGACAGAGGCAGAAGGATCACAGGTTCGAGGCCAGCCTTAGCAACTTAGCAAAACTGTGTGTGTGTGTGTGTGTGTGTGTGTGTGTGTGTGTGTGTGAAAGAGAGAGAGAGACTGGGGATTGAACCCAGGAGCATTCTGCCTCCCAGGTACACCTCCAGTCCTTCTAATTTTTATTTTGTTGTCGTTGTTGTTGTTTGTTTTGAAACACGGTCTCAAGAGGTTGTTGAGTCTCACTACTTGTCAAGGCTGTCCTCAAACATGCCATCCTCCTGTCTCAGTCTCCCAAAATACTGGGATTACAGGCCTGTGCCAACACTCCCAGGAAAACACCCTGTTTCAAAATAAAAAGTTTAAAAAGGTCAAGCCAGGTGTGGTGGCACACGTTTGTAATCCCAGCATTTGGGAGGCTGAGACCAGAGGATCGCGGTTTACAGACAGCCTCAGCTACTTAGTGAGGCCCTCCACAACTCAGTGAGACCCGATTTCAAAATAAAAAATAAAAAATAGAGCAAGGTGTATAGCTTGGAGGTCAAATGCCCCTGGGTTCCATCCCAAGACCCGCAAAAAAAAAAAAAAAAAAAAAAAACGGAAAAAGAAAAAAAAGGTCTGGGACGTAGCATGGAGGTAGAAAGCCCCTGAATTCAATCCCTAATATCAAAGACAACAAACAAACAGAAAACACCTGCAACCAGGTAATTTTAAAGTGTAGAAATTAATTTGGCTCATTGTTCTGGAGTCTGGAAATTCCCAAAGCACGATGCCAGTGCTTTCTTGGCATTGGTGAGGGCTTCTGAGGCATCTTAACATGGTGGAGGACATCACGGGGTGGGATGAGGCGAGCGTGCTAGTGCAGGCCTCTTTTCCTCATCTAAAGCCTGTGGGCTTCTTATCCTCTTGACTGTGTCTAATTCTGATTACTTCCCAGAGGCCCCACTACTAAACACCATTGGCATATGGATCTGGGAATTAAGTTTCCAACATGTGAACTTTCAGAGGACACATTTGAACACAGCAACCCTCTTTCATCACATTAAGAACTTAAACTTCAGAGAGGATTTCAGATTTGAGGCCCGCCTCAGCAACTCAGCAATACCTTCAGCAACTTAATGAGATCCTGTTTAAAAAAAAAAAATAGAAAGGGCTGGAAGGTGTAGCTCAGCGGTTGGATACCGGTGGGTTCAATCCCCAGTAACACACACAGACACAGAAGCACACACACACACACACACACACACCTTAGAGTATTCAATTTAGGAATAATGAAAGAGAAGACGAGATTTGAATGGTTAGCTGAAGGAGAGGTTGGTTAGGGTGGTGGGACAGGATTGGCCATGAGGCAGGCATCTTGAGAGCATCCTGAAGAGGTGTTCAGGCCACCCAGGTGTGTAGCAGGTACCTCTGAGCTTCTAATAATCCTTACTCTAGGGCTGTGCCAGCCAGGTGCCTTCTCACAACAGCTCGGCTTTCTGGTTAGAACTCCCTAACAGAGAAAGGGTGATAATGGGTGCCGGTGCCCCTGGGTTACCTGTGCACTCACTGTGAGTGGCTCAGCCAGCCCCCAGTGAGGTGGGCCACTCCAGATGCAGTGGGACACCCCAGGGCATCTAACCAGCCTCTATTTCTAGGCCTACAAAGTAGAAACCCAGTTCTGGACATGTGAAGCCCACAGAAGGAAGGTACCCACCGTGGGATTCCCAAGTCCTGGGATTACAAGCATGTGCCATCACACCCGGCTCTGGGAGCATTCTCTAAACACTAGATATCCGAGTGCCTCACCAAGAGTAAGGTGAGTATCATCCCATGAATCTTTGGCGGGTGTCTACACAGCTATATGTGCATGTTTTATGTATTTCTGTGCTCACACATCCACATCCACATTGCATGGATACAGATGAGCCCATAGTAATTCAATAGTGACTGTGTACAAAGACATGGCAGAGCACAGGAAAATCAAAAGGGATGGTGGGGCTTAGTTACCACCCCGTGGCTTGAAGGCCTGAAGGAGGGTGGCAATTCCAGAACCCAGACTTGAGGGACTGAGATGGGAAAGCTGATTATCAGCCGAGGGGACCAGGCAGCTGGTGGCCAACCTGAGCACTGCCCTGCTCTTCCTCCCTCCCAGGTCCTGCCAGGGCAGCCCAGGGATCCCCGAGGCCTGGGAGCCAGAGAGAAGTAAAAAAGAAACTTGCGGTCTACATCTCACAGTTGACCTCAGCTAATTTGAAAAGCTATGCCCTGAGGCATGTGTCTAACTCTGAAGTCACTGCCAGGAAAAAGGCAGACATTCATGAATGGGTCAGAGGCACCGTGCTGAGGAGCGCCAGTGCTAACGGGATGGCAGCCAGGCGCCCACTGCTTGCTGAGATGTGTGGTTCCTGCCTGGGCTCAGCAGTCCCTTTCTCGCTAGCTTCAGACTGCGTCAACCCCGCCCAGAGTCTGCCAGGGCTTCGGGTCAGAGGCACGGGGAAGAAGGGGAGAGCGCGTGGTAGAGAGAAACAAAGGGTCCTGTGGTCACTGACACCCACGCGGGGCAGTTGCCTCAGCTCCTCAAGGACAAAGGGCAGAGCTCTATTTTGGGCGCCCTGTAGGCGCGGGAGAAAACGATGCCCTTGTCTTCTGCACGCTTGCGGTTGGCTCACTAATCCTTGGGCTACTGGCTGTTGGTCTAGACTCCCACAAGGCTGTGCTTCCATGGCCACAGCCCACATGGCTGAGAGTCCGCTGTGGCCTGGTCACATGCTGGAGGCTTCCTGAGACTCCACGGCTGAGTCTCGTGCAGGTGGCTGGGCCCTAACCCCCACCCCGCTGCAGACCCTAGATTGCCCTGCATGAGTTGGTGGCCCAGTCTGTGGTGAGCATGGAAGGATCACAGCACTCCCTGAAAGCCAGGCCTAGTTCTCAGAAGAGAGATTTTTCCAGAAAGACAATTTTCTTTAATGATTAAAAAAGGGGGAGGAGGTGGGAAGGGTAATAAGCAGTGTTCACAGAGACAGAGAATCTCATTTTGTTCCCCCTGGTTCCTCGGGCGGTAGAACATAGCTCTGTCCTTGGTGACCTGGGTTCCTCCTGGCTCACTCATCTCCACTTAGGGCAGAGTTGTTTACTCGGGAGTTAATAAAGTAGAGAACGTGTGTTGCCCTTTGAACATTTCTCCGCCTTCGGAATGTCTTGATTTCTCTCTGCCACACTCCTATCGCCGGCCAAGACTGGGAAAGAGCCTGGCCGCAGTCAGAGGTGGCCCTAGACCAGGTCCTCTCCTCCGCCCAGCACCCTGGGCTGGGTCCTCCACGGAGATCCCGAGGACACCTGCAGAAGATGGCTCGCCGATGGCATATTTTAAAATCTACCAGACACAAAGGCATTGCTGTACTACTCAATCAACCTTAACAGAGATGTTATTAACTGTAAGGAAAAAGAAAATCCACGAAAACTAGTGTCTTCCAGTTGCCAGGCTCATTAGCCCTGACCATTGACCCACTGACACCAGAGCGTCCGTGTCGGTTTCTGGTTGGTGGCACTCACTGCTAACCGTCCTCCACTGCCCTGCCCCATCCACGAGGCGTCAGCTCCCTCCCAGTGCCATGCACCATCCACCGCGGACTGTCCGTCCCCACCAACAAGTAACCTGATGAAAGCATCTCTATCTATCTATCTATCTATCTATCTATCTATCATCTATCTATCTATCATCTCTCGATACTAGAGATTGAACCCAGGAGCATTCTACTACCTTGCTTTCTTGCTTTATTTATTTATTGATTTATTTATTTACTTGAAACAGGGTCTCACCAGGTTGCTGAGCCTGGTCTCAAATCTGCAACCTTCTTGTCTCAGCCTCCTAAGTACTGAGATTACAGGCATGGGTCACCATACTGGGCTCTTATCTCCTTGTTTCATTTCCTTGTTCCCACTCAGGCTGACTTTACAAAAACCAATTGTTCTGCCATGCCCAATGGCACTCCAGTTGGGGCAGGATGCTGCCCAATTCATAAATCATTTATAAAAGCCAATTAGATCTTTAAACTGCATGTGTTAAAATCCTGCTAACAGCACCCTAGTTAGTAAAGGGCAATGATTCTCTGTTAACAGATATCACTAGAATCTTCTTCTAGAGCTATCTGCTCCCTTGCTTCTCAACCTAGTGCCACTTTTTGAAAAATACAGACACCAGGCACAAATAATTCTTCGGGGAACACAGCATTGGACTCCAGTTCCCACCACGATATGTGCCGTGCATCAACAGGTGGCAATGGGTTTTTTTGTTTTGTTTGTTTGCTTGTTTGTTTGTTTTTGGTACTGGAGACTGAACTCGGGGCATTCTTCCTCCAATCTACACCCTCAGTGTTTAATATTATTATTATTATTTTTTTTTTGCGGGTCTGGGGATGGAACCCAGGGGCATTCGACCTCCGAGCTACACCCCCTCCCCAATTTTTTATTATTTATTTTGAAACAGGGTCTCACTGAGTTGCGGAGGGCCTCACTAAGTAGCTGAGGCTGTCTGCGAACCGCGATCCTCCAGTCTCAGCCTCCCAAATGCTGGGATTACAAGCGTGCACCACCACGCCCGGCTTATTATTTTGTTTTTGAAACAAGGTCTCGCTAAGTTGCTGAGAGTTCCACTAAGTTGCCAAGGCTGGTCTCAAACATGCGATCTTCTTGTCTCAACCTCCCAAGGGTCATGCACCCATAAGGTCCTCTGATGCTGAGTTTCCAGTCCGCAGAGTGCACTGTCCTCTCACATAATGTCCACAAAGTCTAGAATTAAAGTCTAGAAAAGTCTAGCCAGGCGTGGTGGTGCACACTTGTAATCCCAGTATTCGGGAGGCTGAGACAGGAGGATCGCAGTTCGCGGGCAGCCTCAGCTACTTAGTGAGGCCCTCTGCAACTCAGTGAGACCCTGTTTCAAAAATAAAGAATAAAAAGTAGGGCCGGGGATGTAGGTTGGAGGTAGAATATCCCTGGGTTCCATCCCGAATACCCCCCCCCAAAAAAAATTAAAATCTAGCAAAGTCTTGAGTTATGTGCTCAAAGAAATGTAGTGTTCAAGCCAGGAATGGTGGCCCGCTGGTAATTCCAGTAAGTGGGAGGCTGAGACAGAAGATTAGGTTCGAGGCCAGCCTCAGCAATTTAGTGAGGCCATCAACAACTTAGTGAGACCTTGTTTAAAAATAAATGGGGCTGGGGGTGTAGCTCAAAGATAAAATGCCCCTGGGGTTCAATCTCCAGTACTACACACATACACACAAAAAAAGAGTGAAGCAGGAGATGTTAACACACTCATAGGAGAGGCCATATGAAATAGTGACGAGGTGTGACCATAAGCCAAGGAACTCTGACCGCCACCAGACGCTGAAAGAGGAACGGAACCAATTCTCCCCTCCAGACTTTGTAGGGAGCGCACTCCACCGCACCTTGATTTCTAATTTCTGAAACTGGGAAAGGATAACTTTCCATTATCTTAAGCCACTAAATTCATGGTAAGCTGTTACAGTAGGAAAACTGAGTGTGACCTCAAAGAGGCCCCAGTCTCCATAAGGCAAGGGGGGCCTCATCAGAGAGAGGGATGGGGGTACAGGGAGCACGGCAAGGCCAGCTGAGCTGTCCTGGAGGGAAGGGAGCACCGCAGTGCACTTCAGAGAGACTGGGGGCCTGGACACCAGGACAGAGGACTGGCCAGTGTTCTAGGATCTGGCTGGGGTGGGGTAGGGGCTGCTGCTGGGGAAGGGCAGCCAGCCTGGCCTGAAACGCCAAGCTGACGATTCTTCATGTTGATATTAGTACAGATAGGTAACTTGAAAAATGCCCGTGATTTCTAAATCGGCCGAAAGAGAAAAATTCCAAATTGTATTAATGCCCTAACCACTATCGCAAGTCCATGTGCATGTATGCGCTTGAGAGATCAAAACAAGATGACAGGATGGATTGGAAACTGATTTTTTTAATTTTAAAAATTACTCTTGAAGTTGCAACACTGTTTAATAAACAAAAGAAACTTAAAATGAGAAGTCTGGAGTTAAAATGGAAATAATAAAGAGCTAGAATGTTCCTGAGGAGGGTCAGTGGGGGCGGAGTGAGCAAAAGTGCTGAACGCAAGGGTTAAGGACAAGCATCTCTCCCGCGGGGTGCAGGAAGGAGTGGCAAGGGAGCACCTAGGCTGGAGACCCTGAAAAGAGGCCGGTGGATGGGGAACCGCTGCCACCACCCGGGCCTGAGCCTCTCTGCACTCCAGTGCCCTCTAATGACCAGACCCAGGATGGCCGCTGGGTCCTGATGGTGGCTTACAAGCGACCAGCCCGGACCAGCCCAACAGGTGACCAGCTGGACAGGTACAGCGGTGACAGGCAGGGTGCAGCGAGGCCCAAGAGGACCTCACCTTTGAAGAGAGCTGGTGGTTGGGAGACTACAGAAGCCAAGGCCCTGCCTGAGCAATGTCAGCAGGGGTGGAGGAAGAGAATACATCCATCTTTCCTTCTTTCATTTTTCATTTTATTTTTAACTCATTCATTCATTTATTTATTTATTTTTGCAGTACTGGGGATGGAACCCAGGGGCATCCTACCTCCAAGCTACACCCTCCCCAGCCCTATTTTATTCTTTATTTTGAAACAGGGTCTCACTACGTTGCAGAGGGCCTCATTAAGTAGCTGAGGCTGTCCACGAACCTTCGATCTTCCTGGCTCAGTTTCTCAAGTACTGGGATTACAGTATTCACAATGTCAGCCTCCCAAGCACCAGAATTGCAGGTGTGCCCCACCACACCCAGCTTATTAGTACATTATATTGTTGCAAATCAGTTTAAAATGTCAAAAGATTTAATTCATACCTCCATTGGTGTGTGGTCTCTTTTTAAACTATACTATATTAACCATGGCTCACTGTGCTTTGTTACTGTTCAGATATTCCACTCCTCAATTTCTTTCTTTTAGGGGCCTAAGTCCATTCTACAATTGACCTAGCATCCTTTCCAGCATTAGGAATACTAAAAGAATCCGGTGCAGCATCCAATGGTCTCTAGCTCACTATGACCTCAGCATCCTTTCCTAAAACACACAATATTCCGGAAATTAAGCTGTCTTGGTCATTGGTCTTTGTAGAAGATGAGTGAAAATACACTCTTTCCTGTTCACACCCTCCATCTCCATGTCTCCTGCATGGCAGCCTCCTTCCTTCCTTCATTCAGACACACCTGCACAAGATGGTGGTGCTGGGGCTTCAGGCTGAGCCCGGCCACCCCCCACCCCTGCGTGCACTGCAAGGAAGGAAGCTGCCCACCTACCTGAGTATTTGGGGCCCCAAAATCTTGGCAGTAATTCAGAGATCTATAACAGCCCTCGGAGGGGTCTTTAATTCTGATTTGCTCAGAATTATGTGAGAGGACAGTGCACGCTAAGGACTGGGAACTGGGCATCTGAAGACCTCTGGCCCCCTCCTATCCACACATGGTTGTTCCTCCTGGGAACTTGCAGGAGCTGGTGCCGCAGCCAATGGCGCCCCGGCCAGCCAAAACTTTGGTGAGAACTGAAAAGCAGTGAACTTGTGCTGTGAATACAGGCCCAGAAAGCAAGTGCGGAAATGTGATGTGCATGATAATGGGTCTTCATACTCATTTACTGTGCTGGTTGTGATAGTGCATGCCTGTAATCCTAGTACTTGGGAGTCTGAGAAAGGAGGATCGCAGGTTCGAGACCAGCCTCAGCAACACTCTCAGCAGGGTCTCTTGTGAGACCCTGTTTCAAAACAAAAAAATAAGCCAGGCGTGGTGGCGCATGCTTGTAATCCCCACGCTTGGGAGGCGGAGACAGGAGGATCGCACAGGTTCTAAGCCAGCCGTACTGGTTTAAGAGACCCTGTTTCCAAATAAAAATATAAAATAGGTCTGGGAGTGTACCCCAGAGGTAGAAGGGTTTCCAGGAACCCCAGTACCACCAAAAAAATAAAATAAAATAAATAAAATAAAATAAAAAGGGCTGGGGTTGTAGCTCAGAGATAGAAAACCCCTGGTTCAATCCTCAGTGCTATAAAATAAATAGTTAAATAAATAGATGAATGAATACACAAATAAACAAATATTCATCTACTACATGCTATTGAGCCAGAGGACCCTTCGACACTGACTTCGGATCACTGTTGGGAATCCTACCTTTGCTATCTGTGAAGCAAGAGTCTTTGTTCTCAGTAGCAGCTCTGGGATTTCAAAACTCATCACCCCTGTGCACCACTGAGTAGAAGCTGCTTTACGCTGACCAGCAGCGAGGGAGCCCAGTTTGTGTGAGCAGGTAGATAGCCAGAAGTCATTGAGCATCAATGCTAGGTAACAATCCTAAAAACTCAGTACTATTATGTCCCCATTTTACAGACGGAGGAATCGAGACATAAAAAGGCAGATTTGCCAGAGGCTGGCTGGCTCCTGAGACTCTGATCTGAACCATTTGCTCTTCCCGCCTGCTTGTATTTTGCAGTACTAGGAATTGAACCCAGGGGTATTCTACCTCCAAGCTACACTCCAGTCCTATTTTATATTTCTATTTTGAAACAGGGTGTCACTAAAGAATAAAAGATAGGGCCAGGGGTGTAGCTCAAGAGGTAGAATGCCTCTAGGTTCAATTCCCAGTACCAAAAAAAAAAATTACCGAGGCTGGTCCCAAGCCTGCCACCCTCCTGTCTCAGCCTCCCAAGTACTGGTATTACAGGCATGGGCCACCACACCCGGCTCTTCCTGCCTGCTGTGCCGATCACACCACCCTGGAGAGGGCTCTGTATTTAACTGTCCCCTTTGCTACCCTCATTCAACCTATTTTCTGGACCTTGAAGGTCATTTTATGGCTAAATGAATTCTAACTAAATATTAACTCTGAAGCGAGGCACCTTCTGGCTTCTCCCCTGGAAACATCCCTTGCTACTAAAAACCCAAGTATTTGCCATGGCGTCTGTGTTCCAGAAGGTCTGTGGATTCAGGCGACCATGTAAGGACTAACGGGGTGGGGGGCAGACTCTGACCCGGGGAGATTCATACCCAGGAGGCAGTGGAGGCAGATGGACAGTTCAGTGTGCTCCGTAGTCCAGCTGCCAGTGTGGTCAGCTAAACTAGCGTGGTTGTTGCGATTGTTGTTATTGTTGTTGTTGTTGTTTTGCGGTACTGGAGGTTGAACCCAGGGGCATTCCATCTCTGAACTACAATGCCAGCCCTATATTTTATTCTTTATTTTGAAACAGGGTCTCATTGAATTTCAAAGGGCCTCACTAACTAGCTGAGACTGTCCTTGACACTCCTGTCTCAGCCTCCCAAGTACTGGGATTACAAGCATGACCACCACACCCGTCTTGTTTTCTAACTGAGTTGCCACACACCAGTGGGCCATGAAAACAATTCAGTGCATCTGAAACCATATTTTATTTGAATGGAAGTGAGTAAAATACAAACTCTCAGGTGTATTTCATGTATTAAGGCTAAGAGTTATTGCAGAAAATTTAGTTGGACGTAGTGGTTTGCGCCTGTAATACAAGTACTTGGGAGGCTGAGACAGGAGGCTCACAGGTTCAAGGACAGAATCAGTAACATAGTAAGACGCTCAGCAACCTCGTGAGACCCTATTTCAAAAAAAAAAAAAAGGGCTGGGGGTTTAGCTCAAAGATAGAACATCCCTGGATTCAATCTCTAATACCACCAAAAAAAAAAAAAAAAAAATCCTGCTTTAGTTGTGTGTGTCTGTGTGACTATGTGTGTTTAGACATACTTGCCTACAATATAAAATATCTCTCACTGTGATCCAATTTGAAGTGTTAAAGAGCTACACACCAAGCATTATCTCCATCTGGTTTCATAAATGCTTATTTACTACAGTTTTACAACCAATGTTTTGCTCAAAGGAAATAGGAAAGAGGGTTTCAGTTGCCCAGTCCACACAGCCTTGATGGAGCAGAGGGGATGGGGCTCCACCAATCAGACCTAGGAGCCCAGGCATGGCTCGTGTCCCCAAGGCCTGGGAGTCAGTGTCCCAGGACCGGGACAAGACCAGACCTGGGCAGAGGCTAGGAGCTCAGTGGACTGGAGCCTGACAGGTACCAACCCAAGGGCACATGGAAAATGTCTCCATGGATGAAGACACTGTCTGGGGCCAGGTGTGGTCGTGCATCTCAGTACTTGGGAGGCTGAGACAGGAGGATCTCAAGTTTGCGGCCAGCTCAGCAACTTATTGAGGCTCTCAGCAACTTAGCGAGATCCTGGTTTGGGTTTTTGTTTTGTTTTTTTTTCTGTACTGGGAGTTGAACACAGGGGTGTTCCACCTCCAGGCTATACCCCCACCCCTATTTTTCATCCTTTATTTTGAAACAGGGTCTCACTAAGATGTGGGAGCCCTTACTAAGTAGCTGAGTTTGTCTGCAAACCTGTAATCCTCCTGTCTCAGCCTCCCAAGTACTGGGATTACAAGAATGTGTCACTATGCCTGGCTGACCCTGTTTTAAAATAAAAAAAATTAAATATGGCTGGGGGCATAGCTCAGAGGTAGACTTTCCCTGGGTTCAATCCCCAGTACCAAAATAAAAAAAGAAAGAAAGAAAGAAAGAAAAATTAGCACCTAGTGGTGGTGCATCCCAGTAGGAGATATGTTCTTTTTTCTTATAGTTTTCTTTATTGACCAGAATTTTTTTTTTCAGTACTAGAGATGGAACCCAGGGGCATTCTACCTCCGAGCCACACACCCCAGCCCCATTTTTTATTCTTTAGTTGGAAACAGGTTCTCACTGAGTTGCAAAGGACCTCACTAAGTAGCTGAGGCTGGCCATGAACCACGATCCTCTCGTCTCAGCCTCCCAAATGCTAGGATTACAAGCATGCGCCACCACGCCCAGCCTATTGACCAGAATTTTCCCATAAGCATAACTTTCATTTGTAATCATACAAAATAATCACATTATTTTTCCAGAGTCCACCCCAACACACACATGGTCCAGTGAGGGCCCTTTGCCCACCGGCAGTGGCTCTTGCAGGAAGCCTCCCCTCTCCTAAGACTGGAGCAGCCAGGCTCTTTCTTGATGATGACTTCATCTTCCAACCTCAGCTCCCTGGGCTCAGCCCCTCCCTGGCAGTCGCAGCTGCCCTCCCCGTCCTTCGAGGGTTTTCCAGCCATCTTTGGCACACAGTTCCTTGGCAGCAGGTCGGGGATCACATGGCCGAGTGACTGGTGTTTTCTGACTCATGGAATGGAAAGAAACACTCCACACACGGGAGGACACAGGCCTCTGTTGCCAGCTGGGGCAACCACCCGGTGGGGGAGTGACTCACCCTGTGCTCGCTCGCCAAGCCAGGCAGCGCGGTGCTCAACTTTCAAGTGACTAATGGGGCTTCTCAGACACCCGGCAGACCCCGGCCCTCCCTGGTGGGCCAAGAAGCCCACAAGACTAGGCTACCACGGGCTGACAAAGGCTTCTGAAGAGCAGCAGACAGAAGTTGGAAGAGCCTGGTTGGGAGAATGTGGGGCAGAAAGGAGGCAGATGGATGTAGGGACACTGTGGCTGGGTTTCCCCTGCAGGCCAGGAGACCAGCTCTGACTTCTTGCTACGACCCAGCCCACCAGCTATGGGAGACACGTGTTCACCATCATCCGAAAAAATCTAATAAGCAATGAATGAGCTTGAAGTGTTCTCATCTTAGTCCCTGAACGTGCTGCCCCTCCTCACCCTCCCATGGAAACCCCGAGGATGTCAGCAAATCCATTTTGCAGAGGAGAAAATTTTTCCCAGAAATATGAAGTCACTTGACCAAGGTCACAGAGCCAGTGGAGAGAATTCTGTCTTGTTCCACAGGAGCTAGAGGGCAATGCTTTCGGAGGCTCTACACTGCCCTTCAGATACATTATCTGATTTAATCTTCACAGACACAGCGCAAGGAAGATATTAATATCCTCTATTTTAAAGGTATGAAACTGAGAAGCTGGGGCTCAGAGAGGTTACTTCTGTTGTCTGAGGTCACACAGCTCACTAGTGGTGAATTGGGGTCTCACCCAGGTTTGTCTGACTCCGAGATTCATGTGCTTTACTGTGGTATTTGTGTCTCTGGTGTTCTTGTCACTTTCTGGGACAGTGGTCCTCTTTCCTGAGTCCCCCTCCCACCTCTGCCCACACCCCATGGTTTGGATTGATTAGAAATTAACTTAAAGCCGAGCAAGATGGCGCACGCTTGTAATCCCAGCATTTGGAGGCTGAGATGGGAGGACCACAGTTCTTGGACAACCTCAACTAGTGAGGCCCTTTGCAACTTAATGAGACCCTGTTTCCAAATAAAGAATAAAAAATAGGGCTGGGGGTGTTGCTCGGAGGTAGAATGCCTCTGGATTCCATCCCCAGTACCGAAAATAAATAAATAAATAAATAAATAAATAAATAAGAAAGAAAAAGAAAGAAAAAAAGAAAGAAAGAAAGAAAGAAAGAAAGAAAGAAAGAAAGAAAGAAAGAAAGAAAGAAATTAACTTATAGTGATAGGACAGGGGACTTTAGGAGAAACTTTAGCCACTGCCACTTCCCAGCTAGCTTAAGGGAGTGAGGACCTCACTCTCCTCCCACCCATTGTCTGCACCAGCTGATTCCAGGGAGGAGTGTAGTTTCAGAAGATGGAGGGGACAGGGAGAGCAGGAAGGAGGGGGTGCTCGAGGGGCTAATGAGCGCCCAAACATCTGCATCTTCTTCAAGACCATGAAGAACTGGCTTTATTTTTTGTTTGTTTGCTTGTTTGTTTGTTTGTTTGATTGGGTTGTTGTTGCTGGCATTTTTTGTTTGTTTTTTTGTTTTTGCGGGGATGGAACCCAGGGGCATTCTACCTTTGAGCTACACCCAGAGCCCCATTTTTATTCTGTAGTTTGAAACAAGGTCTCAGTAAGTTGCGGAGGGCCTCACTAAGTAGCTGAGGCTTGCTGCGAACTTGGATCCTCCTGTCTCAGCCTCCCAAAGGCTGGGATTACAAGTATGTGCCACCATGCCTGGCTTGGGTCATTTATTGGTGATGGTACTAGGGATTGAATCCAGGGGCATCCAAGCCCTTTTTCATTATTATTATGTTTTGTTTGGAAGCTGGGTCTCTCTAGGTTGTTGAGAGACCTGCAAACCTGTCCTTTTGCACTCCTTTGGCAGGCCACTCTAAATACCACGGCCTGATCTGCCACCTGCTTCTTTTCCATCTCTTCGGGGATATTTCTAGTCCACTAATGAGAGCTTCTCCCCTGCCAAAGATTCCTTTTTCCAAGCCTCTTGATCAGCTGGCTATCCTGGGCCAGGTGGGGACACACTTGCTCTTTCCTCTGGGAAGAAGCTGAGATCTTGCACCTGCCTGGGCTTAGGGCTGGCAGTAAATTTGATCAGTTAGTTCGGTCAGTAAATTGGGGGAAATAAACAGATTCATGTCATGGAGCTGGCCCTGAAAAGCCCACTGTTGCACCCAACAGATAAGTTCAGCTACCCCCAAATTGCCCAGAGCCATCTCAGGGTGTCCAGGGCCACCAGTTCCACTGCTGACAAAAACCTAGAAGCCTTACACACATACTGTGTGGAGAGTGGTGGGTCTGCCTTCGACCTCCAGAGTGAGCCTACCTGTGACTGAGCTGGTGGCTCTCCAGTCCCTGTTAAGCTCAACTCAGAAGAACCAGGCTGGCAGCGACCCCCAGCTCCCCAGGACAGCCTTGACCCTAGTCTTTGCCTAGGGATGTAACTGGAGCCACAGCAGAGCCATGCATGTTGACAGCACCTGGCAGTTTTCAGAGCATACTGACAGCTCGACAGTGTGATTCTACTTGGGCACAGGCACGGTATCCCCTCCATTTACCCAAGAGAGGAACTGAGTCACTTGGGGGGCTCCCAGTTTGGTAGGGAGAATAGACATGCAGGTGCACACACATTTTATTGTTTGTTTGTTTGTTTATCCCAGGGGAATTCTACCTCTAAGCCACACCCCAAACCTATTTTATTTTTATTTTGAAACAGAGTCTCTCTAGGTTGCTGAGAGGCTCGCCACTGGCTGAAGCTATCCTCAGACCTGAGATATTCCTGTCTCAGCCTCCTAAGGCCTGTCTGCACCACCATGCCCGGCCACACCCAATTTAAAAGAAAAATCCCACACGAGCAAGCCCAGACCCCTAGCCTCCAGAGCAGCAGACCCAGCCAGTACCAGCAAGGTCCTCCACTATGGCTGACAGCTCCACGCAGGCTGCCGGCTGAAGCCAGGGATGAAGCAGGCCAGGGACAGGTAAGGTGACAGGAATCGTGCTCAGGGAAAGGTTTGGTGAAAAAGGAAGATGCCCCTGCCACAGAAAGCCAAGGCCAAGGCCACACGGGCTGTTCCAGGCCCTTCCCGGGAGGGGGCCAAGGTGGTTTCTGTTGCTGTAGGTGAGGGGCCGCAGCCAGGGGACAGAGTCGCCAGGCAGAAGGGACTCACAGCAAGGGAAAGGGCCCACACTTAGAGAGCAGGACCCCACTTGTACTTAGCCCCTTGTGTGTAGTGAATGTTAAATACATTATGTCTTAAATGAAGAAGAAAGGAGGGAGGGAGAGAAGGAATCCATTAAACAGGTAATTCTTGTCCCTGAGAAAAATAAAGAAGAAATAAAATAATCATCGGTGTGGTCTGTAGTTTTTGTTTCTCTTTTTCCTGAATAATTTTACTGAATAAATTGGGGTTTGTAAGAGCCAGGCATGGTGGTACAAGCTTGTAATTCCAGTACTTGGGAGGCTAAAACAGGAGGATCATAGGTTCAAGGACAGCCTCAACAACACAGTGAGACCCTGTGGTGGCGCACACTTGTAATACCAGCATTCAGGAGGCTGAGACTGAAGGATCATGGTTCGCGGACAGCTTCAGCTACTTAGTGAGGCCCTCTGCAACGTAGTGAGACCCTGTTTCAAAATAAATAATTTAAAATAGGGCAGGGGGTGTAGCTTGGAGGTCCAATGCCCCTGGGTTCCATCCCCAGATCTGTAAATAAATAAATAAATAAATAAATAAATAAATAAATAAATAAATTAGGGCTGAGGGTGTGGCTCAGAGGTAGAACTCCCCTGGGTTCAAACCCCAGTACCACAAACAAAAGAAAAAAAGTTTAAAAATTTTTTAAAAGGGCTGGGCGTGGTGGCACACACTTGTAATCTCAGCATTTGGGAGGCTGAGACAGGATATCCAAGTTTGCAGACAGCTTCAGCTACTTAGTGAGGCTCTTTACAACTCAGTGAGACCCTGTTTCAAAATAAAGAATAAAATATCCACCTGAGGGTGTAGCTTGAAGATAGAATGTCCCTGGGTTCTATCCCTAGTACCGCAATAAAAGGGAGGCTGGGGATGTAGCTCAGAGAGATGATGCCCCTGGGTTCAATCCCTAGAACCACAAAAAATAAATAAATAAAATAAAAGACAGATGGGGGACCTACCATGTATATCACTGTCAACATGATCTACACTATGATGTGAGGCTATAATGCACCAATAAAAGCATATTTTAAAAAGACAGATGAATTCTTGAGAGACATGTTCAGGTATTAGTTCGTGTCAGGTTCTGGGTGAGAACCTCACCCCATTTACCTTCCCCACCCTCTCACCTCCTGGAGCTACCAGAAAACCCAGGGGTTCCCTGAGCAGCCACCCAGCCCTTCCCCACATGCAGCTGGGAGCCCAGGGAACTAGAAACGTGGACACGGATCCTGAGCTTCCCCCAGAGGCAGGGCTGCCGCTCAGAACTGTCTTCCACAGTGCTGCTCAGAATCCCCTTTCCGCTGGGCATGGTGGCACACGCTTGTAATCCCAGTACTTGGGAGGCTGAGACAGGAGGATCACACAAGTTCAAAGCCAGCCTCAACTACTTAGTGAGGCCCTCTGCAACTTAGTGAGACCCTGTTTCAAAATAAAGAATAAAAAATAGGGCAGGGGGGTGTAGGTTGAAGGTCGAATGCCCCTGGGTTCCATCTCCAGACCTGCAAAAAAAAAAAAAAAAAGAATCCCCCTTCCCCACTCCTCTCCCATGCTGGGAAAGCTCTCATCCCCTGGAGCCAGCACTGGCCATCAGCTCTCCTGGGCCCTGGGCTTGGAGCATCCCGGACAGAGAAGATCCCCGTGAACTGAGAGTTCATAGGGAGAAGTGGAGAGTGAGGGACCAGGTCAAATGATGGGTACTCCTGAGCACAAGAAGGCTGTGACATGCCTGACGGGGAACATCTGTAGGTGAGGTAAGTCGCATCTGACCACGAGTTGTAGGGCTGCTCACCATGGGTTCAATGTCAATGAACCAACAACATACAGTAACTAAGGTGTCTTTAACTGAAACATTCATAAAACAAAGCCACGTGTTGATCAGCTATGACCAGAGCTTTGAAGGAAGGTAGCCATATATTTCCCCCAGGAGCAATGCTTCAGTAAGTCATAAATTCTGTATTCACAGCAATTTTATAGAACATAACTATCGCGATTTACAAGAATTAGCTGCACAGTTACAATATCTAGGCCCACCTGAATTTACTGAATCAGAATTTCCTGGGCTGGGCCCGGGCACCTGTGTTTTCCAGGTTCACGGATGATCCTGATGCTGGGTCTGGGTGGGGACCGCTACAGTCCACACCTTGGAGCTGCCACATTAGGCCTGCAGAGCCCTGGACAGAGCAAGGTGACATCTCAAAATGTAGCCTTCTGACACATGCCTAACAGGGAGTGACGTGTAGCATGGTGTGCTGTGAGCACAGGGCTGATTAGGTATCAGGGACCTGGAGACTCTTACGTGGCCTCAGGAAAGTCATCCAACACCCAAGGTCCCAGGCCTCGGTTTCCCTACCCATAGCAGGAGGCTAACGACCGATGGACAGCAGGGCATTGCTCTGAGATTCACACCTTTCTTGTGACCTGACCCCAGTTGTTAGCTGGCATGAGAGGCCAAGATATCTTTTGAGAAAGAATTCATCCCAAGAGGATTAGACGGCTGGGCCTGATGGTGCACACTTGTAATCCCAGCATTCGGGAGGCTGAGACAGGAGGATTGTGGTTCAAGGACAGCCTCAGCTACTTAGTGAGTCCCTTTGCAACTCAGTAAGACCCTGTTTCAAAATAAAGAATAAAAAATTGGGGGTGTAGCTCGGAAGTAGAATGCCCCTGGGTTCCATTCCCAGGACCACAAAAATACAATAAAAGGAATAGACGGTCTCATTCTGCATGAGACAAGCACCTTCCCAGGAAGGGGCAGGAAGAGGAAAGGCTTGCAGGACCACTGGTGGCGGTCATTCCAGCCAGATGCTAGCCTGGTGCTGCACACTTGTGCCTGAGGAGGCTAATGGGAGGCTGCTCACTCGGATCAAGCAAATTACAAGCCAACCTCAGCTGCTCAGTGAGACTGTTTCCAAATAAAATGTAAAATAGGTTAGGGGTATAGCCCAGGGGCAGGAGCCCCTAGGTTCCAGTACATATATATATATATACATATATACACATATATACACACACATATACACATATACACATATATACATATATATACATATACACACATATATACATATATACATATACACATATATATACATATACACATATGTACATATGTACATATATACATATACACATATATACACACACACATATATATACATATATATAGAGAGAGAGGAAGAAAGAAAGAAAGAAAGAAAGAAGGAAAGAAAGAAAGAAAACCAATATATAATATATATATATGTTAAGAATCTGGGCATAATGGCACATGCAGTAATCTCAGTACTTTTGGGACTGAGACAGGAGGATCACAAACTTAAGGCCAGCCTCAATAACTCAGCAAGACCTCATTTCAAAATAAAAATCAGGAAGGGCTGGGGATGCGGCTCAGTGGTAGAGGGCCCCTAGGTTTGCCAACCCCTGGACTCCAACCCCATCCCATTTCCAAACAGCCACTGGTTTGAGACTTTTCTGTAAAAAAGAAGCCAAGTCCTTCAGCTCCAGAGGGTCACTGGGCACTCAGAGCGGGGAGGCCAGCAGCAGCCACACTGTCCTGCAGGGACCTCCAGCCCAGGTCAGAGGTCCAGGCTCCTCTAGACGCCTGTCGCGGTGAACACCCCGGGCCTGAGGATGCTGGAAATATTCTCTGGTTTCTGTGTACTCCTGTCTGGCTTGGTCACCCCCAGACCTATATTTTATTTTTATTTGGAAACAGGGTCTCACTGAGTTGCAAAGGGCCTCACTAAGTAGCTGAGGCTGTCCTGAAACTGTGATTCTCCTGTCTCAGCCTCCCAAATGCTGGGATTCCAAGGACGCGCCACCATGCTCAGCTTAGGTTCTAGAATTATATGTACATATAATTCTATATTATAACATGTCTAGAAGAGTTGAGATAAACTGACAGGTGATGGATCCACAAAGTAGGGGCATATGTGGCATGGCAAATTCTAGAGAGTCACACCCACACTGAGAAGACAGAGGACAGGAGGATCACTGCCGTGGTATCTCTCTGTGCTTGTGGCCCCGCATACCCATGGGGACCGGGCCCAGGCTTCTCCCCACTTCATGACCTGACCTCCTGCCTCTCGGAAGATGCTGGGCTCATTGATCATTAGAGCTGGCAGAACCCTATAGATTCCCAACATGGCTCCCTATCACTGTCACCTGGGAAACATTTAAAAATACCAGTTTAAAGCCCAGGAGTGAGCCGGGCGAGGTGGAGCACACTTGTAATCCCCGCACTTGGGAGGCTGAGATGGGATGATCCCACAGGTTCAAGCCAGCCTCAGCTACTTAGTGAGGCTCTCAGCAACTTAGTGAGACTCTGTTTCCAAACAAAAATATAAAAAATAGGTCTGGGAGTATAGCCCGGAGGTAGAAAGCCTCTAGGTTCTACGCCCAGTACCACCAAACAAACAAAAACAAAAAACAAAAAAAGCCAGGCGTGGTGGTGCACACTTGTAATCCCAGCATTTGGGAGGCTGAGAAAGGAGGATCTTGATTTGCAACCAGCCTCAGCTATTTAGTGAGACCCTTTGCAACTCAGACCCTGTTTCAAAAGAAAGAATAAAAAATAGAGCTGGGGGTGTAGCTCAGAGGTAAAATGTCCCTGGGTTCCATCCTCAGTACTGCAACAACAACAACAAAAAACCCCACCAATTTATAGGCCCTATCACTGCTTTCTGACTCTTATAGTCCCATGTAGCTTAGTGGGTCCCCAAAAATGTGACTGTGGACTCTGCCACGCACCATGTGATTGGGAAACATACTTAACCTCGCTGTGCCTTTATTTCTTCACCCCTCAAATGGAGATAACACCGACCCCAGAGGCTTGTGGTGAGGATCAAAGTCAGCAGGGTGGGTAGAGTTCCGGGTGCAATGCCTGACCCAGAGTAAATACCAAATAAATGTAGCTATTATGGTCATTATTATCTCACCGCTACTTAGCGGCTGACGTGGGCTGAACATCCAGGCCTCCTGATCCTGGATTCAGTGTTCTTTCCAACACGTCACTCTGCATGTGCAGCCAGCCTTCCCTCTGAGGCTCAGCAAATGAAGTACATGGCCGCTGCCCCTGAAACCCCTCAATTAAACCACAGGAGCAGAGCCCAGTACCTGGGAAGGAAAAGTAGGACTAACTCCTGGGGAGGAGAGAGCTGAAGGACCAGGAGTTCAGCGGTGCAGCTCTCGGGCCCTTTGGGAAGCCATTTGGCGGCTGCTGTTAGTGTTTGGTTATGGAAATACTGAGGACCAAAAATAGAAGTTCTTGAGAGGAGAGCTTAATCCTCTGGGCTTTAAAAAATAGCAGCCAGAGTTTCACGAATTAACCACCAGAGGGTGCTGTCGTCCCATGCAGGTGGTGGCTCTTGGGTCAGAAGCGAAGTTTCCAGAAAAACTCCACATTCTTCAGCAACCTCTTGCCCCAGCTTGCCAGGGGGTGGCGCCCATGGCCTGGGGTCGCCACAGGTCACCAGCTCTGGATCCGAGGAAAAACACTTTGCAGTTCAGTTCACCGCTGCCCTCGCTGGAGCTCCTTGCGGGCAGCGCTGGTTCCTGCTTCGTTTTCTTCTATTCTTCCACCTGTCTTTACCCACTCCACACCGGTGCAGTGTCGGGCACACGCAGGCACAAAGGATACATCTGGTTGTTTGATGGATGGCCCTGTGCTATCCTGTGTGTTAGACTCTTGTCGCTGTGACCAAAATGCCTGACATTCACAACTGAGAGGAGGCAGCTCTCAGTTTTTTTGGCTCACGGTTGCAGAGGTTTCAGTCCATGGCTGGCCAGCTCCATTGCTCTGGGTCCCAGGTAGGCGGAGCTTCTTGGAGGAGGGGCTGGTGGAGGAGAGCTGCTGGGCTCCTGGACACCAGGAAGGGGGCTGGGGACAGGGAAGAGATGTCATCCCCAGTGGCACATCCCCTGTTACAGACTTTCTCCGATCAGGATTCACTTGCCCGTAGTTCTCACAACTTCCCAGTAATCTGTTTGGCTATGGATGGATTAATCCACAAATCAGGCCAGAGATCTCATGATCGAATCGCTTCCACAATGCTCCACCTCTCAACACTACTACGCTGGGGAGCAAGCCTTCAATACACAAGCTTTTGGGAGATAGTCCAGACCCAAACCATAATGTCCTTCGTAATTAATAAGTTGTGGGAAGTATCAAAAGACAGATTTTCAATAAATTGAGTTTTGTTTTGTTTTGCTTTGCTTTGCAGAACTTGGGGTTGAACCCAGGGGCATTCTACCTCCAACTATACCCCTAGCCCTTGTTTTTATTCTTTATTTTAAAGCAGGATCTCACTAAGTTGCAGAGGGCCTCACTAAGTAGCCAAGGCTGGCCACGAGCCTGCAAACCTGTCTCAAGTACTGGGATTACAAACATGTGCCACCACGACTGGCTAACAAATTGAGTTCTGAAGATCGGATTCTCTTTCATTAGTGATTCATGAGCTACGCAGCATCCAGTCTATAAGACAGAAAAGAGAGCCATGGATTGATCAGAGACTTGGGCTTCATAGACAGAAAAGCCTGCAGAAAGAAACAAGAAGCAGATTAGTCATTTCAAATTTAATTTTAGGAGATTTAAATTTAAAATTCTAGGGAATTTTGTTGGCTTAATAGGATTTGGCTATCTTCTCTCTCCTAATTTCTCAGAAGGGAAGATCTTATAAGTAAACAGCTTAGAGTTTGTTTGGTTTGGTAATGTGGAGCCTTAGCATGAGTGACTCCATTTTGGGTTGAACTTTTGGGACCTTGTGCAGAAGCTCAGACCTAGCCACTGACCTCCCATAAATTTTAGTTCACCAAGGAAACAGCCTGAGTTTTGAAGGAACGGTAGAGAGAGTGGAGTGGTGTAAATGAGAGAGGATTATGACTGACAGTTAAGGGGGGGGGGTCGCGGCAAAATAGGGCAGGGTGAGGAAATGAGCGGGCTCAAGCAGGCAGGCAACAGATGTGTTTCGAGGGTCCTCTCAATGCTGAGGTCGAATCCTCTGAGTGGCAGCACCAGGAATACGAGGGCGAGAAGTCCAAAGGACTCTCAGCCACTTCCACCTGGCTGCTAGGGAGCACCACTGCCCCCCCCCAAAGCCACTGTCACCTCTTGTGTCTTTGGGGCAACTTGCAGCTGACACCATTGGGCTATGAGCGCCATGATCCCCACTGCTTCCCTCTGGGTGACGCCATGCTCCTTGTGAACCACACATCCTTGGTTCAAGGAGTCCCTGTTCAAAGACATCATTTGTCCTGTTTAACCACAGAAGTCTATGAAGAATAGGGCACAAAACTATTTGTTGAATAAAGAGTTAAACTATGTTGTTAAAAAAAAAAAAGGAGGCAGAAGAAGAA